>NC_137605.1:29943777-30151277 GCF_963280865.1 Gymnoscopelus braueri
GATAAAAGGTAACTGCAATGTAAAGACAACCCTAATGTGAACAATGTACAGTATTCTTCAGAGTTGATAGATGTGACTATTTAAGGAAGATGAGCCATTTGTGTTCATCAAGAAGAGTTGATACAGTAAGTTACTCTGGAATAACTGTAACTGTTCAGAAATCCAACCAGGCGCAACTACTCATGCGTCTGGTTGACTACAGCCCTCCAACTAGGCCAGGAGTTTGGGAGGAATTCAAGTAGTTATTGCTCAGGCCTGTGCCTTTGATGGTTTTTATTCAATACAAATACAAACATACAATATAGCTGCAAGCAGCGATAATACGGGGCCAGAGAATGGAGAGAGAGAGAGAGAGACAGAGAGAGAGAGAGAGAGAGAGAGAGAGAGAGAGAGAGAGAGAGAGAGAGAGAGAGAGAGAGAGAGACGGATTAGATTGGGGAGAGAGAGAGAGAGACGGATTAGATTGGGGAGAGACGGATTAGATTGGGGAGAGAGAGAGAGACGGATTAGATTGGGGAGAGAGAGAGAGAGACGGATTAGATTGGGGAGAGAGAGAGAGACGGATTAGATTGGGGAGAGAGAGAGACGGATTAGATTGGGGAGAGAGAGAGAGACGGATTAGATTGGGGAGAGAGAGAGAGAGACGGATTAGATTGGGGAGAGAGAGAGAGACGGATTAGATTGGGGAGAGAGAGACGGATTAGATTGGGGAGAGAGAGAGAGACGGATTAGATTGGGGAGAGAGAGAGAGACGGAATAGATTGGGGAGAGAGAGAGAGACGGAATAGATTGTGGAGAGAGAGAGTGACGGAATAGATTGTGGAGAGAGAGAGTGACGGAATAGATTGTGGAGAGAGAGAGAGAGAATAATAAAACAGGGCCTGCTGCCATGCTGGCAACCTGGCCCCGTAATTAACACACCCAGCAGCCAATCGTGCTGCTAAGCGGCCAGTCAAACCACTACCATACGATCATGCCAGTAGGCTCACATTCTACTAACAAGATCTAACCAGGTCAGGTTATAAACGTCCCAAATCCTCAACGAAACTGATTTCCCACTGACTCTGCAACACAGACCCACACAAAGGATGTCGCCTCCAACCAGATATCATGTCCACTCCCCAAGGTGACTTGGGTCTCTCTCTCTTTCCAGATAAGGGATTTAAGGAATTTTTACGACCCTCAGGAAATCTAAGCAAGGACCCACAGTATGTGCCTTTACTCACTGGGCAAATACTATGAGCACCTAGCAAGTGACTTTCTCCTCCCCCATAACATAGGCATCAAGCATGTCATTTGAGCCTATCTCTCTCTCCTCTTTGAGATAAGGGAATGGTAAGGAATTTACAACCTACCAACACTCTGAGAACAGACCCAAAATATGAGACCTTATAGAGCATGCCTCAGTTAATGACTCCAAACAGGCAGTATTAACCTTCATATATGTATGTATTTTACCCTTGCCTTTATATGTCGGCCTACCACACTGGTATAATCCTAAATAAGCAGTAAATACACACGTAATTATAATTATAATAATATCACAGGCGTCGGAGGCATGGAATAACCCAACAGTAACAAATTGTATCATGGGACTGAAGAATGTCCAGAGTCTGCCTCCAGCCAACTCACAAGACATTTTGGCTGAGTATCTCACAGTAAAAAAAAAAAAAAAAAAAAGATATACACAATAACCCTAACTCCAGATAGTTAACTATTTCACAAACATGTAGAAATAGTGTCTTGGAGACTCTCGCATTTGTACTTGTTGCTCTGTGTTTGATACCATCAATGCAAGAACTCCTGCCGTACAAGTTCTGCCAGCTGACTGTACCTGAACCTCTCTGTCAGTGGATCATCAACTTCCTGAAAGACAGGAAGCAGCATGTGTGGCTGGGAAAGCACAAGGGGAACCATGTGTGCCCTTTCCTCTACTCTCTCTACACCACAGCACATCAATGGACTGCTCTGTCAAGTTTCTCAAGTTTTCAGATGACATGCATGGCCTGATCAGACTGCATGTATGCTTTTCGCCAAATGTAGTAAACTACGGCCCCATCGCAGTGATCACTTGACAACAAGGCAGGCTCGCTGACAGCGAGGCCTTTATAATAATAATAATAATAAACTTTATTTGTATAGCACCTTTCATGACATGACATGCAGCTCAAAGTGCTTTACAGAGCAAGAATACAATTACAGTTAC
Organism: Gymnoscopelus braueri; assembly: GCF_963280865.1. Taxonomy (NCBI): domain Eukaryota; kingdom Metazoa; phylum Chordata; class Actinopteri; order Myctophiformes; family Myctophidae; genus Gymnoscopelus; species Gymnoscopelus braueri. The sequence goes on from NC_137605.1 coordinate 29,945,984, forward strand.
AAATAATTTAAGAAAAATAAGAAAAGCAGAAGCATAAAACACATTAAAATAATAGCAAAGGGCAGTGAATCAGGCAATACAGTGAGGACATGTACAACAACACAGAGATTTAAAAATCTACCAAAACATCTGCTAAAAGCAAGAGTGAAGAAGTAGGTCTTGAGCTGTGCTTTAAAGATATCCACAGAGGGTGCCTGTCTTAAGTGTAATGGGAGTTTATTCCACGCTGTCGGTCCGTAGAAGCAGAATGCTGCTTCACCGTGTTTTTTATGTGTCATTGCAGCACCTCTAGTAGGTCAGCACTTGAAGACCTGAGGGGCCGGTTTGGAACATATCTCTCTAGGCAGTCATAGAGGTAGGAAGGTGCCAGGCCATTTAGAGCTTTAAAAACTAGTAAAATAATTTTAAAATCAATCCTAAAAACAACCGGGAGCCAGTGTAGTGAAGCTAGAACTGGAGTAATATGTTCTCTCATCTTAGTTTTAGTTAAAACTCTGGCTGCCGCATTTTGAACGAGTTGTAATCTGTCAGTTGTTTTCTTTGGCAGGCCAGAGTAAAGTGCATTGCAGTAATCAAGCCGAGAGAAAACAAAAGCGTGGATCAGCGTTTTTGCATCGTCCAACGACAGATAGGCTCTGATTCGCGCAATATTTCTAAGATGAAAGAAAGCAATCTTGGTAACATGATTAATGTGTGTATTAAAATTCAATTCAGAATCAATAATAACCCCCATTCTTTACTGTATTGTTACTTTCTACAGTCAGGTTACCAAGTCTACTTATTATTGATTCTCTCTGTTCACTAGAACCAATTATGAGAACTTCAGTTTTATCCTCATTTAGCTTAAGAAAGTTCTCGCTCATCCAGCATTTTATACTGGACAGACAGGTCAACAACGGGTCTAGAGCGCAGGGGTCGTCTGGAGCTACAGAAATATATAGCTGGGTATCATCAGCATAGAAATGGGTGATGAGTTCTCCCAGCGGCAGTATATACAGGGAGAACAATAAAGGACCAAGAATTGAGCCCTGTGGAATACCAGAACAGATGTCATGTTTGTCTGAATCAAAGTCAGCTAGACTGACAAAAAAGCTTCTGCCTGTTAGGTAGGAGTAAAATACAGCCACGCCCCCCGCCGTGATTGAGGAAAGGGACGTCGACTCTTCAGAGGAGTTGATCAGTGAGGAAGAATTTCAAACTCCATCATCCTCCTCCTCTTCATCATCATCTTTTTCCATATCTCCAATACAAATTCTGGAATTTACCAGCAGCATGAATGACTTGATTAACGTGGGGATTAGATTCACCCCCCAAATCAAACGCCAGGCCCCACAACCACCAACCTTGCTCTGCCCACCATCCATCCCCCCTCCAAGACGCCACCGAAAGAACCCCCTGATGGCCTCCCAGCTGACATGTCTAGAGAATACATTTGATAAGTGATGTACGCAGGGTCCAATATGCCATAACATGTATTGGCCCAATATGCCTCACAAACAACAGGCACACAAACAGCTTCTTCCTATGTTGCACTATACAACTGAACCATACATCAACACTGGATTACAGAACTTTTAATTGTGGGCGTCTGGATGGTGGAGAGGTAAAGTTCTTGCCAACTAACGTTGAGACTGGGGTTCGATCCGTAGATTCCTCTGCGCTTCCTCCAGCTTGGCCGGGCACTCCAACAAACACAATTGGCCTTGTTCGTGCCGTGGCCAATTATACAAGTTATACTATATTGCAGACGTACTACAGTAGTTACATTATATTGTATTAACATACTCTGACTACCGTATTAACGTATAGTCTGCCATGCAGATGCGCCAGTTAGATTGTATTAACATACTCAACCATACAGATGAGATGTTCTAGTTATATTGTATTAACATACTCTACCATAGGCTACATATGTAATTATATTGTATTAAGATACTCTACCATACAGATTGGTTCAAATTACATTTTATTCTTTAAAATGAATGTAGCTTTAACGTCAACCACTGAGAAGTGGTTGACTAAATGTAATTTAGGATGTTGTGCCCCTGTCATTTGTTGAAATATTAGATTTGTGCTTCATTTACGTACCCCGCTGTGTGTGTGTGTGTGTGTGTGTGTGTGTGTGTGTGTGTGTGTGTGTGTGTGTGTGTGTGTGTGTGTGTGTGTGTGTGTGTGTGTGTGTGTGTGTGTGTGTGTGTGTGTGTGTGTGTGTGTGTGTGTGTGTGTGTGTGTGTGCGTGCGTGCGTGCGTGCGTGCGTGTGTGTCACACACACACACACACACACACACACACACACACACACACACACACACACACATGTAATGAGATTTGCGTCCTTGCACTGTGTGCAAGGGCGTCAATCTCATAAAATCTTAGGGGGACAACAAGCAAGGACTTTTCTCAAGAGTATATTTTGGGGGGGGACCAATATATCACCAACGTACAGGTCGCGCTAGGAATTTTAATTGCCAGCCAAACAGTCTGGACACAGGAATTATAGCTAGTGTGTTGCAGTGGCGTTTGGTGGAGTCTAACGTTGACCGGGCCAGAACCGGGCCAGAACCGGTTTGACGGCTAAACTGGTTTTTAATGGCCACTCATTAACAATTCGGCCGAATGCAAATGAGCCCCACTTGAAAACAAAGGCAACTTTCTGTGATCGGCTACAACAGAATAGGGTGAGGGGCTGCTAATGTAGATTTTTAGTTTTTTTCCCCTGGATCTTGCCCCTACACAGGGACAAGCTGGGTTTACAGACCGGGCCATGGCCTCGTTGGCCCCAATGACGATACGCGCCTGGTGTGTTGGACAGCTCGTATAAAAAAAATGCATTTTGAATGTATGTCATGCATGACATTGGATTATGGTGCTAAAAGTAGAGCTTGACATTCGACTACAGGCACATGATTATTTCTTTCTTTCTTTCTTTCTTTCTTTCTTTCTTTCTTTCTTTCTTTCTTTCTTTCTTTCTTTCTTTCTGTATGTATGTATGTATGTATGTATGTATGTATGTATGTATGTATGTATGTATGTATGTATGTATGTATGTATGTATGTATTTATTTATTTATTTATTTATTTATTTATTTATTTATTCATTCATTCATTCATTCATTCATTCATTCATTCATTCATTCATTCATTCATTCATTTATTTATTTATTTATTTATTTATTTATTTATTTATTTATTTAGTATTTATTGTGTATTTATTTACTTATAACTATATATGTGTAATATACTGTAATATTATATTTTGTGCTTTTTTTCTCCGCTCATCTGCCATCTTCTGCCTCTTTTTTCTTCTATGTAAGAGTCGAATTGATTCTGATTACTTGTCTTTGATGATCAGCACACTGAAGTGTATGATTGATTATTCCTCCATGAAGACGTTACCCTATATACTACATGTGTTTAAACAAAGATGTTACAACAATTGGAATAGGAGTTCAGTCGATATAGCCTTTATAGCATTTAATCCACAGGAAGCAATGTTTCTCTTTCTTTCCCCTTAACTTCGTCAGATGAAGCAACACTATCTCTCACCAAATACAAATAACAAGATCTCTGTGACCTGGAAACATCTGCAGAGGGGAATGTAATGCTGGTGTGTGTGTGTGTGTGTGTGTGTGTGTGTGTGTGTGTGTGTGTGTGTGTGTGTGTGTGTGCGTGCGTGCGTGCGTGCGTGCGTGTGTGTGTGTGTGTGTGTGCGCGCGTGCGTGCGTGCGTGCGTGCGTGCGTGCATGCTGTTTGCTATTTTTGAAAAATGTGTGCAAATCTTTGACCATATTCTACAACTGTCTTCTAAATCCTAACAGTTTTTTGAAAAAACGAGTTGCTATTTCAGTGGTGCTCCAACTTTTTCATGTCAAGGACCCCCAAAATGATATGTATTTGGCCGCGGACCCCCATCTCAAAATATGTTGTTCCAGGGACCCCCAGAAGCACAGATCGTAGTTCAAAATGTTCGCTTTAAAACATATATAATATTCAAAGATTTGCACACATTTTCAAGATTTTTCAAATATAGCAGATCTACATTCCTCCAAGGGTATTCCTCGAGTCCCGGCGGCTGCGAACCGCGACCTGCGCACACATTTGCACACTTTGCAATTTCCTAGAATTGCGACAATTCTAGTTAGATTTCATTGCAGATTTCCTCTTGTGGTCTTGTGTTTTTGTCTTACTTACTTCATGTGTGTGAGAGTGTGTGTGTGAGAGAGAGAGAGAGAGAAAGAGAGAGAGAGTGAGAGACAGACAGACAGACAGACAGACAGACAGACAGACAGACAGACAGACAGACAGACAGACAGAATGTTGGTATTATTAGTGTGGTTGCCCTAACAGGGCAACCAGACTATAGTACTTGATGAACTTTATTATTCCATATAAACAATACTTTGCCGCGCTACTCCTCCCACAGTTTATTTTTCCCAATTTTGTGCCATATGTCAAAATGACCGGCCTCACCGGGAATCGTGTGCGTGTATTTTGCTAAGAGATTGGTTACATAGTTTTATTGATATTGATTTATTAGTGCATTAAATTTCCCCATCCGCTTTAATGGAAAAGTGAAAAAAATCAAATTCAAGTATTTTTTTCTCAAAAACCGTAAGAGCTAGAGTTACCAGATTTAGAGGGGAGGTTTATAATTTAGTCCGAAATTATTGAAAAAATAATTACACTAATCGGCCACATGGTGGCGCTATAACAGCGTCCTTTACGTTTTGGCCTATAACTCTTGAACCGTAGGTCGTAAAATCAAAATGTATTTTTCTCTGGATTCCTTGGGTCACTACGCATCTCCCCATATAGCCCATTTGCGTCAGGATAGATTTTCCGCCATTTTGAATTTTCTTCAAAACACACTTTTTGCACCTTTTCATATTTTTTTTTCCCAAATCTCACAAAAATCGGTACACGTGATCTATGGACTCATGCGATAAACCTATCCAAACGGCATTTTGATAGTCCTTACCGTTCGTCCGTAATTGGCTTCCAAAGTTAGTGGGAGGAGCCCGTTTTACCAAAAATGCCAAAAATCACGAACGAAACGTCCAATCGATCCCAAATTTGAATCACATGTCGAGGGTGGTTTACTCAACAAATACCCAAAAGCATTTCCACTTTGACCCTTAGGGGGCGCCACAAATGCACAAAACGTAACCGTTTGATGCAAAAACATGATTTTTGGGGGATCAATCGTCTCAAAATGAAACGCAAGTGATCTCAGGAGTGACGTGACAATGTAATTGGTGCAGCCTCCGACGGTATTCCTCCCAGCGTATTCCTCGAGTCCCGGCGGCAGCGACCCGCGACTAGCGTCGGTGCAACCACACTCTGCAATTGCCCTGAATTGCGACGCGTCTGGTTACAATAGATCTGCATCTGAAAACTGTGAAGACAGATTGTGCAATAAACACAACCAAAGAGTATATTATTGATACCAGACCATACCCGGTGAAGGGCGCAGGCGAAAGTAGTTGCAAACTTGGGGTTATTGCACGTCCTGTCGCACGGTTTCTCCCCCCCACGCGTCCCGTCGTGCCGCCCCCCCTCCTCCCCCCAGCGGGTCCGTCGCGGCACCCCCCGCGGTCACCCCTCCCCACGGGCAACTCCCCACGGGCAACGCTATAGAGCATCGCAGTTCCCGCCCACTTCCTGGTTTTTCGTGGTGCCGGAAGGAACAACTCAATGCATTTTTCCCATTGACATTTCCAAAAATATTTATATCTATTAATTTAAGCCTCGAATCAAGCCATCATGACATGACATGAATCATGATGACCATAAAACGTTTGATTCTGTGATTATTATTTTTTGAAAACGGCAAAACAAAGGGTATTTATTAAATATAGTATATCATATCATTTGGCTCAACTAAGGGTATGAACTCGTTCTCATGCTATTCAACAAAAATGTGGAATGCCCTACCAAAAGGAGTAAAGGAGTGTAAAACCCTACTCACTTTCAAAACTGCAAAGATACACCTTCAGGAGGCTGCAATTCGAAAATGGCCCCTGTGTAAGTCTTAACCTACCCCCCCTACCCCCCCCCCCCTCCTTCATTTTCCTCTTTTGTATATATATATATATTTTTTTTTTCTCTCGTCATACCAGTAACCTGAAAGCTGATTGTATGACATTCTGTATAGTAGTGTGTATATCTGCCTGCCTCTTATATTTCATCATGATTTGTGTGCATGGGGTTCTCATCTTAAACAAGCTTAGTGCTTAATGAGGGTTTCCAGTTTAGTAGACCTTGTATTGTGAATTTGTACTTCCATGTACTGTTATGTACTGTCATGTACTATTCTCATGTCTTTCTAAATAAACTACATCAATCAATCAATCAATATAATTAAATATAAAATAAAAAAAATCACAGAAAAAAACGTTTTATGGTCATGATTCATGTCATGTCATGATGGCTTGATTCGAGGCTTAAATTAATAGATATAAATATTTTTGGAAATGTCAATGGGAAAAATGCATTGAGTTGTTCCTTCCGGCACCACGAAAAACCAGGAAGTGGGCGGGAACTGCGATGCTCTATAAGAAGCTGAGATTTGATGAAATTGAAAAACGGGCTTCGCAGTTAAGTTCAGATGGTAATGGTCAATGGCTGTGTGCAAAATCAGAGCAATTACTCCAGCCACTGAGGAGAACCGGGCAAATTATAGGAGGATTGCCTCCTCTGAATTAGACATACAAGTTATAATGAAATGTATAAATTGAATAGTCCTGTTTGTAAGCAATATGCCCCATAGTTTAAGAACTACAATAAAGAAACAAAAATACCATTTGCAAATTACACAAGGGCATGCATTCACACCCTTACTATGAATGTGGTCAGGTAAGGAGGCCGACCGTACTATCAAGGGCAGCACCAGATTTCTGAACAGTGTTGAATAATTCTGAGATGTGAACATTTAAATTAACTCAAATATACCAAAAATAATCCTCTCTCCATAAGCAGTTGTGGGAAAGTGCATGAGATACGAGGGCCTAGAGGGCAAGGTGTTTATGCTAAAGGTATTTACAGAAGGTGGACGAAGTACTCGACCCCTGTACTTGAGTAAGAGTACAGATACTCCTGGTTAAATTTACTCCACTACAAGTAAAAGTATCTCAGTCAAAATATTACTCAAGTTAGAGTAAAAAAGTCATTGCCTTTTAAATATACTTAAGTATTCAAAAGTACATGCTTTGATAAATAATTAAAGTAAAAGTAAAAGTAGAAGTACATTTCTTAATCTTTAAATCAATGAATTGCTGTAATGTTTTCACAATGAATTTCACTGCATGCACTGATGTGCTAGATTGTAGAACCACTACGTTATACAAAGCTTGCAGAAACACCTACAAAAACATAGTAAAAACTGAGGAACCAGAACTAAATAATTTTACTCCTATACACCCCATACAAGCTGTAACAAAGAGGAGAGCGGAGGGGGAAGCCAGAAACATGGCTAGTGTGAGAGCAGAAGTGTGGCCAATTGCATTTTAGGGAAGAAAAAAAAAACAGCCAACCTAAAGGCCAAACCGCACCATGCAACTAGTCGCAACTCCTTGCAACAAAACCGTTTTAAGGTCAACCAAACAATGGAACTCCTTGCAATTGCCATTGGGGATAATGGTTGCAAGTAGTTGCAAATAGTTGCATGTTGCAAGTAGTTGCAATAGTTGCATGTTGCAAGGAGTTGCAATAGTTGCATGTTGCAAGGAGTTGCAATAGTTGCATGTTGCAAGGAGTTGCATGTTGCAAGGAGTTGCAATAGAGCGTCGCAGTTCCCGCCCACTTCCTGTTTTTTCCATAAACGTTTGATTCTGTGATTTTTTTTTTGTTGAAAACGGCAAAACAAAGGGTATTTATTAAATATAGTATATCATATAATTAAATATAAAATAAAAAAAAATCACAGAAAAAAACGTTTTATGGTCATGATTCATGTCATCTCGTGATGGCTTGATTCGAGGCTTAAATTAATAGATATAAATATTTTTGGAAATGTCAATGGAAAAATGCATTGAGTTGTTTCTTCCGGCACCAAAAAAAACAGGAAGTGGGCGGGAACTGCGACGCTCTATAGTTGCATGTTGCAAGGAGTTGCAATAGTTGCATGTTGCAAGGAGTTGCAATAGTTGCATGTTGCAAGGAGTTGCAATAGTTGCATGTTGCAAGGAGTTGCATGGCGAAACATTGGTGTGGAGTGGGCTTAAAAGTACTCGGTACTTTGCAGCATCCTAGAAATGTACTCCAGTAAAAGTAAAATATTTGTCTTGGAAATGTACTCAAGTAAGAGTAATAAGTATAACAAAAATCTAATACTCAAGTAAAGTACAGATCCTCAGAATCTGTACTTAAGTACAGTACTCAAGTACATTTACTCCGTTACTGTCCACCACTGGGTATTAACTGCTTGTATTGACCTGTTGTGGTCTCCCTCCATGGGGAGTGTTTACAGGACGTTATCTGTCGGTGCCTGTCCCCCACCAGGTGGTCTCCAAGTGGGTTCCCTTGGAATGCTTGGAGGGGATGGAGGAGTTCCAAAGGGGAGTGACGAGAGAGAGAGAGACACTATATATACATCTCATGATGGCTGAGGCTAGTACACTACACTGATACAGCTAGACCTTTGGATAACTGGACTGTATCCACAGCATTCTTGAACTTGTGAGGTAAGTTTGATAAATGTTGATGAGCTTATTATTATTATTATTATTATCATTATTATTATTATTATTAGTCTTTTCTGCATTAAAACAAAGAAATGTACATTTTATTTAGACATTTTTATTTTGTTTGGTTAGATTTTATTATCACTATGGCAAACAGACCTTGACTAAGAACTACAGTATGGGACCTTTGAAGACCTTTGATGACATGACTTCTAGAGACATCCATATCTCAATTTGACTTGTTTGCACAATACAATTCTCATTATAAAAACAAACAGGTTAAATTCAATAGAGCAGACTTGGAGATCTTATTGTCCCCGGATGTGGTCTGGGTGATTTTCATGACATGAGGATGTGGTCTCCATAAGAGACCAGGTTGTAAGAGACCAGGTTGGTACTGCTACCAGTTAAGTGGAAAGTAACGAATTATGATGGTGTTTTAAGCAGCACTTATGTAAAAAGCCAAGAAACATATTGTACTGAAGGAGAGGCCAGAAGTTATCTTATTGGGTGGCGTATCAACTGATACTCACCTTCTAATTTTTAAAACTGCTTTTTTTTTATATTTCCAAGCGCAAACAAAGAAAATCTATCAGTAAAAGTATTTTTTTTACTTCACAGTGTTTTTAAATGTATTTTACAATTGAATGCCTTTTGCTCAAATTGAAAAAAAATATAATTCCAAATTCCATTAGAGCTATGTATTTGTCTTAATTTTTGATCGGCTCGCTCAAATAGGAACGTGAGGAATCGTGTAAGCAGTTGCATTGTCCCTTGGCTTCGCTAAAAAAGAAAAGGCACTGGGTGGCAATGTTGCTGTAAGAAATATAATCACATGACAATGAAGTTTACAGTGGTTTTATGTTTCTTCTCCTTTCAGGAAACTGCATTGTCTGGCTGTTGACAGACCAAGTTTGGATTAGTAAGTCTCATACATATTATCTAAAGATGACCTGTGTGGCAGATTGGCTCGTACAGAACAGCAAAGAGATTGAGAAAGGTGTGGAGATCATGGGGCAAGCTTCTGCGGTTCTGGCAGCCACTGTGGGCGAGCTTCACCCTTTCTTGAAGGCTATCTTTTTGGCCTCAGCTAAAATCCTTAGCAACCCTAATGAGAAAGAGGCTTGCTACCTGACTAAACAGTTTGACCAGGTCAACCAGAAGCTTGAGGGTATCGAAGATGAGATTGGTAAAATTAAACTGGAGCATCAGAAGTCCTTCATGAACGGGCAGAGCTTTGATCACGAGGTCCGGATGATCAGTCAGTATGAAAAGTTCCGGGACTTTATCAAATTTAAGCCTGAATACAAAGCGATAAAGATGGAGAAGTTCCTCATCCAATATGAAAACACAGATCGTGACCTGAATTTAGATGCCCTGTACAATTCTGTCACCGGAGAAAACATGCATGGAGTTCCCATGCTGGAGACAGTAGTTGCAACAGAGCAGAGAAGCAGGAGGGCAGTTGAGGATTTCTGTGCGAGTCTCAAGAAGCTTTTCGTGATGGGCATCATTGCTGTCATGGGCTATACTGCCCTAAAGAAGGGGGTAGTTGGGGATGACATGGTGAAGAGGTGGCAGGAGCGCATGGAGGATGTGGAGAAGCGTATGAAAGCTGCAGTGGACGACTGCACTGAGAACTTCGCAGATCAAGCCAAGCTGGACATGGAGCACCAGCTTCAGCAGAAACCTGGCAGTGTTGACCTTGACTTCATCAAATCCCTTTTGGATTCCCTTGCTAGGAAATATGACTGGGTGAAATGGTCCATCAGAGTCTTCAAGGTTAAGGAGCGCGTTTTCTTCTTCAACTGGTTGGCGGGGAAGAAATACCATGGCAGTGGGGGAGGAGCTAACTACTTTGATGTGTTGACCAAGAACAACATCAAAGTGGTGATCTCTTTCAGTGTGAACCCACAGCCTATCGACAAGAGCCAGATTCAGGAGCAGATTGAGAGGCAAAAGCTGAAGGGGAACATGATGGATGTGGCCCTATCTGTGAGCACAAGCTTGGAGCCCAACTGTTTGGTACACGCTGTCAGCTACTTTAAGAAGGTGGTGGAGACCAACAACTTCCATGAGGATTGTTACTACTATGGAAAACATAAAAGAGCCTACCTCTGCATTCACCCTGAGTAGTTGTGCACAATTCAGAGTAATGCAGATTGTTTTAATGGGGAAAGTACCAAATACAATTCATGAATGTTATACCTGAATTGTAATGTTATACAGTATGCTTGTAATCTGTTCTGTGTTGAGGCTGGAATGTTAATTTCTGTCTTTCTTTTTTTACATTACGATTTTAGGCAAAAGTATTATAAATGTAACTGTGTTGTTTTACATTATTTTTCCTAATAAAAATTTCAATCAATCAATCCATTATAAATGTATATTTATTTTCTCTAGTGATACAAATTATTATTCTTGTGTGTTATTCCTTTTTTTCCCCTATTTTTGGGCGGTGAAACCGCCCCTATATGTGAGGTTTGGATATTTGCACCCCAAATCCTGCGCTGTGATTGGCCACCAGTGTACCCCCCTAACCCTGCACCGTGATTGGCCAATCACAGTCTATTCAGGACTGTGATTGGCTAGGGAAACATGACAATTGTGCATAGCCCTATAAATAGGACTATGCACTTAAAAAAAACACATTTATGGGTTTTTTTTTAAGTTAGGTCCACAATATTAAGTTAGGTCCACAATATTACTTTTCTTTAATTGAACCTCCATCACTGTGATGACCACTGTGACCACACCGCCCACTTCACACTGGGTGTGATTTTTATTTTATTTTTTACAGAAAATTCACATTTTTCCATCTGTGTTTCAGTTGTTCAGAGCCTACATATCTTAATGTAATAGTGTTCAGGGTTAGGGAAAACCACATATTTCTATTGACAAATACTGCGATAAAATGAGTTCTCTCCATAAGCAGTTGTGGGAAAGTGCATGAGATGCGAGGGCCTAGAGCAGTGTTTATCAACCCTGGCAAACGTCCCAATTTTGGGCCGGGGCTACTGCTGAGGTGTGCCGCGCCGTTTGAAGAAGGTTTGAAAAAATATATATATATATATTTTTTTTACAATAATAATAATCAGGCATGCAATTAGCCCCGGGTTGAAAAGGGTGACAACATTTTTTTTTTTTCGGGTCAGGTGTCACACTATTGCCCTATTTGGATTCAAAACGGCTATTGGAAGCTGAAAAGGTACAAGTTTGCATGTCTGAATAATGCAAAAACAGAAATATTTGTTTGCATTTGCTTTTTTTCTCCCCCATATATTTTCATAATAAAAAAGTGCGTATCGTATCGAAGTTGTGTGCCCACTATCGTATCGTTTCGTGAAATTAGTGTATCGGCACACCCCTAGTGTGTGTGTATATATATATACACCGTATATATATATATATAATTATATATATATATATACCGTATATCTAGGTGTGCCCTGGGATCTTTTGGCTATGCCAGGTGTGCCTTGGCACAAAAAAGGTTGATAAACACTGGCCTAGAGGGCAAGGTGTTTATGCTAAAGGTATATAATACTGCTTGTATTATATACCTTATATATTGACCTGTTGTGGTGTCCCTCCATGGGGAGTGTTTACAGGATGTTATCTGTCGGTGCCTGTCCCCCACCAGGTGGTCTCCAAGTGGGTTCCGTTGGAATGCTTGGAGGGGATGGAGGAGTTCCAAAGGGGAGTGACGAGAGAGAGAGAGAGAGAGAGAGAGAGAGAGAGAGAGAGAGAGAGAGAGAGAGAGATACATCTCATGCAGGCTAGTGCTGTGTTGAGGCTGGAATGTAAATTGCTGTCTTTCTTTTTTACATTATGATTATAAATGTATATTTCTTTTCTCTAGTGATAAAAAGTCAGACTTCTTTTTTTTTTACAGCAAATTCACCTTTTTGCATCTGTGTTTCAGTTGTTCAGAGCCTACATGTCTTAATGTAATAGTGTTCAGGGTTAGGGAAAACCTAGAAATATTTCTATTGACAAATGCTGCAATAAAATTAGTTGCATTCTAAACATTCCAGCTGCTTACATGCAAAGGATTTAGGGCAGTACTAGCAGCCTACTGCAGACAAACTTCTCATATAATCATTTATAGACATTTGTTTCTGCCTTAATTTGTAATAAACCAAATGTATTCATGATTTGTGTTATCACTGGTCTTCATTATACAGTTAGAATGATAAGTGATGTTGCCTTCAGATAGCTACAGTACATTATAGGCCTACATGATAATGACTAAAACCTCTATTCCTGTGATAGGCGTTTTACATTTGGTTGCCTGTCAAAATGTTGTGCCTGTTTTATTCCTGAGGGACGTATTATTACACATGTGTTCACCATAAGCTTCGTTATATTAACAAGCATATATTTATCAAATGGGTGGAGGCTTCTCGTCGACGTCGACTCTGGGCATCAACTTTTTTCAGATTTTTGTGTTTTCTCACTGTGGGTGTGCCTCTCAGTAACCCGAGATGCTACAGAAACACTTTCTAACGTGAGTCCATTTCAGCTCAGAATATTTATTTGTAATTGTAATAGTAGGTTACTATTATGGTACTCAAATATTGTCCCCCTAATTTTCAAGGATAAAGATTTAATGACCACGTTCTGTCGAGCTCGTTCGTTACATAAGCGAGGGGTCAGGGACAGGGGTCAGGGACAGTGAAGTGACAATTTAAAGACTTTTAAGACCTTTTTAATACCTCAAAAAGAAAGGAAAAAATAAAAGAAATACGACAATACATCATCTGCTCTACCACCTGTGGGGCCGGACCTTCACTTTGGTTATGGACTACGCCCTCTTGAAGTGGATGGCCAGAAATAAGGATCGCAACGACCAAGTCACAAGGTGGTTCCTCGATCTCCAGGACTACCGTTTCACCGTGGAGCATCGGCCCTGGAAGGACATCCCCCACGCCGATGCTCTGTCCAGACTCTATGAAGAGGAAGGAATTGAAGCTCCCGACCAAAGCGGCGAGCTTAGTGGGGGATATGTGAAGTGTTGCTAGGCAACCGCCTGTCAGGTAAGCACCTCAACGGGAGAGGCAGTGGGGCAGAGGCGATGCTAGGCCAAGCAGGCCACGCCCCCGGCTGGGCCGTGTCATTTAGGGACGCTACATACCAATCTACATCTTCAATAAACCTTATTTGGGGGCACCTGCGCTGCCCAGCTGGGTAGCTCACCCTAAGAAGAAAAGCGCGGTCTCTGCCTCAGTATGTCACTGACTCTCCACGTTGACCAGGCGGGTGCTCAGGCGGTAAGCGAACCTGCTCTTATTGTCTCCGCCAGGCCGAGAGGCATGGCGAGAGAGTATGTTTTACCCCCTGTCCGTCCGTCCGTCCGTCCGTCCATCTGTCTGCGAGCAGCTAATCTCCGGCACTGTTGGCCCGGTCGCTGCGAAACTGTGCACACACACTCCCTGGATGCAAATTCAGAACCTCTGCCCCCAATTTTTCACATGGGCCTGTTATAGCGCCACCAGGAGGCCGGTTTGTGCAAAACCCATTTACTTCTACAGATTTTATCCAAACATCACGCAAATCGGTACACAGTATCTCTATATTCATGTGATCTGTCTGATTTTTTATATTCCATCCTGATTGGCTAAGGTTGGCTTCCAAAGTTTGCAGGATTGGTCCGTTTTGAACCAAATGTCTCACATCATGAACGCAGCGTGCAATTTCCGTGAAAATTTGCACGCACATTCCCACTAGGCCAGGAAGAAATGCCACCCTTTTCACATTGCCCTGTTATAGTGCCACCAGCAGGTCTAATTTAGCAAAACACATTTTTACAACAAAATACCTCAAATCATGAATGCACGCACAGTCCCACTAGGCCGAGGAAGAAATGCTACCCTTTTCACATTGGCCTATTATAGCGCCACCAGGAGGCCACAATAACCTACCTGACCTGGCGGAGACCTGTGCTCCGAGGAGCACTTTTTCTAGTTCTCCTCCTTATTTCTTGGTGTTTTATATCAGAGTCTAATTACAGTATTTTCTATTATAGGCAACTTAGGACCCGGCTGAAAAAGCTATGGAAATTACCATGAAATGTAACCCATGACAAGTGTGCATGAAGGAGAAACGCATGGACAAAGCAAGGCACAGAAACCCGACTGGGATGAACTTTGTGTTATTTATTTATTTATTGAATGCCATTGGGGCTCTCCCCCCTTCCACTGTGCCAATACTAAAATAAAACGGCCATTTGAGGCTTTCGTTTATACTGTCTCCGAGTGTTGGTTTGGTTCAGTCTCCACAACATGTTTTTTTTTTTCAAAAGTAGACCTAAAGTCAGTTCCCTGAACCACTGTGCAATGTTTGGTTTGTCCGGCCTCTTCCAGGATAATGCTATTACTCTTTTAGCTTGTAAAAGACAGATATCTATAAACATTCATTCATTGTGCCTTATATGGTGTGAAAATAGCCTTTATAGCATTTAATCCACAGGAAGCAATGTTTCTCTTCCTTTCCCCTTAACTTCGTCAGATGAAGCAACACTCTATCGCTCACCAAATGCCAAGATCTTTGTGACCTGGAAACATCTGCTGTGTGTGTGTGTGTGTGTATGTGTGTGTGTGTGTGTGTGTGTGTGTGTGTGTGTGTGTGTGTGTGTGTGTGTATGGGTGTGTGTGTGTGTGTGTGTGTGTGTGTGTGTGTGTGTGTGTGTGTGTGTGTGTGTGCGTGCGTGCGTGCGTGCGTGCGTGCGTGCGTGCGTGCGTGCGTGCGTGCGTGCGTGCGTGCGTGCGTGCGTGCGTGCGTGCGTGCGTGCGTGCGTGCGTGCGTGCGTGCGTGCGTGCGTGCGTCTGTCTGTCTGTCTGTCTGTCTCTCAAGTCGCCTCTCCCTCAACTTGTAGCAGAGCAGGACACTTAAACACAAACGTATCCTCTAGAGCAGATAAGATGAGCTTCTGCTCTTCTCTGGAAAGTCCTGCCCCCCTTTCATGTTTCCATTTCCATCGCCAACACCCTGCAGATCGTGTTCCAACTGTTCCAACAAGAAGCTGGGAGTGATCCTGGACAGGCAGCTGTCCTACACAATGCAGCGATCACACACTCTTGTAGGTTTGCACTGCACAACATCTGGGGGATCAGATCCTTCCTCACCAAGGCGTCTGCCCAGCTCCTTTTCCACGACTCATCTGCTAGATCCCTGAACGCCTGCAGGCCCAGGCCAAGGGGCCCAAAGGTCAGAGAGACCTCAACTGAGGGAACCACTGTTCCAGAGCCTGACCTTGAATTTCAGAAGCTGAACCAAAAACGCCCCACATACAGAGGTACATTTTATGAAAACAACTACTACCTGAAATCTCTGAGTACACTGATGGAAAGAAGTAGTCAAATGAAAATACTGATGACAGCACTAGTTTCATGTACGGTACAAATATGTATGGTTGAGATTTCACTTCCCTCTTTCATTGTCAAATGATTGTCAAATGATTTGTGGTTCAGACAAACCACAAATCATTTGACAAGACTTCTCCAGTCGTCTAAGATTGTGTCTTTCCCAGTTCCCTTTTTTAATCATCGCTGCTGCCGCATAGTTGTTACTGATGAGTCAAATACATTTCCCATTCCACATGATGAAAACATTTGTTGTATTTTTTGTCTCATGGCGTCTGTTCCCAAACTCATTCTACTGATGTCTCATCGCATTAGTTGTGATTGAAACACAGTAGTAGGTAGCCTAATACTAAACACCATTGATATGCTCCCCCGGCCCGATATGATTAGTTGGGGTTCAGATTCAAACAAGCGAAAACCTGAGCATGATAATATGAATGGATGTAATTGTCTGGGATGATTCTGGGATGATGGTCTCTAAGCCATGTCTTTACTGCTAACAACTTCCTATTTGTGTTACTGTCATGAGTAAAAGACTATAATAAATAATACTCAGCTGCTGGCCTTAGATATCTGCACTGGATCTCTGAATGAGTGAACATGTGTACAGTCTATCAGTAAATATAAATAATCTACAGTGAATAGATTAATGAATATGTATTTGCAGCCTATCAAGAATGGCAAATATATAAATCTGAAATCCAATAGAGCTGTGCATGAAACCGGATGCCTGCAGAACATGCCAGTTATTAGAGGTGGATTATGTTTGTTATGTCTTACTGTAAGCCATGAGTACACATGCCATGTTTGATGTTTGCTCTGCATTGCCATACAGGTTTGCTGTGTACCTACAGTAGGTTGTGTACTTTGATGCAATTTGTAATGTGTGCCAAGGCCACCAACTATCTAATCAAGACACCGTCATTAAAATTAGTCTTGCAGGATGAATGCAAGTACCGACATGACTGGTCGTTTATATGGGGGGTTCTGTTTGTCAGAAAAATATGACTTCAGGTTCTATGTTGTCTAGATAACTGCATTGTCCCTTGGCTCAATCAAAAAGAAAAAGGCACTGGGTGGTAACGTTGCTGTAGAATGTAGAATCGCATTATAATTAACTTTACAATGGTATTATTCTACTGATTTCAGGAAACTGCTTAGACAAGCTGTATACATATACCAGGCTCGCTAGCTGACTCAACAGTTACTGGTCAACTAGAAACTTGAGGGTATTAATGAAACATTGCTAGAGCTTGATCTAAAGTCCTATAGGAGCTCAAATGGTATGAAAAGTTACAGTTTGCTCTTGGGAAAGTTTCCAAGGCTTTTCTTCCACGGCAGTAAAATGTTACATGGAAATACACACAAACAACTGAACAAGTCATTTAAACACAAACTGAATCTCTAGATCTCCTCAGTAGCCATGTATTAAAAACAGTTTCTTTGAGGTGTGAATAACATATTTGATCATTAAGCAAAGCATTAAGGAAAGATTGTTCCCTATGGATAAATAAAGAGTTAAACACACACACACTTTCAATTCTGTGGCTTAACTGTATTCCTAGGACCTGTTATACCAGCCCACACTGTCCCACGGGAGCAGTTCAAATCCAGGATGACAGTCTCTAAGCCATGTCTTTAGTGGTAACAACGTTCTATTTTTTGTGTTACAGGCATTCACTACCTTGACTCATTGCTGCAATGCAACTACTGCTTAGTGTTTAACTGCCATCATGTGACTTTTGGCATTATTCATAATAATCTGCTTACTACAGTACATGTAGCAAAAAGTGTTTAGGGAAATCTATAATTAAGGCTCTATATCTACAGTATAGAGATGGTATTTACTTTGTGGACCTAACATTATATCACCTTATTTGAGTTTCCATTCATTGTAATACCTTTCTTACTGTAGCTATCAAAATCCTCTCTCACTCCCAGGTCTCTCCTTACTGTACTGTAAATACAGTCCTATTTCTGTAAAAACAATTAATTGCACCTCTTGTTATGCCTTATATGATCTCTTCCTCTCTTGTATGCAATATGTTGATCTACAGGTAAAAGAGTCTAGTATCCAGTACAACAAAGTATTGGGTTTGATTGATTGATTGAATACTTTATTAGTCAGAAATGTAAACAGTACGAGGTACAGTCACAGTCAGACATTAGGCTAAAATTATAACAGAAAAATGTCCTCAGGACTTGTTTCCATTGTGGTCAATTCCCACAAACACCCAATACAGTAGTGTACTGTATGTCCACCAACAGGCATTGTCCTTTTCAACAAGACAATTGACCCTATTCACATGATGGCCATTTTGCTCGACATCATACTCTACATGATGTAATGATGTAATGATACAATCAATTATAGTTAGGCAGAAATGGCCTATATATATGGAGTCGCATAATGATAAATCTTATTGTACCACCAACATTTCGAGAGTTATAGGGCACAATGTGAAGCGGGCTGTTATAGTGCCACCATGAGGCTGATTTGAAACAAGGGGGGGCTCCTCCTTGGGCAACTGGGAGTGTTCATTGCAAAGGTTGACCCTGATCAGCCCTAGCCTCGTAAACAAAGCCCCCCCCCGGAAGTTGCATTGCAATTATTAATTGCAATGCGATTTCCGGGGTGGGGTTTATCAGGCTAGATCGGCCCTGCTGTGTCAGACATTATCTGCGAGCGCGCACACACACACACTCACACACTCTCACGCACACGCACACACACACACACACACACACACACACACACACACACACACACACACACACACACACACACACACACACACACACACACAGACAGACAACTGAGCACACAGCCTGTCGGCTTGGTGAAAACAAAAATAGCCCTCCCTCCACCAAATCATGATCAGCCATGGGGGCTTATCCTGTGAACTGAAGTGACATCTTGTGGTGGGGAGGAAACACTAGCCATCAGCCAAGGTCAAAAAGATCAAACCTGGTCAATAGCTTGACTGCATAATAAGGCGATCCATCATTTTATCATTTAATCCGAAAGGCAAAGACAGCACAACCTTCGGGATGGCGTTAAGTCTTGTGAGATAAAACTGTTATTAATTGCACTGGACACAAAGGAAGTTCAAGTTCAAGGTGTTTATTGTTGCACAAACATACAATCGGTAGCAACATTGCAGGCAGTGAATTCTTGTACTCCAAGCTTGTGTTGCAACTGTGTGGAAAAGAGATGAGATAAGAATTGAATAAGTTGAATTACAAATAAGTCAAGAGGATGCATGTCCTGCTAGGATCAACACAATGTAAAATACCTGCCCGGTTTTAGCCAGAGGCAATTAAGCCGCATTATGCAGCACCAGTTTTTTATTTGATCATACACCACAATGTAAGAATTTAGAGGTTAGCGGATACTTGGAAGTATTTTGAGTGCTACAAAGCTACAAAGGATCATAAAAACAGTGTGCGGTACCCAATGAAATACTTGATAAATAACTATTCACCATGAACACGAAATCACATCATGAGAGGGAAACTTGCATTTCAACTTCTCCACACATCTAAATGCTGACAACAGGAAAGTTTACTTAGTGTGTCAGCAAGAAAACAGTACCTTTCTGGCCCGCACCTTCTGACAGCCGCTTGTGATTACCTTAAATGTTTTCCCAGAGTTTCACCTGGAGAGTTTGACCACATAAAAAGAAAAGCAGTGCGTCTCGTTAAAAAAAGGTACGATGCTTTTGATTCTGCTCTCCAAACTGCAAAAAGTGTGTGTGTGTGTGTGTGTGTGTGTGTGTGTGTGTGTGTGTGTGTGTGTGTGTGTGTGTGTGTGTGTGTGTGTGTGTGTGTGTGTGTGTGTGTGTGTGTGTGTGTGTGTGTATGTGTGCACTGAAGTATAGTGTTTCACATAAGAACCATGTTGCTTGGAAAGGAAGGAGATGAAAAGTAAAGTAAGAGAGCAACACATGACACAGAAGACAGGAAGTGAGTTCTTCCAGCTGGCTACTATCATGCTTCGGCCTCTGCTGTGAGCGTGTTTACCAGTGTCAGTCTGTACCAGCCATCACGCCACATACCGTTGAGTCCCTGCGAAGCCTATTCTCCGCTTTCTGATGGCAACGAGTTAGCATGGTGCGAGATCTGACAGCGGGACGACACAGGGAGACCCAGAAACAGGGCGGTACTACTCATGCACGCCAACCCCTCTTTTGACCAGCTGACCATTAACGTTCTACTAATGTCCCTTCCTAACCCTTAATTCCTCTTTCTGCGTCTTTGACGTTCGTGTTCCTTTAAACTGATGATCAGATCTGCATCATCAGGCTGTGTGTGCGTGTGTGCGTGTGTGTGCGTGTGTGTGTGTGTGTGTGTGTGTGGGTCATGGTCTACTTTCTGAAGCACAAAGGCGGTAAGGGAAGACTGGTGTGGGCCCAGGAGACACAGAGGTCCTTTCACTGGGCTGCGCAGCACTGTGACAGAGTGATTTTACTGCTGCTGGACAAAATGTCAACGCTCTTTACTGGAACTGGGTCCAGTGACCAAACGTTTTCCCTCAGTTGTGATTCTGATTCTGAGGATTCTGAGTACAGTAGTTCAACCCATCTCAAAATGTCTCATTTTAATTTCAGTTTTTAATTTATTCATTGATCTGGCCAATGCAGGGAGACAACAGCACCGTGAATTAAACATCAGGTGACAAACGCAGGAGATGACTTTGTTGAGCACACTTGCTCAAAAAGAACAGTAACCATGGCAACTTTGGTGGAGACACAACAAGGAGGGTTTTGTGCATGTGGCACAGAGCCGTTTAGCTGCCCCTGTGTGACTGCTCTCTCTTTTTGTACTCCCTCTACCGCCCCCCCCCCCTCTCTCTCTCTTCCTCACCCACAGAGAGAGAGACATAGAGACTGAGAGGAGAGAGAGAGAGAGAGAGAGAGAGAGAGAGAGAGAGAGAGAGAGAGAGAGAGAGAGAGAGAGAGAACCAGTATTTTCCCAGAGTGTTGTGGTGTCCCTGCATGGGGAGTGTTTACAGGATGTTATCTGTCTGTGCCTGGCCCCCACCATCTCTCCGAGTGGGTTCCCGTGGAATGCTTGGAGGGGATGGAGGAGTTCCAAAGGGGAGTGACGAGAGAGAGAGAGAGAGAGAGAGAGAGAGAGAGAGAGAGAGAGAGAGAGAGAGAGAGAGAGAGAGAGAGAGAGAGAGTGAGTCTATATATACATCTCATGCAGGCTAGTACTCAAATGATACAGCTAGACCTTTGGATAACTGGACTGTATCCACAGCATTGAACTTGTGAGGTAAGTTTGATATGTTGATGTGCTTAATTATTATTATTATTATTATTTGTCTTTTCTGCATTAAAACAAAGAAATGTACATTTTATTTAGAAATTTATATTTTGTTTGGTTAGATTTTATTATCACTATGGCAAACAGACCTTGACTAAGAACTACAGTATGGGAGCTTCAAGACCTTTGATGACATGACTTCTAGAGACATCCATATCTCAATTTGACTTGTTTGCACAATAAAATTCTCATTATAAAAACAAACAGCTTAAATTCAAGTAGAGCAGATGTGGAGATCTTATTGTCCACGGATGTGGTCTGGGTGATTTTCATGACATGAGGATGTGGTCTCCATAAGAGCTCAATAGGTTGGTACTGCCACCAGTTAAGTGGAAAGTAACGGATCATAATGGTGTTTTAAGCAGCACTTACGTGAAAAGCCAAGAAACATATTGCACTGAAGGAGAGGCCAGAAGTTATCTTATTGGGTGGTGTATCAACTGATACTCACCTTCTAAATTTAATTTCTAAACTGCTTGGATTTTAATATTTCCAAGCACAAACAAAGAAAATCTATCAGTAAGTATTTTTTACTTCATAGTGTTTTTAAATGTATTTTATAATTGAATGCCTTTTGCTCAAATTGGAAAATTAGAATTCCAAATTCCATTAAAGCTACGTCTTCATAATTTTTGATCGGCTAGCTCAAATAGGAATGTGAGAAATCGTGTAAGCAGTGATATTATCTGACTACGCGAGGCAAAATGTAATTAGTGCAGTGATAGTCCTTAGGACAGCTTGTAAAATGACACCATTGATCTCAACACTGCAGCAATTACTGGTAAGCCTGTGATCTGTGACGTTCAAACCTGTATTTTTCTAAATAACTTGTCATCACACCATTGTAATAGCAAATACATTTTGTGTTTCATATTTTGGTTTGGTGATTTGGGCTTCAATCATAACATCAATTATTGCACACAAAAAAAGAAAACAAGAGGACTATGGTTCTTACCAGAACAAGTGCAGTTGTGGGGGTTTTCTTTTCTCAGACTAGGGTGTGCCTTTTTCTGAATTGGATATGGACACCAGGGAATGATATATGTGTGTGAGCTCATCTCTCTTGTGTATTTTACATTGAAAACTACGATATAGTCACCCAAGTAAAGCCCCTTTATTTCCCATGTTGGGAACATCTGTGTTTGCTTTGGGTCTTGGCTATTGTTGGAGCAGTATATTACATCCCAAAAGGCCAGTACTGCAGTGTTGCGCAATTTTGATGTCATTTAGCTTGTGTACACATACTGTACCATGTTTGATATTTGCTCTGAATTGCCATATGGGTTTTCTGTGTACCTACTGTACGCTGTGTACTTTCATACAATTTGTGATGTGTGACAATGCCACCAAAGGTCTTATCCAGTCCCTGTCATTAAAATGAGACTTGCAGGGTGCGGCATGAAACTGGAGGCCTGCAAGTACTGACATGACCGGCCGTTTTTTTATGGTGGGGTTTTGTTTGTCAGGAAACACTTGTGAAAATATTACTTTAGATTGAATGTTCTCTAGATACTGAACCTGCATTGTCCCTTGGCTTCGTAAAAAAGAAAAGGCACTGGGTGGCAATGTTGCTGTAAGCCATATAATCACACTACAATGAAGTTTACAGTGGTTTTATGTTTCTTCTCCTTTCAGGGAACTGCATAGTCTGGCTGTTGACATACCAAGTTTGGATTAGTAAGTCTCATACATATTATCTAAAGATGACCAGTGTGGCAGATTGGCTCGTACAGAACAGGGGCAAGATTGAGAAAGGTGTGGAGATCATGGGGCAAGCTTCTGAGGTTCTGGCAGCCACTGTGGGCCAACTTCACCCTATCTTGGAGGCTGTCTTTGTGGCCTCAGCTGAAATCCTTAGCAACCCGGATGGGCAAGAGGCTCGCTACCTGACTGAACAGTTTGACCAGGTCAACCAGAAGCTTGAGGGTATCCAAGATGAGATTGATAAAATTGCGTTGGAGCTTCAGAAGTCCTCCATGAACAGGCAGAACTTTGATCAAGAGGCCCAGATGCTCAGCCAGTATGAAAAGTTCCAGGACTTTATCAAAGCTAAGCCTAAATTTAAAGAGAAGAAGATGGAGAAGTTCCTCATCCAATATGAAAACACAGATCGTGACCTGAATTTAGATACCCTGTACAATTCTGTCACCGGCGAAAACATGTCAGGAGATCCCATGCTGGAGACAGTAGTTGCAACAGAGCAGAGAAACAGGAGAGCAGTTGAGGATTTCTGTGCGAGTCTCAAGAAGCTTTTCGTGGTGGGCATCATTGCAGTCATGGGCTATACTGCCCTAAAGAAGGGGGTAGTTGGGGAGGACATGGTGAAGAAGTGGCAGGAGCGCATGGAGGATGTGGAGAAGCGTATGAAAGCTGCAGTGGACGACTGCACTGAGAACTTCGCAGATCAAGCCAAGCTGGACATGGAGCACCAGCTTCAGCAGAAACCTGGCAGTGTTGACCTTGACTTCACCAAATCCCTTTTGGATTCCCTCATTAAGAAATATGACTGGGTGAAATGGTCCATCAGAGTCTTCAATGATAAGGAGCGCATTTTCTTCTTCAACTGGTTGGCGGGGAAGAAATACCATGGCAGTGGGGGAGGAGCTAACTACTTTGATGTGTTGACCAAGAACAACATCAAAGTGGTGATCTCTTTCAGTGTGAACCCAAAGCCTATCAACAAGAGCCAGATTCAGGAGCAGATTGAGAGGCAAAAGCTGAAGGGGAACATGATGGATGTGGCCCTATCTTTGAGCACAAGCTTCCCCAACTGTTTGGTACACGCTGTCAGCCACTATAAGGAGGTGGTGGAGACCAACAACTTCCATGAGGATTGTTACTACTATGGAAAACATAAAAGAGCATACCTCTGCATTCACCCTGAGTAGTTGTGCACAACTCAGAGTAATGCAGATTGTTTTAATGGGGAAAGTACCAAATACAATTCATGAATGTTTATACCTGAATTGTAATGTTAAACAGTATGCTTGTAATCTGTTCTGTGTTGAGGCTGGAATGTAAATTGCTGTCTTTCTTTTTTGCCAGACCCAAGGGGTCGGGCTTACATGAGGCTTTGTATCTGTTTTCTCCATACATGGGCATGGTCACTTTGTCCCCCGGCCCCAACCAAAAAAGTCTGTCCCCCTTTCGTCCCCTTTCGTCACGAACTATTCATGACATCATTATTATGTCACAAAAATGATAAAATGATTTATGCTTTTCAGTTATAAAGTGGTTTGTAGGTGTGTTTCATACTAGGACTTCATTCTGGGTCTGGCAGAACCAGGTCTCCTGGTCTTGTTTACATTACGATTATAAATGTATATTTCTTTTCTCTAGTGATAAAAAATATTATTCTTGTGTGTTATTCCTTTTTTTCCTCTTTTTTTTTTTTTTACAGCAAATTCACATTTTTGCATCTCTGTTTCAGTTGTTCAGAGCCTACATGTCTTAATGTAATAGTGTTCAGGGTTAGGGAAAACCACATATTTCTATTGACAAATACTGCGATAAAATGAGTTGCATTCCAAACATTCAAGCTGCTTACATGCAAAAGATTTAGGGCAGTACTAAAGCAGCCTACTGCAGACAATCTTCTCATATATTCTACATTTTTTTCTGCCTTAATTTTTAATAAACCAAATGTATTAATGATTTTTGTTATCACTGGTCTTCATTATACAGTTAGAATGATAATTGATGTTGCCTTCAGATAGCTACAGACTAAATAGGCCTACATGATAATGACTGAAACCTAGCTATTCCTGTGATAGGCGTTTTACATTTGGTTGCCTGTCAAAACTTTGTGCCGTTTTATTTCTGAGGGACATATTATTACACATGTGTTCACCATAAGCTTCGTTATACGCATATATTTATCAAATGGGTGGACGCTTCTCGTTGAGACCATCTGGGCATCAACTTTTTTCCACCGACATATTTTTTTCATTTTTTCCCCCGTCACTCACTACTGTGGGTGTGTCTCTCTGTAACCCGAGACACTACAGAAACACTTTAGCTGTTCCGCAAACTTTCTAAGGTGAGTCCATAATCAGCTCAGAATATTTGTTTGTAATTGTAATATTAGGCTACTATTATGGGACTCAAATATTGTCCTCCTAATTTTCAAGGATAAAGATTTAATGGCCACGTTCTGGTCGAGCTCGTTCGTTACATAAGCGAGCCTAAAACTTTTTGCACGACAGATTGTGCGTTGTTCTCTTTGAACATCGTTCAAATATCGAGACTGCTCGTTGTTGACATCTCTAAGTAGATGTTTATACGACATAATTTAATGTATGGGCTGCAAACACGTTTGTTTTGTAAAGGGCGTTGGTTAAAATAACAAGGATAAGCATTCCGTTTTCATCCAGGAAGTGTCCCAATGTATTAAAGACGTAGGTGGTGTGTGAGTGCGTGTGTAACAATACGCCATCTTAATGCGATGTTTGTTTATAGCTCGCTGTTTTAACACGGGTCAAATGATACAATTAGAGCCCTTGTACACGAGTTGATCGATATATGTTCCATTAGGGAGGCGCATTAACGGAGCGTTAAGTTGATCTGGACTTCCATCTGAGCTCAGGACAATCTCTCTCTCTGGCCACTTGTCTCCTCCTCCTCAGGGCGACGGCCTGTCATGAGACAAGTCCAGACATGAATATTGAATGAATAATAATGTTTTCCCTTCGTTTTATGCCAGTGGTTCTCAACCTGTGGGTCATGATTTGGGGGTTGGGATTGGGGTCCCCAGATGACAGTGAAGTGACAATTTAAGGACTTTTAAGACCTTTTTTAATTCCTCAAAGAGAAAAGAACTACGACCATTTACTGCACCAAAAGTAATCAACAAACTATACTATAAAAGCTGGTCAAACATTGGCCAATTTGTCAAATAATATAAGAAAGAGGCAACATTTTTGAAAATAGCCGATCTACAAGCTCACCACGCTCAGCTTGTAGATCGGCTATTTTCCACAATATTTATCTGTGGAACCGAGGCAAACTAAATGTAATCTATCAACTCCTACAATTCCAAATACTTGTCAGGGTGGGGGGTCCCCAGTTAAAATATGATTATTTTGGGGGGTCGCGCGTCGCGGCCTGAAAAGGTTGTGAACCACTGTTTTATGCGAACGATGGCTGAAATTAATAAATGACAGATTGTACGGCCAACATGTTAACTTTGTGTATTTAAAGTAAAATGTACCTATATATTTTATGGATGTTTATCGATAATATTCGTCAGTGGTTCTCTCAACGTATATGGGGTCCATGGACCCCCAGGGGTCCTTGTGGGGGTTCCAGGGAGTCCCCAGCTAAATGATTGATAGTTCACATACAAGGTCTAGTGAATCAGAGTTTCACTGTTATCTCTATACACCTACAGTACATGGACAGTAAAGGAATCCTGGACCATATCGGACCAAATCATGTCTAGCAATACTCTCTCTTGCTCTTAGATTGCAGCATTTGTTTAATGCATATCAAATTGGGACTCCAAATATTTAAAAAGGTTGAGAATCACTGTAACATTGTGTATTTTGTGTTATGTCATGGAAATTATATAGCCTACTGTCAGCATACAAACACATGATGCTGTATTGTTGAATATAAAAGGCAAATCCACACTGTATAAGTGTATATGGTTCTTGTTTGTGGACTGGCATGACATCAATGATTCTTTATACTGCAAATAAGTCCATTGTCTCTGAAAATGAGAATTCTTCCAGGCCAGCACTTCCTCCTAGTGGAATTATATTCTGTCTGTAATGTCTGTGTGATGGTGCTTCACAAGCACTCAGAATGCAGTTAAACTACCCCTGGGACCCTGAGAGTGAGAGAGCACATCAAACCAGAAATATCTCATTTTTAACATGGCCTAATCAAATCACTAATGCTCCACCAACATGTACATAACCTGTATATAGGTTAATGTAAAGCAGTGTTGTTGATATAATCTATTCACAATTAGAGAGAGAAGGCAGCCTTCTCTGACAACTGTAAGGTGTGTGATGTATGACGTGGAGAAATGGATGCCCTGTCACTACAATCTGTGCAATGTGAAACCCCCCTTGGGACAAGCCTCAGCAGATATACCAGAGAGCTGACAAAATAGTTTCCATTGTCTGGTTGCCATGGTTACTTGCTGAGTTGCAATGGAAAACTCACCCTTGCCCAGCAAGTTTAACCTCCTGCGGTTAATCACTTCCCACGCATGCTGCTCCGTCTTTGATTGGACTGGACTGCACTATCGTTTAACCCATTAGGACATGAGGCCAATTCTAAAAATGTCTTTAAATGCTATCAGTTTTCAGAAAAACGTATGTTGCTATATCAGTGGTGCTCAAACTTTTTAATATCAAGGACCCCCAAAATGATGTGTTTGGCCGCGGACCCCCATCTCATATATATATATATATATTTTTCACGATTTAAAAAAAATAGCAGATCTACAAGCTCATGAGCTTGTATATCTGCTATTTTTGAATAGACAAAGTATAAAATAAATAATGGAAAAAGTGGTATACAAAGATGTTTTCCCGGTTTTAAAGGGCAGAGGAGATTGGTAAACGTAGGCTAGATCCGTTAAAGGTCAGGGTATTACCTCTCATTGCACTTGCATCAGACTGGACAGGAAATCATTATAATGATTTATTATCAACCTATACATGATTCGCATGTACCAGAGATGAAAACAATCAAATTAAAGATGTAACCATTACTTTTACAAATGTATTCAACAGATGACATATTCCAAAGGAAACAGGAGCATTACCTATATTTAAAGACAAATTAACAATGCCCTCACATTTTATATTATGCAACAAATATGAGAAGAAAACTGAAAAAGAGAAACGTACAGTATGGTGACAGAGAGGAAGGAGCAGCACCATGTTTGCTTAAATGGATGACACGTTTTAATGAAAATATGTAATATAATATATATATGTAATGTAACTCCCTCCATTTGTATAATGACTTTCCAAAATGTCAAATGTTTTTCTGACATGCTGAAGGACAAAATAATGATTTCATGTTAGGCTATGCGCCTCCACCTTCACACTGGTGGAGGAGAAGAGAAAGTCAAATCCATAAATTCGATAAAGTTCCGCACAGCAGCATGCTGATCCAAGACATTTATTCTAAAATGCTCCACCTATTTGCCTCCATTAAAACCGGGAAAGCATCTGTGTCATTTAGAGTTTTGTGTTGGCTATTCAAAAATAGCAGATATACACGCTCACAGCGCGTCACTTTGTGGTGCCCTGCGAGCTTGTACATCTGCTATTTTTGAACATTTTTGAAAAATCTTTCAAGTGTGAGAACTACTAATTTAGAAGGCATTTGTAGAATCGGCCTCAGATCTTAATGGGTTAACTTTACAAAAATAAAGACATTTATGCTGCCTAGTAGCTACCTTTTGTTTTGTTATTTTCCACATGGTTACAGTCACAAGGAATGCTGTGTATATCCTGACGTGAACTCCGCTGAAATTGATGATGTAAAACTAGCAAATTCTTTGTTTTAGATCACTGAAAAACATTTTGCAACTCCTGCATGTAATTGTACCTTACTCGTCTTCTCTCACTGGTGGATTCTCTTTGTGTTGTTCATGCATTACTCACTGGGTGTGTCCAGCTACAGTCCCAGCAAGCTTTGCATGTTCTACAGTACACACTGAAACTCAATGTTTGTCTCTGTCTTTCCTTATCAGCATTCACTGTGAAGACTGAAGAGCAAGACAGCAGGCCAGAGTCCAACTGTACCTCGATAACTCTGTAAGTAAAACAAGACAGTATTTGTGCTTTTTACTTTAATCTAAATTATGGCTGGAACTGTAAATCATTTCCTTTGTGATTATTTGATATTGTTTTTTTGTTTCATTCTTTATATATCAACGAATCAATGCAATTTTTTTTTTAAATAATCAACAACATTGATTAGTCTAACTACATTGTGACAAAAATAGCCGTTCTACAAGCTCACAACTTGTCACATCGTGTGTGTCACGATCTGCTATTTTTGTTATTTAAAAAAAGTTTAAAAAGGGACATTTTTGTTTTTGCTAATATTCAAATCGATTATCGATTATTTTGTATAATCGATTAAATTGATTAGTTTGATTAACTGTCAACATTCCTATTCTAAATGTTTACTATTGTACTTTCAATCTGATTTTTTCTGTCATATCTTCAAAATCACACATAGCTGCTTCTAATGTCATCGTTTGTTTGTGTTATTAGATTCTCCTGTGATTCTCACCGTGTCAACAAAGATGGCTGACCAGCTACAGAAATTTGTTGCAGAGAAGAAGGGCTTGGTCGAGTCTGTGATGGAGGTTTTTGAACAAGGAGCTGAAGTAGCAGCCAGTATTGTTGGTGACCTCTTCCCTATCTTTGCCGTCGCTGCACCAATTATAAGGTTGTGCTTGGACAATGTGGAGAGCAAAGAGGCTGTGTTCATGAAGGAGCAGTTCCAGAAGGTGCGTGATCGACTGGATGTTGTTTCCGAGGACATTCAGCGGGTCTCAGATGAGATCAAGAAAAGTGGTGTGGATGCCCAGTACTTCTCAGTGGAGGAGAATATCACTAACCAATTCCGGAAGTACATGGACATTCTCAATGCCAAGCCCAAGTTTCGGGAAGCCAAGAAAAAGCAATTCCTGGATCACTTTGAGAAGACCGGTGGTGACAAAAACCTTCATGTCCTCTACAACGCAGTGACAGGAGATAACTTTGGAGGTGAATCTGTCCTGGAGATCACTCTTAACTATGAGGAGAAAAGTCGGCGAGTAATGGAGGACTTCTGCTTCAGGTTAAAGAAGCTCTTCTGTATTGGTATCATTGCCCTGATGGGCCACACTGCTCTAAAAGGGTATGAGGATGAGGTGGAAGAGCTCCTGAAAGCCTGGGGCGAGAAGATGAAGGATGTGCAAACCAAGATGAATACTGTCATTGAGGATTGCATTGTTAGCTTTCCCAAACAGTCCGAGCTGGATTCCCGTCGTTTGGTCAGAGACCATTCTGACTTAACCAACCAACAGCTGGCTGATGCCATCATAGAGAAGCTGAAGAAGAAGTATGACTGGGTGTTTTGGTCTGTTCGCATATACAGGTCGCCCTCAGGGTTGTTTTCCAACAAGAGGGAATTCCACTGTGGAACAGGGAAAAGTCGTTTCCAGGTGCCTTCAAGCGATGAGAAATTAAATATTATGGTATCCTACAGTGCCTCGCCAGAGCCTGTGGACAGGAACAACATCCAGCGTCTGATCCAGGGTCAGAAGAAAGCTACTCTGGTGAGTGTAGCAGAACTCCTGTTTGCAGAGCTGCCTGGTCCCTGTGTGGTCCACACGGTCAAGACCTGCAAAGACCTGGCCTGCTCTTGGAGCTTCACAGATGAGCTGCACTACTGGGAGGAATTCACTGGGAAGAACTTCTATGTCTGTGCTCACTCTGCTTGAAGTTTTGATGAGCTCAAAAAGGAGCACGCTATACAATCAAACTAACAGGCTTCCAGAGCACCTTTGCCCACTTTGCTCTCATATAGTAGAAAAATAATACAACCTTTTGCTTCAATGTTTCTATGTAATCAGTGCATTGCTTTCCCCCAAGAAGATACCAGACATTTACCAGGACCAAAATAGTGCGTCAACGGGATTCCACCTCATTAGAGAACACCAAAGGAACGCTTTAATTGGGGGGGAAAATAAATGGAAAAGAAGTGTGTGTAATATATATATATATATATATATATATATATATATATATATATATATATATATATATATATATATATTTACACACACATACATTATTTTTTATGTTCAATTATATTGAACATATATTTTTATTTTGTTGACCACTATTTTACGTATATATTTTACGTATATAAGTGCTGTACAGTTTTAACATCTCACATGGTGATATTTGATATATAGTTGTTTACTTCCACTTACAATTAATTCAGTGTGCCTTTCTTTTCTTTCTTTTGTTATCGTCACTTTAAAGCGATAATTCCATTACATCTGCTCCACCTACACCAAGGGCATGCATGTCAAGGCTTATGTTGGTATGAA
The DNA here is from genome assembly GCF_963280865.1 of Gymnoscopelus braueri. NCBI lineage: Eukaryota > Metazoa > Chordata > Actinopteri > Myctophiformes > Myctophidae > Gymnoscopelus > Gymnoscopelus braueri. The sequence continues at coordinate 29,977,439 of NC_137605.1, forward strand.
GATCGCAGGAATGTCTGTTTACTGAGTAATGTCTAGAACAGGTGTCACATCTTTACCTGTGATGTTGTACAATAGAGAGTGGAATGTAAGTCTTTTTATGAATATTTGAATCCACATTGTGCCTCTATAAAAGATTATAGCAGTGTAATGGCACATGTATCCTCTTCTTCTTGTCTTTAATTGTAGATATTTGCAATCTTGTTTATTGAGATGATTTTTCTAAATTCTAAATTCTAAATCTAAATTAAATAAGATTATTTGTTGAAGTGCATTGGTACTACCATACTATAAGGTGTACAGTAAGGGATACAAAAAACATAGGATAACCCAATTAGCTAATAATTCAATTAGCTAATGTTGATTCTATGTTTCTGTCCTGCCCCATTGAGTAGGAACAATCTAATAATATTTTATAGAATGCTTACATTGTGTTTTTTCACTTTTCATATAATGGGAATTATTTTAAGATACAGTATCCATGACCCATTACAGATAATACATCAGAATATATCTGCTATTATGCCTTGAATAGGTACAAGCACAATGCCAATGAATGTCCCAGTCTTTACAAATAAACACAGTTTTATAACATTTCATTGTATGGTGTGTTTTTATGAAAGCTAAGCAGACCAGTTAATCTTTTGAGAAATGATGAGCTGAAGTGATATTGTTCTAAATACATTCATACCCATCTTAGGAGTGTACTTAATTAACAACAGAGGCATATGCAGTGGTGTAAAGTACTGTACTTTAGTACAATTTCAAGGTAATTTGACCTTACCTGAGTATTTCCATTTCTTGATTCTTTATTCTTCTACTCCACTACATCTAAGAGGCAAATGTACTTTTTACTGTATATCAAAAATAGCCGATCTATAAGCTCGCAACACGTTGCATCCCCACACGTTGTGAGCTTATAGATCTGATCTTTTCAGATAGTGTAAAATAGGAAGGCAAGCAATATGGGCAAGCAATCCCAAAATGATGTTGGCAAAATAAATGTGTCTGATATTAAGCTCCTGAAAGCCAATGAAGGCCATAAAGTAATTGCTCTCTTATTATCTTCGTCTAGTTGTATCCTATCTTCATTCCGGTGGTATCCTCCCGTCGGCCATAGTAGGTTCCTGGGGGCCTGCTTGTGGGTAGTTACTTCAGACGGATCTGACCTTGGTCGGTGAATCAACCCTCCTATGAGCAGTTTGCACAGGCCAATGTGAATGGTCTCGTTGTTTTCTGAGAAATTGTGGATGCAAATTCTTGCCCTTGATAAATGGCTTTCCTTCACCTCTTCCTGGGTTCACATGGGGGCCTGTTATATCCCTTATCTCCATAGCTAGAGGAGGGTTGCTCAGGACCATTTATTGCTGGTGGCCCCCCCATCCATCGGTTCCTTGGAGTTGGTGGGGGAGGCATTCCGTGTTGCCAGTTTTGAGGAGTTCTGTGTCGTAAGCCTTGGGGAGCTCTATTGGGGCGACCTCTGTAACCTCTCCCTCTACCCTACGTTGAATACTTGGAGTATTGAAATCGTTTCACCCTGTACTTGACAAACAAGTTTTCCTAAATTGTTTCAAATGGGGATCAGGTTGGGGGGTACATATTGACTGGTACATACTGCTCTAGATTCTGTAACAAGATAGAACATGCAAAATCACAGTAATTGCATCAGCACTGAACTGATTCAATTCAATAGCAATTTGTCATACAGACAGACTTTATTTAGTGTGTGTGTTTGTAGGGGGTACCCAAGGGCATAGGTTTGGTTTCAACATTTGTAGGAAATAGTTTCCCCTTGCTTAAATGTAACATTCCTGTTCTACCCCGGATTTGAACCCTAGTCTCCTGGGCAAGTGCTGACATTTTTACCACTGATCTAATAGAGCCTGCCTGCTTGCTCAGTAGAGAAAATACATTTTGACCTTAAGGTCAAAATTTGTGTCAAACCAGAAACAGGATTGTGTCAAAGGTCATGTCCAACCTAGACAAAGGATCTAAATGTCTCAATAGAAGAGCAGGGAGACCAAATACAACCACCCCAATTGTATAAGACTATGTTATATTGTTTTAACATATTCTACCATACAGATTGGGCAAAATAAATTGTTATTCACTAAACAAAATGACCTGATAGAGCTTCATAATTTACAACGAATTTTATTACGGGCCCAGAAACAACTTCCTCTATATGAGAATAGAACATCACATAGCCATTGAGAGACCTCATCTGAGACCCTGTCTCTCCCTCTGTCTTCATTCTGTTGCTGTCTGACTGTGTCTAAAAGAAAAAAGATCTGTGGTGTAAGAAGTATTCAGATATATTACTTAAAGGACCACTTCACCCATTTTCAACCTATCTTCATGTAATTGGGGTTGATTATAATATGATACCATCTTTGTCTACAGTTGTGTACTGTTGTGGACAGTTCAGAAACCCGCCTACCAGTGAAATCATTGATGGGGAATCAAAGCTAATAGAAACTACCAGCTTTCTATTCCTGGAAAGTTAGCTTGCTATTTGTTCTTGTTTGAAATGTCCAAACCTGCCTAGCGATGATGTCACAGATAGGCGGGTTAGTGAACTGTCCACAACCCTCCTCTGAGACACAGACAGAGTAGACAAAAATGGACCATATTATAATGAGCATTATTATTGAGGACAAATTATATGAAGAATTAGCTTGGCATGGCCAGACTAATCTGCCCTGGCAGATTTGTCTGGTTTCCAGACTAATGAAGAATAGGTTGAAAATGGGTGACGTTGTCCTTAAGTAAAAGTAGCAATACCATAATGTAGAAATAATCTGTTACAAGTAAATGGCCTTAGTAGTACAAACATACTGGCATCAAAATACCTATACTCACAGTACCAAAGTAAAAGTACTCATTATGAATGACCCATTTCATAAATGTTTTCAAACATAGCCAAAGGGCTTAATTTATTCATTTTGTCATAATGATCTTTTCAAATAATTGTAGAGGAGGAAAAACTTTAAAGTAAAATATTTTCCTCTGAGATCCAGTATGGAAAAATGGAAATACTCAAGTAAAGTCAAAGTACCTCAAAATTACTTGAGTACTTTCACCCACTGGAATCTTTTTTTGTAAAAGCCTTAACATGATCAATATTACAGACCACTTTCAAACTAAACCCTTCCTCCCATTTCTGCTCCACTTCTCTCATTTCTACCCTGCTGATTGTACCAGAATCCTTCTATAAATCGATTAAATCTTGTGTGCGTACCTGTCCTTCACGCATCTCGAGAACCGCCCGACCGATCGACTTCAACCAAGGGAGAGCAGTGCCTGGCTCGAAGTCGGTTGGATTGGCAGTTGTCCAGAACTGCAGATCTGCATGCAGCCAGATAAACTAGCCTGTCCTGCACAAAACCATGCAAGTAGCTAAAGTTTTCTAGCAAGCTAAAAGTTGACTAACATCAGGCATTATGTTGATGTAAGCCTATGGTGACACTAGCAGCTTGTTTTTGTGTGTGATATAAATGAACTGTATTGCAGTAACAGCCAAGACCACAATTATCCGTCAACACTTTCATTTTCTAATGTTAGATGAAACCATTCTACTTGCAGGCTTCTCCTCATGAGATGAGATAATGCTGGGATCAAGGTTAGGCTCATGTATAGGCCTATTAGTTTATTTTGTGTGACAGCCTGTGACAGTAAGTCCAGTTTATCTACACTGCAGTTAAATCAGGCAATCACAATGGAAGAGGTGGACCTGGAGTCCAGACATTGCAGATTAGATAAGCTGATAGGAGAGTTTGCTGGTTGTTTCTTGCTGCTGTTATTTTCATAGTCAATCTATCAGCCCTCACACTTTGGACGAGAGCCCACAATCCGAGGGGGTTAAATTAGTCACATTTTAAGGGGGGAAATTACACTTTCTGTAGCGTGTCGAAATAGCAGAACTACAACCTCACAATGTGCAACACCGTTATGCGACGAAGTATGAATTGGGCTTTAGGCTTGACATGATGATGCCAAACTGTCATTGGTCAAGGTTAGAGTGGCCCCACTGGAGCAGTTGGAGGTTATTGTATGTATCCTCCCTGCTATTGTAGTAAAATTTTAACGTTTACACAACCAGTGTGGTGAACCGGAGACACTAGCCTACTCATTTGACTCTCCTGTTTGATTTTCAGGAGTCCTTGATAAAGTAAGAAAGTAAATGAGTAATGCTCTCTGTTCCCCTCAACAAGTAATGTTTAGGTACCAGCACTGAGCAGAATGCTTGAACCTTACATTTGTAAGGAAAATAATTAGGATTTCAAAGCCTTAGGTCGGTGACCACCACACTTTTATTTTACCTCTGGTGCGGAATCTGCTTTGTCAATGCAAGTGCGTGGATTCTCCAGAAAAATGCGCAAGACCATGAATCCACACAATTGCATTGACAAAGCATTGGCAGATTCCGCCCCAGAGGTAAAATAAAAGTGCGGTGGGGCCGTGCCCTTACAGATGAAACTGAGAAAAGGAATGCTATGGCTTGCTAGTTTGGAAACACCCACCATGCACTGTAATTTTGTGGTCGTGGTCTTGCCTATTTTTAGTAGATTTCTTTGCCTGTAAACACATGTGGGTCAATATCCTAACATTGAACAAGTGCATCAACAGCTGTGTGTCAAACATTCTTTTTTTGTTTTCGTTTTTTCTGTTTTAGTCATTTTGGGCAGTTAGAGAGGAATCTCTAACTCTAATCTGTCTCAGGAGACATACTGCAACCCTATAGTGGCAAACTCATATTCAAATTCCGCACTGCATATGGTTTTGATCTAGTAACCATCTGGCAACTTGTGATATGTCAACTTGAGATTGATATTGCTTTGGTGAAAGCCTTAAACTGAATTTATGTTCCAGTTGTTTGAAATCAAATCTACTATTAGAGCACGTTATTAAAATATAGTGTCTGGCTTAGTATGCAGAACAGGAGATGACAAAAGCAAATAAAGTTCAGTGTGTGGAAGTGTGCATGACAGCATGCAAGCATGCTGTGCGTGTGCGTGTGAGTGTGCGCGCGTGTGTGTGCATGTGTGCGTGCGTGCGTGCGTGCGTGCGTGTGTGCGTGCGTGCGTGCGTGCGTGTGACCCACACACACACGCACGTACGCACGCACGCACGCAGCCACGCACGCACGCACACACACACACACACACACACACACACACACACCTGCGTGTTCACATATTCACGCATGAACAAGCACTATTTTCTGATTAACCATAGATTAGTGGTCCAAAATCATTATCTTTAAGTCTCCTGAGAGACTTAAATAATTAATTTTCCCAAAGCATTTAAAGTGCTCCAGTGTCTTACATCATCAGACTAGGTGTGTTTGCCACACAAGCCAAATGATCTTCTGATCAAGAGATTGACATGCTTGCTATGGCTGACTATACTAGTTTATGTTGATTATGTCTGATAGCTTTCCTCTGCACAGGGATTTAACAGAGAAAGCTGATCAGCCAGATTCAGTGGATTTGTATTGCACTACGCCATTGCCTCTAGTGTTAGCTCTTGTTAGCCTAATAATGTTATCTGAACACAGTGATTTGTCAATGAGAGCTTTCACATTTGCTGCCCTAGCCTGGAAACAGTCGAATATGCCAGAGTGAAATCATTTACGTAGTAATTAGTCTGGTGGTTTCCAGGATATCGTTACCCATCCCCTTCCACTGACTGCCTGCATCTTCCACCTCTCTACCCCATATTATTATTATTATTATTATTATTATTATTATTATTATTATTATTATTATTATTATTATTATTATTATTATTATTATTATTATTATTATTATTGCATTTTATTGCATTTTAATGTACAAAATGTGATGTATATAAATTAAGTTTGTTTGTACTGTACTTGTTTGGTACAGTACAGGACTTATCTGTACAGACATTTGAACAGAATTGCAGACTTGATTGTACAAACATGCAGATGTAGACCAGAGCATAGGAACTGGGCCGTTGTAAGTGATCTGAAGAAGTATGCTAGGAAGCATAGCACAACCAAATGGCATGAAGGAACATTTGAATGACTCCTTAGTAAATGTCGGATGGATGGAGACATACTGGAGACCAATGGTGGTCCAGAGAGTCATCACAGCATCTGATTGATTAAGTTTAACCACTTGAACCCAGCAAGCCTATTCTGGGGGGAACATTTGCCAAAGAGATTTGGTGACGGAAAAAAACGCTCCAACTACAGTTGTAACTCAGGTCGTTTTACTCAGATTTTTTTTTTTTTATCGTATTTAATTGTTTTAATTTTCAAAAAAATATATTAAAAATAAATGAAAAAAGCAATCGAAAAAACACGGCCCCCTCGCGTATTAGGAGGGCAGGGTGAGTCACCAGAACCAAGGACGGGTGTTTTTGATGAATATAACATGTTGAAAATTGAGTTTTAAGTTATAATGGGTTTGTATAGGAAGGGGGCGTGTCTGATAAAATGAATATCAAATATCTAAATAATGAATCAAGCAACTTAAAAACTGTCTGGGGGGCTCACAAAAGCCTGGGTATAAGATAAAATGACACAAAGTTTTTTTGAAAGTGAAATATCCCTTTAAGTGGTTTATCTTTATCCATGTTTCTGCCTTCACCTCCAGGGTGTCCTTATCCTAAATAAGATCATATAACCCTGAAGTCTATAGTCATTTTCAGCCAATTAAACTTGCAGGCAGAAGGTTTTCCACTGTGATTTCAATTTATCTTTGTGTGTCCTCCATCCTCATGGGCCCTCTGAGGCCACCCTCTGCCTCTTGCAGGTGGAGCCATGTGGGCTGACCATATAAAACTAGTGAATAGGCAAAGAGATGCTTTTAATCAGACCAGAATTACTCTTCCATGAATATGATTTGGCCACACAGTCCTGCATTGAGCCCGGCCCATCAGGTGACCTTAGGAACGCAGAAAAACATCACGAGGCAACGAAAAGTTTCAGCCGCCATGCAGGGATACATTGTGCTCCAACTCGCCACCTCTCCGTAACCCTTAATTCGGTCTCAATGGAAATAACATTCATTTTGTCCCTGAAAAAAGTGGGCACAAATCTTTATCAGGTGGTGGGCTCCAGCAATTTGCTGGCTGCATCACAAGGGCCTGACGCTCACCGCTGGGAGGAGCTGAGCATAGGAAGGGTTTCTGAGATGTATCATGTGCTCTGGACACTGGATTTATTACAAATTAGATGGTAGGAATATAATTTATTTGGTTCTGAACAGGAGGAACCTGACGGCGTCCATTGATGCTTGAAGGAATTGAGGCAAGGGATCACTGGAGATGCCTCGGAGAAAACTCAATAAAGTGAATTAGTTGCCAAGCTCCTCCTCTGGCCTCCAAACATCAAAACATGTTCAGGGACAACCATTAAGTCATTTAGCTCACAGTAGATTCTTCCCATGCCATTTGATGTTTGGAAGTTCTGCCAGCGTTGCTGGACGCTGGTAGGCTGGTGATGATGAAGAAGATAGATTGGCGGAAAGATGAGACATTCAATAACTTTTTTGATTTTAAAGCATTAAGTATTTGCTTGTACTTACAAGACAAACAAATAATGATAGGTTTGTTTGTTTGTTTGTTTGTTTGTTTGTTTGTTTGTTTGTTTGTTTGTTTGTTTGTTTGTTTGTTTGTTTGTTTATTTGTTTTTAACTTTTTGGGATATCCCAGGGGACCTACAGGAAAAAGCAATCTGTTTCAAGAACATAACACTGTTTTGTCTGCATGGATTATACAACAGACATAATTTCTTCCATTTCCCCAAACCAACCAAAACCTTTCAAAACCACGTACTGCCACTTAATACAGACTAGAAGAAAATCTTCAGAGAATGAAAATGTTGACTTTGGCCTTTTTGTTTTTTGTGAACAGAGAAATGGAATTTGTGAGACCTTGAAAATGGTAAGCTCTTTGGACTTTTAATCTGCTCTCAGATAACGTCTGCACCATTCATATTGGTGCTGTCTTCCATTGGTTGCTCTTTGCATACCAGTTTTTGTGCAAGACCCGACAAGCATATTTGGCACTACCATCAGACTACACGCAACGGAATTCTATACAATGGAATTTTCTAGTTTCTGTCACCATGAGCTGTTGTCACTCATACATTTCAAACTTTCTACCTTTCAAATACTGAGTAAACGGTGTCCTCATTCTTGCTCCACTGTGCTGTAGTAACAAAAACAGTTTCCAGGACAACTATATTCAGGTAACTATCTCCACTTCTCCACTCAGTTATGATTAAAAGGCTGAAGCTATTAATTTGTAAATGTCCTGTGGGTAACAAGCAGTACGTGGAGTCAGGACACTGCACCTGCATTTTCAAGTCACTATCTCCAGCCTTAAGACAAATAACCAGTTCTCTCTGAAGAGATCACTAACACAGACACACAACAGAATTTTAAACATTCTGCACACCCTCTCTGGCAGTACATGATTAACTACTGTATAGGTAACATATATAGGCAGTGGGACAATTGTAACTTAAAGGTTAGAGAAGCAGGTACCAGACTATACATTTGCTGTTGTGAGTCTGCAGGAAAGGACTGGGAAAATCATCATGAGAAATGTTTGACAATCTGCTAAATACTCTGGCTATACTGGACACAGCCTTGAGTTCACTGGTGTGAATTTGTAGGAATTCAAAGCTTGGGGTAAAAAAAAAGAGAAGAAAAGAGCATGCAAACTTGGGCAACCCTCTCTAGATAAATAAATGTCGTAAGAGATACAGGTTTCCCATTCAGGACTGATACTGCATGGAAAACACAGACATACCTGTGGTTAATTTAAGCCTTGCCTTTGAGCCGCTCTACCTGCTTTTGTTACTGCATTGTGCTACAGAAATTCTGACTGCATGAACAAGTCTAAGTGAAGCACCTGTTGCAGACATTGGATTAATATTACAATAGTAGAGCTTTGTTTTTAATATGCACAATGTTTGGCAGGTGCATGCCTGTTTGTTGCATATTAACTGAACAATCACACTGGAGTTTCCAAGACAAATATCTCACATAAACAAAAGCCCCCACATACAATACAGTTTGTAATGTTTGTCTGAAATTATAACTACATTAATATTAATAATAGGCACCAAGACATTGGTATGAGTCACTTGTTGCCTTGCCTGGGTACACAGGCTTTTTTGTTTTATCTTGTTGCCGAACAGGAAGCTGTTGGGTCTGTTGAGAGAGATAACTTGATATAAGGCCCCATGTGTCATGTTTTTGCTCTTTTTCAGCATGTTAAGTGGTATTTCAATCATATACTGTATTCCTGTCTACAGGCTACAGTACTGTTACCAAAACAAATATTTCATATTTTGAAAGGTTAATATTTTGCAATACAGAATGTATTTACTTATACTGTATAATCCCAAACATTTAACTTCTCATTGTTTTTCCGTCCGTCTGTTCAAGCAAGATATCTCAAAAGCTACTGGCTGGATTGCCATGGAATTTCCTGTGCACCTTCATGCACTTAAGAGGATTATACAGTATCTATACTGTAAGTAAGGTTTCAAATTGGATTGGACTGAAAATCGGCCCAAAATTTGGAGATGACTGATGTCATAGTACTGATATCATGGATGACTGACATCATAGAATGGCCACATTTGTCGTCTGAGATCCATGGAAGCCATGCTGTCTTGTTCTTTTGTCAGTATGATATTTAGAGTAGATCTGGCCAACTGTGTTCTGATCATGTATGTAATTCCGCTCTTGTTTGTATAATGAGAAAATAAATTACGTGAATAATTATACAAAAAAGCCTAAAGAATGTCTTCATTGCTTACGGTAGTGCTAACTTTCAAGATCAAGGGATGTCTGGAGGGCTCAGCCAGTAAGAATGTCAACCATAATGCAATAACTGCAACCTCCGTGGGATGATTCCTGGCCATCGACCTGCATTGCATTTAATTGCTGTTTCTTTTCTGTCTCTTTCCACTGACCACTGTCCTATCCAAATAAATCAATTGCATTAACATAATCTTAGAAACACACTTGAGTTCAAGGACACATTCAAAGAATGTGTATGCTTGCAGTCAGTCTAATAATCCTAGCAAAAGTGATAGTGATCTATCTACAAAAGCTTGTACAAGTAAATAAATAATTTAGACTTAATTAGATCCTACAGTGTAGGTAAAACACAAGGGCCTGAATAGTTTTGATTGTACATTTTTGAATGCATGAATGACACCTAGTGGCAAGCTTTAGAAAGAAGTACAAGTTTTTTGTATTATTATTTTGTTGTACTTTTAAATCACTGTGGATGGCTCACTGTGTATATAGGCTACATGCTGATAATATTAGTATATATGTGGCCACGTGAGAGCTAGGGAATTTTCCACATGAGCAATGCCACATGATCATGATCACCTAATGAACTATTGTGGGATTCTGACTGTGAATACATGTTAACCACTTATGTGTGAGCTTGTAGATCTGCTTTTAAAAAGAAATTGAAAATTGGATTGACATTTAATGTTTTGCCTATAATGACATAGGGATCCAAAATAGGGATGCCAGGGGTGGTTAGTTATGCTCTCCTTTTTAAATCTTAGCATTTAAATTCATTTCAGCCTTGAAGGGGATAGGAAAGAATAACTTTTTTGAGGCTGCAAAAGTGGGGGTAACCCAGTGTTGAATGGAGGTTTTCATATTTCCTGGACTCAATGTATGAACTCTATATAGCCAAATATCCTCTTTTTCATTTTATGACTGTATTCTATGAAGCACTTATATACATCTAATTTAATACGATAATTAAGAATGAGTGCTAAAAAGCAACACATTTTTAATAACAAATGTCAGATCTTTCATGTGCTTGCGTAAGTGTAAATATAAGGTTACATTTTTACACTGAGTTATATCAACACCCAGGATTTTATGGTGTATTGTCAATAGAACAACAAACAGCAACCTTTCAAAATTCTACAAAAACGTACAAAATGTAATATTTAGGTTAAATATTGTTAATGTGATGTCATAGTAGTTGTCAGTCCCTCTGGGGCAGTTAGCGATTAATTGACTTTGACATCAAACAGTGAAGCTGGTTAAAGGGTCCTCGTGGCTGGTTCACTGCTATACATTGTAGTATTGAAAAACTATGTTGTAAATCATGGCAACATAACAGAATTAAAGTATACAACATGATTCTTTATTCTCTTTTTTTAAGATAAATGATAAAATACAGAGATTAAAACAAACGGGCAGGTGAGACGAATGAATAAATAACATAATTATTTGGATACTAATTAACAGCAAAACTCAGCATGGAGAAAAAATACCAGAAAAAAAGGATGACCACAAGGGAACTAAAAAGCTCTGATGCATTTTTTGCTGGAAGCTGCTTTAGTGGAAACACAATTCCATTGCTTATATTTGTATGTGTTCAAGGAACGCAAAATATCACTGTAGGCTTGTTGGAAGTGGAATTTGACATAGGTCTTTCTCAACAGAGCCTCCAGGGAATTCCTTCAATAATGACTTTTCCTCCTGGATGGATAGAAAAGAGTAGCACAGCGCAAATTATTAATCAATTAACTCCTACCTAATACCAACAAGACATTATTATATGATATCAATATAGTAAATTAATATTATAACTCTCTATTGTCACACCTCTATTTCCTCATTTCTCTGGTGGCTCATAGTCATAGCCTCCATGGCAACGGCAGCAGCAGAAGTGTTGACTAAAATCTGGAGCACAGCGAGGAAAATCATGACAATAGCCAGGACGCCTTCTAGGTTGGTGATGTACAGCCCTATGCCAGTGAGGGCTACAGCGGCAGCCACTAGGTTCATGACTGCACTAAGGGTAGTCTGAAGACAAACACAGTCCAATCATTTATGTCATAGGGGCAATCTTTTTTTATTTCAGTAAAAGTATCAATACCACATAGAATTGGAAAAAAATAATCATTTGAAAATAGCAGATCTACAAGCTCACACGTTGCACTGCAACACGTTGTGAGCTTGTAGATCTGCTATTTTCAAAAGATTTGTACAGTATATAGTATAGTATAGGGCTGAATTGCTTAATGCATGTTTTGTAATTGGAAAACTACACTGCAACAAGTAACTAAAATGTTTTAATGATTGTAGTGGAGTAAAAAGTACAATATTTGCCTCTGAGATGTAGTGGAGTAGAGGTACACAAATAATCAAAAATGGAAATACCCCAGTAAAGTAAAAGTACCTCAGAATTGTACTTAAGTACAGTAAGTAAATATACTTAGTTACTTTCCAACACTGGACTCAATCTCAATTTGGAATGTGTAATAGAAAATACTAATTCTGTATAACCATATATATTATGTAAACCACATGTTATCTACAATATCCAGCTTGGTTGTGTAGCTGAACCCTTGTATATGTGTGCCAGAATGATAACCATTCTTTTTAGCCAATGACCGAAGAATATGCCTATTTGTTGTAAGCTACACCTGTACTATATGTGTATAACGGACCATAATGATGTTTAGCAATTACAACAGGATTTTATAATCTGTGTATTGTACATTGTGACCTGTTCTCTTGAGAGCTCAGAATAACTGAACTTTGTATCATTCCATTTTGTACAATTTGTTGGTTACTAACACTGCTAAAAGCATAGTATTTGCTCTGTACAACCTACAACTGTATGTAGTGAATTGGCCTTGAATGGCAAGGCTTTAGTGTAGTTACCTGAGTTATGCAAATATTAGTCATGGTTGCTATAGACCCTTTTTACAGCAGCAGAGTCAACCATGGATTTTGCTTATGCTCTGAATCAAGCACTTTGCAGCCAAGAGCCCAAATCCAAAATCCAGCATAAGTGAAACTCAGAGAGCTGGATTTATACTCACCAAACATCGATGAGGGCATTCTCCTGCAAGGATACTCAACATGCCAGATGTAATGAACTGAATTTGAACAAAATAACAGGTGTTGGATATTGCAAAGTCTGTGTACCATGCATGCTCTCTTTAAAAGAATAACATAAGAACGTATGCATATGAATTGTCTGTCACATTGAATGTTGTATTTATTTGTTTAGTTTTCCTTTAGAATATTCTGTTTCATTTGTTAAAATATGCAATTACTGGGGGAGTCTAATCTTGCTGCCAGTATTCTGTTTTGTTTTTGTTTTCACACAATATCCATTGAGATGCTGAATTTGCACACACAACCTCACTAATGCTCTCATAAGATAGCACAATTGACATCTACTTTGTCTGTGTCTCAGAGAAGGACTGTCGACAGTTCAGAAACCAGCCTGCGAGTGACATAATCTGTAAGCAGGTTTAGACGTTTTAGATACGTTTTTTTTTTAATGAATGCAAGAACAATAGCAGTTTAACTTATATTTCAGCATTCTAACTTATCAGTAAGATAAATACTTTAGTTTCTATTAGTTTGGAATCCCCACCGATTATGTAATTGGTAGGCAGGTTTCTGAACTGTCCATGTATTGTTTATTTTATTGACCTCTGGTCCTGACTTGTGAGCCAAGTTGTAATGAGTGAACCAATCTGACTACTATTATGATTTTCAGTAATTGTTATTAAATACTGAAAGGGCCTACAGTATACCAATGAGTCCATTAATTTAGTTATTACTATTAGGAGTACTATTGGTATTATTATCCTTGTGTAACCTAAACTACCACAGGTTTGTTAAACTCAAGTTGCTGACTGCACTGATATGACGTAGAGATGGTAACAATTATTATGCAATGATTGCCACAACTTAATAATACACAAAGCAGAATTATAAGTGATATAGCACCCTTGTACTAATACAAATACTAATACTTTTATTTGGGATGCCTCTTACTGTAGCTAATATTTTATCTGATATATTTGGATATCTCACCACAAAGCCAAGGCCACTTATTTCGAACGTTGAATTGTTCTGATTGTGTTGCAGTAACGCCATGCATAAAAGGCCCAGTGTGCCCTGCAACATCTGCATACCCTACAGAGAGAAACAGAACTATTAATTAACATCTCAAAAGCTTTTTCAAAATAAGGGTCAAATAAGAAATGATAATGAATAACATGATTAACACAACCTTATGGTGACAAATACAGACAAAGTCTAATTTCTGCAACAACTAGTGTTCATGAATGAAATGTTTCACTTACTCCTAAAAGTCTCTGATATGGTTGGCTCAGATCCTGTTCAGGGCATTTCATTGGGTTTTTCAACACGTTCCATAGTATTTTAAAAAATCGAGGCCAATAATTGCTTGTTGTGTCAGAGGTCACCTGCACTATGACAACCCCTTGATCCTTGGTTATGGTCAGTGACATGCTGGTACTGCATAATAGTAATTTATACAAAAGAGAGAGAGAGAGAGCGGGGGGGGGGAGTGACAGGAGACATGTTATTTTCAAGCAGCAGCATGGGTTTTTCCTAACAAACATCTTTCATTACATCAAAGACAAATGGATTATTTTGACACATTCAAGACACTGTCTGGCCCACACTCTGCTGCAGCTAATAATCTGCACATCAGTGTTTCCCTACACTGTAACGTACACGAAAAGTTATATGTTTTCAAACTAAAAAGTATTCAGAACTTGAACTTTTTTAGTTAATTGTACTTCTATATATAGATTACCAAACTCAAAAGTTTTTTTTATCATAGTTTACTCAAATAATTGTAGTTGGTACTACATGTACTTTTTATTCATGATTAATTCAATATATTTATTATGTCAACTCAAATATTTTTGTGCTAAATGGCCAGAAACCAGAACCAGCCCAACACATTCTACGCTGAGCTTGATCGCCAGACCCCAAATTAGCTGTCTTTACGAACTTTTTCACAAATCAATAAGCAGAATCGAGTTATGTTAGAACAGAATCCTAACAACACACACTGTAAAACCCAATGCTCCCGAAAAAATATTTGGTTTATGTATTGAAAACTTGAAATATGTTAAAAGGTCCCTCTAACTTAAACATATCGAGTATTATTATTATTGCAGGACTGTGACATGGTTGATGAAACATTGCCTTGTTCTTTGCCTCTGTTAGGCTATTTTACCTGTTCAATTTGTCTCGCTTTACCAGACAATCGGTAAAGTAAACATTTAAATTCAATGTAGTCGGCCAAATGTAGGAGGACCTCCACTGAGTACCATACGCCCATTGCTTTGGAAATCAATCCTGGCTGATACCATCCCAATATGAAGGAACAAGAAATGGAACCACATGGAACCATTTGGTTGCATTTACATGTACTATACTCTCAAAGTAAAAATACCACTCAGGACTGTCAATGACCAAATTTGACCTGTATGGTAAAATACATGGGCTGTCCCTTCCCGGCTGAGCCCCTAATGTATTCAATCTTTGGTGATGCCCCTGAACAGGAGCCTACACTATATGAGATAAAAGAATGAATGAAGAATGAAGATGAAATCTTGAAGAACAACAACATTGTACTGTACCCAGACTACCTACCCTAATTAACTTCTTTATATAAATTATGAAACCTTTATTGATCCTTAATGATATAATAGTGTTTACTTAATGATATATTATTGTTGACCTCAATACTACTCTTGACATTAATAATTCACCCACAAAAGCTATATGGTTGGTATATTCTTTTCAATATAAAGAGAACATAAATGAACATTTTAAAAAACATTTGTTTTCTTGCGCAAATTATCTAAAATAACAAATTATAAATAATCTACCCCTCCTTCCTTGTCGGAATTCAACCCTCGGCTAAATTGTCTCCCCCTAAACATTGCCTAACCTGAACTCGGAGTTTAGCTAAGATTTACAAACCTCTATTGATCTGTTTTTATGACACCTTGAGAAATGCTTGATCATAAATATTATGACGCCTCATTAACTGTAGCATGAAGACGGTCTGACTGCATCAGTCCACAATGTGGCCTATATTTAAAAATCTAAATAAGTTATTTAATTGCACCGTTTTGATCACAAATCTGCAAATTCTGAAAAAGCATGAATAAATGTGCCCACCTGGTTTCAGCTCAAGTTGTTGAAGCCCAACTGTCAACTGAGATACTTCCTTAAGTGACACTTATGTGTCAGTTCCTGTCAGTTCCTGTAATTGTTTGTTTTTTATGAGGTGTGGGCGTGTTGTATCCTGGCAGGGCCGGTGCCCTCCATGACAACCATCTACAGTACACAATAAAATCCTCAGTGTTCATTTATGTACAAATGGAGTCCATTTGTCGAGTAATTAAACGCTAAGGATTTTACTGTGTATAATGTATCAGGGGTTAAGCAGAAATGCATCACCGCAACTTTTATACTTCAGCGATTCAAAAATAGCCGATCTACAAGCTCACAATGCGACACGTTGTGAGCTTGTAGATGAGCTATTTTGGATATTTTTTTGACAAAGTTTGAAAGAATTGGAAAAATTCTGAATGATTTAGAAATGCTTTAACACAAATCTTCTCTTCTGGGGGTCTGCGGCCAAATACATACATTTGGGGGTCCTTGACATGAAAAGGTTTGAGAAGCACTTGCTTCGAAATAGGCTATCTACAAGCTTACAACAAGCCACGCTGCGACGTGTTGTAAGCTTGTAGATAGCCTATTTTGGGTTATTCTTCAAACTAGCAATAGAATGCATGTTCAATCTTCCAGAAAATCCTAATCTCAGATATTTCATGAAAGCAAAGGTTAACCCTCTGGCGTCTGGCATTTTGTTTTAAAACAAACCCAAAAAAAATGTCAGGGCTGGTATAGCCGACTTGAGCGATCTGCAATTTCTTTAGCTGGTTGGCTTTATGGCAAAACACCATAATTGTTAATGAATCACAGCGCTAGTGTGAGGGGGTGCTCCTTTCCCGCTGTTTCACAAATCACATATTAGGCCTAACAAAATTATTTCAGTCGTGAGATTTTATTTTGCTTTAATCCATGAAATCAATTAGTGATCCAAAATTCATGCCCACATTGTGAATATTTCACTTTACTGAAGTATTATTTTCTTGAAAACACCCAGTGGAAAACATTACTACAAAAAACATGAATAATATTCATGCAGTGTGATTACTCTGCACAGGCCAAGACAGTCTATTTGCACAACACATCACATACACAAAGGAATTTGAAGAAATCCTTACAGCTTTACATGAGGCATAAAAAGGCATTTAAAACTAAATTAAGAACAGAAAGAATAAAGCAGAGAAATAAAAAAGAGGCATAAAAATAAAGGTCAAAGTGTAGTTAAGGTTTCAAAATCTCCACACCACACCGTCTATCAGTAATAAACTTGTCTTCTTCAGGAGTGTTGTATATTGGGCATTTGTATTTAAATTAAAAAGAATGAGACAGACAGACAGACAGACAGACAGACAGACAGACAGACAGACAGACAGACAGACAGACAGACAGACAGACAGACAGACAGACAGACAGACAGACAGACAGACAGACAGACAGACAGACAGACAGACAGACAGACAGACAGACAGACAGATAGATAGATAGATAGATAGATAGATAGATAGACTGGGAAATGTATTGCACAATGTTCCTGTTAAACAGCAAGATAGGAGACATATCTTTTATGCTGCAGAAATAGTGCCTGTTACCTCCTTCAATAATGGCTTGTAATACTCCACATCTTGAGCAACCTGTTGGTGTAGTATAAAGTTAGATAATTGCAAAAAAAAATACACTTGAACTATACTGTACGTATAGAAGACGACAGTACTATAAAACACTTATGGGACAGCCAGGCAGAATTTGTATCTTTGAATCTTTCATAATCATCAATAGACTTTCGGTTCCAGAAGGCATGTGACCTGAGACATGTCATATCATGAGTCTGTCTGTTCATACCTCTTCCCAATATGTCTCCTGTCCAATCAAAGCCTTGATCCCCAAGGCAGAAATGCTAATGTTGACAGACATCTGAATGACTGCTAAGACAATCAACAAAATGTCCAGGGTCATCAACAACCTCTGATGGCAGAGACACACAAAAAGTGTTATTTAAAAAAAAATGCCACAGTATGTATCCATTTGGACACAACAAAAAGTCAGCTGAAGTCATGTTTATCAAATATACAGTAAGTGAACCGGTCTGTAACAGGGTATAAAGAGCAGGCCTACCTATTGAGTGAGGAATTTAAGTTATTTTGTATCCTTTACAAATTACGATAAGATCAGATTTGTCTTTGAATTTGAACATTTATTTTGTTAGGTGTAGGTTAAAGTTTTGACATGGTGCCAAATTCAGAATCAAACTAGTTTCTCTAACTAATAATGGTAACAGCAATGGTGATGAACACTATTGACCAGTTCCTCATCCTCTTTTGATCAAGTCACATTTTTTAACACACTTACATCAGCGATGAGTGCCACCATCTTGCAGTTGTCCTGTATCTCAGGCCCGACACAGAACCCACTGGTAGAGGGACCTGTCAGGTCAATGGCATACAACGCAATGCCTACGATGGCAAAAATGCCTCCAATCAGATTTATGGCCACAGCGAGACCCACCTGAAATGAAATAATTAATTCGATGAATTACTTTCATCTAAAAAAAAACTGAATAGTGTATGTTACCTGAGATAGATTAGTGGTGGAAAAAGTACTCAAATGTTTTACTTAAGTAAAAGTATCAGTACTGCAACGTAGAAGTACTCTGTTACAAGTAAAAGTCTGGTGTTAAAAATGTACTTGAGTAAAAGTACAAAAGTGTTGGTATCCAAATGTACTTAAAGTATTGAAGTACTGAAATGTGACGCGATGCGACGCGTTGTGAGCTTGTAGATCGTCTATTTTCAAATAGCCTAGGTATAAAATAAGACTAAAGTGGTTAAAGGGCAAGACCACTTATTTTCAACATTGAACTATGTCTTTAATACACCTTAGAGCTGTTGTGTGGAAATAAGAAAAATGTCCCCCCCCCCCTCTATGTTCAATATTGAAAATGAGTGGTCTTCCCCTTTAATGTATGTTTTATAATGTAATAATTTATATCTGCAAAGTAACTAGTAACTAAAGTTTTCAAATAATTGTAGTGGAGTAAAAGTACAACAGTTGCCTCTGAGATGTAGTGGAGTAGAAGTAAAAGTATTGGAAATTGGAAATACTCAAGTACAATTACTTAAGTGCAGTACTTGAGTACATGTACTTAGTTACTTTCCACCACTGCCTGAGACATACATTCATTATTGTACCGACATCTATCTAATACTTCAACTGATTAATTAACCACTTAAACCTACTTAATTGACTGGAGTCCACCAGGGGTTTATACTTGGCCTCCTCCTGTTTTCACTATACACTAATTATCTTTGCCAAAAATAGCCGATCTACAAGTTCTTACATAACATGTTGCGTTGTGAGCTTGTTCTGAGCGTGTAATTGCAGGCAATCACTTTCTTGAGTGCAAAAGTAAGATGTATTATACTCCTGTGACAACACAGTAAAGTCCTCAGTGTTTAATCCTGTTGTAGCTTTTAGAGTGCACAACTGTAACCAAATGGACCCTTACAGGTCATTTGGTTGCATTTGTATACTCTCAGAGTTAAATGAACACTGAGGATCTTACTGTGTTGTATGATCATGTACTGTATGGTGGATAAATGGTAAAGAAATGAGTGCTGGGGAAAGATGACTAAAGGTACATTTTACTCACCTGACAGGGAGAAGGGAAAGCTCCAGCCAGAATGCACATGATTCCAGCAACAATGTACTAGAAGAAGGTCAAAATACAGTTAAAGTTATAAACAAATAGAGCATAATTGTTTAATACAGTACAGTAGTTACTTGAAGCATTATTACAATACTCTTGCATTGGGTATTGCCGGTGGAAATAGTAAGTAAGGGAACTATAGTAGCTTATAGCAAGTAGTTATTTTTTTCCAATAAACACTGGTGTTGCTCGGATCAAAGCTACAAGTTATATGTTTTCATTACACAGTAATACATCTGAAAGTGAAGACTGATGTGTTCAAGTGCTAATTGGATGGTCACTCTGATATACGACATATTGTTGCTGCCGAGCAACAATCATTTAAAGCAAATAGCTACCAAAATTCACATCCATGTTTGCTTAATGTTTGTATTGCAGGTTTGATGTAATGACTAATGACCTCATATTGTAGCCTACTGAGCTAAAGTTTAAAGAATTTATTAGCTGCAGTTAACAACTATTTTGAAGTAGCTGTAGCGTAGCTTAACTACTCAGTGGTATAGGTTTGCTGTATAGTTTTAGGCTTAACTATTTCCAGGATGGAGTAATTGCAGTACATTTTCAGAGTAGCTTCCCCAACACAGGCTATTTCATGGTATTACAATGGTTTAACACCACTGTAAAATATGTTTACCATCTACTACTGTCATTATCTACTAGCTATATCTGACATGTCATCTTATTATAAAATACAATTGCACCAAGGAATTAATACAGTCATTAAATAAATCATTTGAAAATTAGACATTTCATATGCTTGAAAATAAATAATAATATTAATAATAATAATACATATGCTTCCGTGGTAAAAAATTAAAGGGGTGTAAGTGAAATGTTTCTGTAAAGAAAAAAACAAACAAAAACAAAACACACAGCGTGTAGATCTGCTATTTTTGCCAAATGTTTTCCCCAGATTAGAGACGCAAGGCTTCAATATGGGATGATGACATACCACACCACCAAGCCAATACGGAGCTCCCAAATCAGTCACATCTCCCGTCTGTGTGCTTGTTCGTCCTGGTCCGAGACCAATGTTGACCAGGCCAATAATGATCTGTACAGCCTATTAAAGACAGAAAAGAAGAAAATCTACACAACGTTCAGGCATAAACAATTGTATATTTGAGGGGTTTTTTTTTCATATTGAGTTGTGTAGAATTTTCCAGATACAGTAATGATTTTGTGGCTGCATTTAAATGCAGGCAAATAATGAGTGCCTTTGAAATCAATGATGCTCACCCCAATAACTGCTGGAGCACTGGCCAGCAGATTCATCAGTGCCTGGGACACAGAGCAGCATGTTGGGTTGCTGCAACAAAGCTTCAACAACAGTTGACAGATTTGACGGCAATTGATTGTAGGTTTGGCTTTCACGCTGTACCTCTTCATCACCATTACTGACATCCTGATTCCTCCTTGTGACGTTAGCAACTGTGACACAAAAGCAACGCAGTTGAGTTTAAATTGACATCACAGTCACAGTGGCATCATATACCTTGTGAAGATACTGAATAAAAAACACACTATTAAAATAGTAACCAATTCCCTTTACAATGTCAGCTGCTGATGTTTTGAAGGATTACAATTTTTATTAGGGGTATGTGTCTAAAATGTATTTATTATTTCCCCAACATGAAATTCAGATTCTCTTTCGCTGAGGCTGAGGAGAAATGTTAAAAGAATTACAGAAGAATGTGGACTTTTCTCCTTGCACACTTCTTTCTTTGGCAAGTATCTGTGTTTACTTTATGTCTTAACATCCTTATGTCTGTTATCCAAAAGCTAACACAAAAAGAACAAAGACCACAAACTTGAACCTTACTTACTCCCAGCCTCTCTTTAATTTGTTTTATTATTTTCTCTTTCACTCTTTGCTATACACAATGCATGCAATGCATGGAAATGCCCCCCCCCCCCCCCTCACCAGCATCATGCACAAACACACAAATCACCCTAATAAATAACCTAATTTCCCTTAACTCACCATAACTCATAGCAGTTGTTTTGGTACACTTTATAAGTAATATCAGTCAAAACATCCAACCCAACCGAGGACATCCTGATAAAGTTCATTAATAAAGTGAATCTTTTCCAGAAGTCCCTGACAATATATCACTGGAATACTTGGAATGTGCAGAAAGCTTACCTCTACTGGTGAAATGGATGTTCACCTATAGGATAGGCGGGTCCTCTGGTACCAGTGACAGATGGTGGCGCAGCCACAGTTTCTGTTTCAGCAAGAATGAGGTGAGGTCATGCTCAGTTTTGATTTTGATGTGAAAGCACCTCCCACATAGTTCTTGAGCTCACCATAACAGATTACAAGATGTAAAGAAAAATCATAATAATAGAAATATTATTGTCTCTTTACAACTAACAACGAATACGTTGTTAGTTGTAAAGGATATAGCAGTAGCAAGTAACCACAATAATAATAGAAAGTTTATCAAGAAGCACATAGTTATATAATGCTTATAATTACAGTAGCAATAATGTTTGTATCCGGCCTCTTGCGGTCCTATGGTCATGAAATGTGAGTCATGACCGAAAGAACAAATTTTTTCACAAATTAAGTTACGATTGGATTAAAAGCTCAACAAAGCTGATAGCCATTTTTGTTTCGGTTAAAGTTTCAGCTGCTGTTTATATTTCCCAATCTGACTTCAGTGCCAGGACAGACTGAACAGTATAGAATGCAACATGTTCAGTCCCATGTCCAGTTTGCACACGCAGTATACTGGACTGTAGCGTTATGTATATCTAGTATACTGGACAGTACCATACTGTATGTTATACAGAACTGGACTGTATCATACTGTATGTTATGCAGATCTAGTACTCTGGACTATAATAGCATACTGTATGTTATACAGATATAAGTACACTGGACTGTAGCACACTGTATGATACAGATCTAAGTACACTGGACTGTCTGTGGCACACTGTATGATACAGATCTAAGTACACTGGACTGTAGCACACTGTATGATACAGATCTACAGTAAGTACACTGGACTGTTACATACTGCATGTTATGCAGATTAAATATCTTAACAATAATATTTTTTTTACAGCATACAAGAAAGACACACACTTATTCTGTACCCCCCCCCCCCCCCCCCCGCCAACCAAGCAAGATAGAGATGTAAGATGTGGGATAACACAACTCACCAGATGGAAACTTCTCTGCCAGAATACACATCAATCAATAAACTAGAGAAATGACAAAAAGGGTAAACATTCCTCTTCACTTGCAGATACAGTATAGTTTGCGGCCTAATCTGAGATCCTTTGGCCAAGAACACATTTTAGAGGTTGCTTACCAAACTCCCAAACGGCAGCCAACACATGTCCCGGGCCCACGGCCTGCAGTGACAACGATAGACCCAAGGCCTATGTTGAGTAAACCAACCATGATCTGCATAGTCTGTGAAACAATATTATTATTATTATTATTATTATTATTATTATTATTATTATTATTATTATTATTATTATTATTATCATTCTTATATATGTGTGTGTGTGTGTGTGTGTGTGTGTGTGTGTGTGTGTGTGTGTGTGTGTGTGTGTGTGTGTGTGAGTGTGTGTGTGTGTGTGTGTGTGTGTGTGTGTGTGTGTGTGTGTGTGTGTGTGTGTGTGTGTGTGTGTGTGTGTGTGTGTGTGTGTGTGTGTGTGTGTGTTTTAGCTTAATAATTCATACACAACAACAGTGCACGTCAAATAATATTTTTGGTTAAAGGCTCCATTGTACAACAACGTATAAATTAGAGAGGTGCCACTCACCCCCAGTGCTGTTAAAGTGCTGCCTTGCAGACTTTTTAGCCCAACAGAAACAGAGCAGCATACTGGGCTGTAGCATAGAGATCCCAGAATTTGGAACAGCGGAGGATAAGCACTTTTGGGGTTAGACTTCAAGGTAAAGATTGTCACTCCCTCAGCTTTGGTCATGGACACAGACATACCTAAAAAAAAAGAAAAAGAAAGGAAGTTCCTAAAAAGAAAGGAAGGAGCAGGAGCCCTTGGAGTGATGTTGTTTGTGAGAAATTGTGTATAATATCCAAAGAAACTAGAAAAGTGTGCTCCTCGGAGCACAGGTCTCCACCAGGCAAAACTTTGGAAGTCAGTCATAGCCAAAAGTTGACTCATACAGTTGACTCATACATCTTGATCACATGACCCTAGAGATAACGTGCACCGATTGGTGTGAGTTTTTATCCAAATCTGTAGGAGGAGTAGCAAAAAGTGTGTTTTGAAGAAAACACACTATGGCAGAAAATGTAATCTGGCACAAACAGGGCCTATAAGTTGCATCATGACCAAGGAATCCAGAGAAAAAAGTTTTCATTGTACAAGCTACAGTTTAAGAGTCATAGGCACAAACGTGAAGTGGGCTGCTGTAGCGCCACCATGAGGCCGATGTGAAAAATGTTGGGTGGAGATTCTTCCTTGGCTTACTGTGAGTGTGCGTGCAAAGTAATCGGGAGCTGCGTTTATGATTTGTGCCACTCCTGCAAAGTTTGGAAGGCAATCATAGTCAATTGGAATGGAATATGAGAAATCTGACAGATACGCCATGATCACATGACTATAGCGATAGTGTGTACCGATTTGCGTGACGTTTGGACAAACTCTGTGGCAAAATTCAACCTCTTGGTGGCGGTATACCAAGCTGATATGAAACATTTGTGGCAGAGGTTCTGCTCCGGCCTCCAAGGAGTGTGTGTGTGTGTGTGTGTGTGTGTGTGTGTGTGTGTGTGTGTGTGTGTGTGTGTGTGTGTGTGTGTGTGTGTGTGTGTGTGTGTGTGTGTGTGTGCACAGTTTCACGCTGATCTGTCCAACGGTGCAGCAGATTAGCTGCTCACAGACAGACGGACGGATGGCCACAAAGACTCAGGTGCGAACAGGGGCGAAAACATAGTCTCGGCCGAGACAATAAAATGAGCATCTACGAGGTGATTCATTTACAGCAGTCTAATAGTGCTGGTCATACCAGCACTTCACCTGGCATTTTTTCTTGATGATAGCAAGAGGTCTACAAAGGTGCAGCACATTTGAACTAATCATGAATAGGCCTATTCATGTTAGAAAAAGACCAACCTCCTGAGATACAGGGAAGGTGCACTAAAAGATTAATGATTTACAGCAAGGATTAACCACTTAAACCCTATACTTGGTTGAGCGGAATCGTTTGTGTTTTTGCTCTACATTAACTAACATTGCTGAAAATAGCCAATTTACAAGCTCTTGCGTTGTGAGCTTGTAGATCTGGTATTTTCTGCGACCGTTTCCTCAAAATAAGGATGCTGGGTTTTCATTCAAATCTCAAATGGTGAATAAAATTAATTACTCCTTGTGATAAACTTCCGTAATAAAAATAAAAGAATGTGTACACTGGATCACATGGCGTAACTTCCAACACTTTAAGTAAACAAAGCAAAAATTACCTGGACACCATTTTATGTGGCATATGCTGTTATGTGGTTATGCCCGTTGGGTGTTTGCCATGGTATTATGATGTAGACAAATTAAAAAATTATATTATTGATTTCATACAGTAACAGTTTGAACTACAATTTGCTCACTAATGATAATTAGTGAGCTGACCATCAATGTTTTAACATGTTTTTAATGATCAGGAACATTTACACTAGACAGGATCCATTCATTCAGTTTTTGCTATTCCAAATCGCCCAAGAGGGCTCAAACATTATCAACCCCAAACGTTGTCAATAAATAATAATAATTTACCCCAATGATATATCCACCATTTGATTAATGTGATTCATATTCTGACAAAACAAATGGGAATTAGCTAAATAATTTTATGTTGAACTAATTATTTACAATACATTATTACCTGAGCACAAATACAACCTTTTATTTGACCAAAGTTGAAAAATAGCCACAGTCTCTCTACCTGTTTAAGTGAAAGCCCTCTATAGGTCCTGTTGAAGCTCACTGTTGAAGCTGTTTTGTATTTTCATATTTACCTGGTAATAAGGAAGACAGTGGACCTTCCTGGTAGCACCTCCCCCTCCTTTATAGTGGGTTTACTGTATATAGTTAGATTTTTGATTTCTACTTGTTTATATGATGTTTTTGCATAGTAGTGTATTTGTCTGTCATTCAATGTTTCGATGAATTGAGTACAAAGGACCCCAACGGAAACATGCTTGTATTGAACTGCACTTCCCTGTGCTTGCAAACTGTTAATAAAGTATTCAAACAATCAATCAATCAATCAATCAATCAATCAATCAATCAATCAATCAATCAATCAATATATAGATATAGATATAGATATAGATATAGATATAGATATAGATATAGATATAGATATAGATATAGATATAGATATAGATAGATAGATAGATAGATATATATAGATATAGATATAGATATAGATATAGATATATACATTTTACAACAAAAAGTCATATGGCAAAAGCAGTAGAAATCATCACAACACAGTGTAATTGGAACATATTTATTGGTTGGTAGTCAACACAGTAAAATCCATTAACCACTTGAGCCCCAGTATCCATATTCTGGGAGAATATGGATGCTGGATGCTGTCGCAACGTGAGGTTGTGAGCTTGTATATTGGCTATTTTGTCATTTTTGACAAAAGAGATTTGGTGTAGACGGAGTGCAGTTGCTACTCGGTCTGTTTTACTAAGAATAGAATGAGGGTTTAAGTGGTTAAAAGGATTTAACTGTGTAAAAGTAGGGAAACTATATGGGGTTTGCCGTGTAGAAGTGCATATAGGAGTATGCTGTATATTTTAGTGCAGGGACTGCAGGCAGCCGCAGTGAGAAATGAACACAGCGGTTCCTGCAGGGAGTGCCAGCTTTTTATCTGATAAACTGTACAGAAGGCAAGGCAAGTTTATGTGTACACTAACATCCTGAGTGTTCATTTAAGTCTCAGAGTGTACAAATGTAACAAAATGGACCCACATTTGTAGAGTCTGAGTTACAAATAGATAAATTGACACTTAGGATTTTACTGTATAGGCTATATCACTTTTTAAACATGGTGCTTTACATAAGACCTGACCAACAATAATGTCCTCTTACGATGAAGAGTATTTATTTTAGGCTAAGGGGTGAGCGGCATCTTCCTCCAACAGTGGCTTTGTACTGCTCTGGATCCGGCAGAATGAGAGTGCAGAAAGTGCTTTTTTAGAAGGCGTGAACCAGGACATATTGAAATAAGTGATGTAACATAATAAATCATATATGGCAAACATCATGTTTACCACATTTCCATACTATAGCTTTAGCAACCTGCACCCATCTCCTTAAAAATGCAACACAAATTTGACTGTCAGTAAAATATCTAAAATAGTGTGGCAATAATACAAATATTGTTTCTAAAAAGCAAAAGAATGCTACATAGTACATACATAGCTCATTGCGTTACATGTCACTAGATTCCCATGGGCTCTATTCTAGGCCCCCTGCTGTCTCACAATAACCACAGGTTATTAAGAAATCAACCTTAACCCTCTCCTCCCTGATTAGCACAGAAAATTCACAAAAAAACATATGGCAAAGTCAAATTTGCTTATCTTAATTCCGATTGCAGTAAATATAAGTAATTAAGAAAAAAGGGAATAAATGTAATGATATTTTTAATGATGAATTGTACAGGGTATATAAATTCCAGGTAACGTTATCACATTATCACAAATCATCAGAGTGCACCATATAAACCAACAGCAGATAAGATTCAGACTTTGCATCAGACTTTAATTTAGTCAGGTATATCATGCTAATTTTTCATTACTAACCAGAGTGGCAAATGATTTAAGATTATTTCAAGGCACTAATAAAGCAGACTTTATTCAACAATACAACTCAGAACTGGGGGGCTTGCCACAATCTAATTAATTTAGTTTAAGGTATTTAGAGTGAGAATTGTCTGAATGAGGTCAACCCCAGGGAAGTCTGTGGCGATGACACCAAAGCATGGTTTTGGCTGATTTGGAAAGAACTGCCTCAGGTACTGATTTAGCCAGGGGTTAACCTTCTCTGCCACTCTTTTGGGAGTCAGAAACATGCCCCAGAATGTGCCCAGCCCAGTGCCACTAGAGTGTGTCAGAACCACATTAGCCCCACCGCAAGCCTCGGTGGCTTTGCCCAAGAGTTTAATAATTACGTTGTCCTTAGTTTTAACATCAGTAACCTTATTGTCAATTTTAGTACCAGTATCTATGAGTGGAATTCCTAGTGTGAAGGTGCTTTTCTGAACAAAGACAATTTTCCCCCTGACCTGGCCCATAGTAGGCATTCCACTGCTCACCCAAACATACTGGTCATTGCTAATGAGATTCTGGACCATTTGATTGACAGTGTTTTTACCGAAGAACTGTGGTGTGACCTGCAAAAGGACTGTTTCACTTCTGTACTCTGACAAAAAGGCACGGACAGTGTCCAGGAGCTCCTTGAGAGTGCTGTGCTGGTACATTATGCCATGCATTACATAGAGAGTGTCACCCAGAGCAAAGACTTTGACGTCCAAGTAGCGTATGCCAGCCCTCAGCTGGTCCTTCAAGGACAAGGCCTGGCACTCAGCCATCGGGCCTCCGTAAAATCCCATGCTGTCATGGGTTCCAGGGATGGTGATGAGAGAGAGAGGTCGAAAATCCTGAATGCCCGCCATCCAGGGAATGCTGTAGGATTCTGGGAGTTGAAGAGTTCCCTTATCATTGAAGAACTGTCCATTTCCATGGCACAAAACCCTGAAAGTTAAATTAATAAGGATACAGTAATAATGTAGAAATAAATAAATGTAATCAAAATTGAGAAACAGAGACATTGGGTGTCCTTTTTGTACTGTCAAAACATTTGGTGCAGCTACGGTACTCCAAGTTCTGTCAACTACATGACACAAACTTAAGGACTTATATAAACGTTCAAACCATACTTACACGAAAAACAGCAAGTGAAAAATGTTAAATGTTCTGCTGGTCTTCATTCTTGCGGAAAATTAGCAAACTGGAAGAAAAACAAAGTTGTGAGTTACACCATTAAATCTAAGCCAACAAATAACATTCTGGGTAGATGCTTACCATACATTATATAGGTAGACATGGTAACTTACCGTATAACCTTTAGAACTTCACAGGACACACAGTCAAATCATCAGGAGGCCAGGTAGTTACAGTGGCACACAAATGTGAGCTCCACCAAAATCCCTGCCTTATATATTTTAGTTATCTGAAAGATATCAGGCGTTGACTGAAAATATTTATCTCAAGATGTTGACTCTTGATATGAATTTAATTCAGGTTACCAGAGCGTATTTGCATTTCAGATTGCCTTGCCTATCCCTAGTTTGTGTTAGAAGGTGGATCACTTGGCCACATTAGATTAGATCCTTTATTGTTTTCTGTTTTGTGTTGTATTGTTTGGGAGGGGATTTTTGGCACAAAAAATTATCAAATCTTGCTTGTAGCCACACCAGCCTAACAAACAAATACTATTGACTCTTAACAGTTGCAAGATCAGTTAGTCATGCTCATGCTCTAAAATGGGAATGTTTTTACGTTGTGATTTGTTCTGCCTATAGCTACAGTAGATTGAAAGCTTGCTCATGTTTGAGAACTACAGTAGTAATAGATCACAGATGTTATTGATGTAGCATCACCTGTAATAGGTGGAGGTTGCTGTATCTGCAATCTTTATTTTTTTTATTTTTTTGCTGCTGCTCTACATTTTTACCCATTTACTCAAGTGTAATTTATCAATCAAGCCATTTTTTACATTTTGAAAGGATTCCAGGTATGCCTCAAACATCCCTACAATCTCCTAATTACATTATATCAAAACCATAAGGCTAAGGCTAATCAATACTATACATCTAATTGAAAAAACCTTTGAATTATTTTACCCCTTTTTCTCCCCAATTTAGTGGTTATGCCAATTAATTCCTCCCACTGCTTGCCACTGTACCACTGGCTCACCTGCCAGCCGGGAGGACGTCGAGCCTTCGTCCTATACTCCTCACGCTCAACATTCCCCGCTGACAGGCGGTGACCCAGCCCGTAGGAATACACATCACTCAAAAGTTAAAAGTCTCAAAAGTTAAGTTGCTGCATTTGATATAGTCTAGATTAGACCTCAGTAATCTAATCAATAAACATTATAATGTTCGTATTTTGATCATAAGAACCAATTAGCTACTGAATGTCAGTCTCAAGGTTTTCTTCAGAATATGTATGACACCGATTTACTATTACACTATTGCACTGCACATTAGGAGTCCACTAGGATAGTGGTTTCTCAAACTTGTTTATTTTCAAGGACCACCTTAACTCTGAGAGTGTTCCATTTGTACACTCTCAGAGTTACAGACCTGTAATGGTCATTTAGGGCTAGCTCTTTATGTGTTTCTGGTAATATTATTGTCCGCTCAAAATTCCATGTCCATGGCAAAAATAGAATTTTGACGAAAATGTCCACCACAAGCCAGCATGGCGATGACCCCTGGCCCTGTTCACTACAGTCATATGATTATAAAAAATAAAAAAAAAGACATTTTGCCAATTTGTCTCAATTACAAGGGCAGCCAGAAGCAGCAGCATGTATGTTTGTGAGAACAGTGAAGAAAATACAAATTTGTAAGTGATCATTTCCAAACATCACAATTTCACCCAAAAGCAGAAATAAGTGGCTTATTATCAGTGGTGGTGTAAAGTAACTAAATAGCCTACATTTACTCAAGTACTGCACTTAAGTACAATTTTGAGGTATTTTTTTACTTTACTGGAGTATCTCAGAGGCAAATATTGTGCTTTTTACTCCACTACAATTATTTGAAAACTGTAGTTAGTTAGTTTGATTTTGATTATTATTACAAAACATACCTTAACCACTTCAGCCCTACATTTCGGCCATTGGAAAATAGCAGATCTACAAGCTCACAATGCTTCTTTCAAATGATTTTTATACATTGTACTTTTTACTTTTGGTACTTTAAGTATATTTTGATACCAATATTTTTGTACTTTTACTCAAGTAAATTTAGAATTCCAGACTTTTACTTGTAACAGAGTATTTCTACATTTCTGCAGTATCGATACTTTTACTTAAGTAAAACATTTTAGTACTTTTTCCACCACTGGAAATAAGTGGCTTATGAAAAAAGGGCCTTTTGTGTGAAGATGTGGTCTTCTCTCATAACACTTCCAGGCCACTAGAGGCCAATAATGTGTCTGTCGGTTAAAAGTTGCCGCCTTGATCCGAGTTTTGTCGCTCTTGTCAGTGTCGTCATGGTCATGGTTGCCATGTCCGCTTATTATAAGCCACTTTGGGCTTCTTTTTCCTGTGAAGTTGGTTGGACATATTGGTAGTTGCGGGTTTTTTTAGGCTTGTTTCTAAAGTGTACTTGCTTACGGTATTTAGGGTTGCATACAGATTTTATAATTATTTAAACCTGTGGTTCTCAAATACGTTTATGAAAATGTATTGTGCCAGTGTTTTAATCCTGTCTGCGGACGATTCTGTCGAAGTTCCTTGTATTCCTCAATGAGCGGTAGTAACGGGGCGCATCTGGAGAAAACCGGAATTACACTCGATGTAAACAGGAAGTAAACCAGGGGGGAATGGCGTTCGGCCACAGACGGGATTAAAACACTTCTGTATTGAAAACTATGGATTAGTACATTGCACAAAGACTCCGGACCGATAGTTTAACATTTGGGGCAACCACCCACCTTATATTTTGCATTTGTACATGGGTTCGGAGAAATACTAGCTCCGACGGAACCTCTCCCTCCGCTGTATAGCTCCGAGATGAGGTTCCTCGTTTCCCGGTGCCGTTTGAGCAGGACATTGTCGCACATTATCCACTTTACATGTTTCTTACCCTTTTCTGCACATCGTACCCAAAAAGTAAAGGTTTTCTAAAACGCTCACAGATTTTTTAAGTTCTAGCTGGCAATAAAATCTATCCAACGAGTTGAAAAACGTATTTAACTCGCTCCTGTCCTCAGCCGGTTACATGTTTTTAAGACATTGCGCAAGAGTTGCGCCCGTAGAGATAACATTACTGATTCCCCTACTGGTCAAATGTTGAATTGCATCTTCTAATGCAAAATATTATGGAACCGGCTGAGGACAGAGGCGAATTAAATACTTTTTTCAACTCGTTGGATAGATTTTATTGCCAGCTAGAACTTAAAACATCTGTGAGCGTTTCCGAAAACCTTTACTTTTTGGATACGATGTGCAGAAAGGGGTAAGAAACCTGTAATGTGGAAAATGTGCGACAATGTCCTGCTCAAACGGCAACGGGAAATATAGGACCTCATCTCGGAGCTACATAGCGGAGGGAGAGGTTCTAAATGGGGCTAGAGAAATACAAGCTTTACTGGTGAAAGTCCGGGGCGCACTGGGGGGTAGTGGCTAAGACTCTCGCAGATATAAAAAATGTCAAAATCGATCAAATAAATCTACGATAGTCTTGATCTAAGGGTAAAAAATAGCCGATCGTGAGCTTGACGGTTTAAAGTGCTCATGTGGCCTAAGTAGCCCCTACGGAACCTCTCCCTCCGCTAAGTTGCTCCGAGATGAGGTCCCTCGTCGGTTCCTGCCGTTTGCGGTCGACATTGTCGCACATTTTCCACTTTACATGTTTCTTACCCCTTTTTGCACATCGTATCCAAAAAGCAAAGCATTTGCGCCACTCTCTCAGATGTTTTAAGTTCTAGCGGAACATAACAGCTTCCAACGAGTTGAAGAAAGTATTTAATTTGCCTCGGTTTTCATCCGGTTACATGTTTTTAAGACATTGCGCAAGAGTTGCGCCCGTAAAGATAACATCACTGATTACCCTACTGGTCAAATGTTGAATTGCATCTTCTAATGCAAAATATTATGGAACCGGATGAAAACCGAGGCAAATTAAATACTTTCTTCAACTCGTTGGAAGCTGTTATGTTCCGCTAGAACTTAAAACATCTGAGAGAGTGGCGCAAATGCTTTGCTTTTTGGATACGATGTGCAAAAAGGGGTAAGAAACATGTAAAGTGGAAAATGTGCGACAATGTCGACCGCAAACGGCAGGAACCGACGAGGGACCTCATCTCGGAGCTACTTAGCGGAGGGAGAGGTTCCGTAGGGGCTAGTGGCCTAAGTTGCTTCTTTTGGGCTTGTTTTCCTAGAACTGGTTGCTTGTTTATCTCACAAAACCTGGCAACACCGTGTCAGTGGCGTCATGGTCAGTTAGTAAAGATGGCGGAGAACAGCGGCATAGAACCCACCGTGGACTCTAGCGCTGATGAAAATGTCTCGCAAGGCGGCGGGACTATGATCGCGGTCACCGTTAAGACTCCGAAAGACAAAGAGCAGATCGTCGTCCCGGAGGATGCCTCTGTCTCCCTGGTACTTTATCATCTACGTGACGTTTCTGCCGCTGCTTATCACGGGGCTAGGCGTCAGGCTAGGCTAGGCTAATCGAGCTAACGGCGGCTAACTTTAAGCTAGTTCAACGTCATCTGGCTGATCTGTCAGAATAACACTGGAAAGTTGTTTCCGTGTTAACTGACTCTAACTTATCGTCTCCTATGGTGTGCGTATTGTGTTTAGAACAGTGGTGGAAGAAGTACTCAAATGTTTTTTACTTGAGTAAAAGTAACCACCCACAATGTAGAAATACTCCCGTTACAAGTAAATGTCTGGTATTCAGAATTTACGTAAGTAAAGGTACAAAAGTATTGGTATCAAAAGTACTAAAAGTAAAAGTAGTACTCATTATTATACAGAATGTCCCATTTTCAAGGTTTCAAAATGTAAAAAAAAAACTTTTGAAATTAGCAGATCTACAAGCTCACAACGTGTGGCAGTGAGCTTGTAGATCGGCTATTTTCAAATAGCCGAAATATATAGAGTTTAAGTGGTTAATGTATGTTTTGTAATAATCAAAATCTAGTAGTAACTAAAGTTTTCGCATAATTGTAGTGGAGTAAAAGTACAATATTTGCCTCTGAGATATAATACTGGAGTAAAAGTACTGAAAACTGGAAATACATTAAAGTAAAATGACCTCAAAATGTTACTTAAGTGCAGTACGTGAGTAAATCTACTTAGTTACTTTACACCACTGGTTTAGAAGTGATTGTAAACCGATAACTATCAAATAGTTAACGTGTAACTAACACTAGTCAGTCCTGTGGGTTGTTGATTGCGACATCACAAGTCTGTCAGCTAAAACCATGTTAACAGTTCAACTTGGTGACCATTAAGAATTATCTCATACATACATCTGACCGTTGTAACTTAGTGTTATGGTGATAACTTTTATTGTAAATAAAGTAGGAGTTATTTGGCTAAGCTAATAAGTGTATGAAACATGCCAAATTAAATTATACATTTATAGGCTAGCCGCTAAACTATTCTGTTGGAATTTCAAGAGTAAGACCCGTTTTATTGAATCATGGTGGCAATTAGCTCTGGTCCATAACGCTATGGACCACCAGAGCCAGTTGGCAATCAAGCGCCTACTAATACTGTTTTTAATTGGTCATAATTTAAAACGGATTTGGAGATCCGTTTCTTGCTGACCTTTTCCTTTTAACTGCGCTGACCTGAGTTATGTCATTTCTTCCAACAGTTCAAAGATGAGATATCAAAGAGGTTCAAGGCCAAAAAAGAGCAGCTGGTGTTAATATTTGCTGGGAAGATCCTGAAGGATGGGGATGCTCTAAACCAACTTGGCATCAAAGACGGACTTACTGTTCACCTTGTCATCAAGACTTCACCAAAGTAAGATGCCAGTAGTTTTTAAATATATACATGTTTTTTTTTTTTAAACCATTACATTGTTATGGATGAGCATATTTGTGATCCTTATAATGGTGATGGTTTATGATTGATTTGTCTCAGATCCACAGGGGGTGATACACCTCAGACGTCAGGTTCTAGTTCTGCGACATCTCAGGCCAGCAACAGTACTAGTACTACTAACTCCACTGCCAACACCACATCAGACACAGGACCCACACCAGCACAGCCTGCCAACATATTGAGTAAGTAAACCACCACACAGCACAGCCTGCCAACACACTGAGGATATAAACTACAGATTGTCTTGCCTGGAAAGATACAGACGAGCTGTGCCCCTCTATTATCATATTATATAATTACCTGGCCCAATCAGCGTCCTCATAGAAATAGACACGGATTTTGATGACAGCCAACGATGCCAGTGCGAAAATCAACAAAAGACTTGGCTGATTTGGTCCATACAATTCAATCATTTATCTGATGCTGGGAGTTGTATACAATGAAACCTTGAAAATAATGTCGCTTTGAGGACATTTCTCCAGAGGGAAGATGTGCCCGTCCTCCTTCCTGATTGTTTTAACATGATCCAATCGTGGGCCATATGAGAAATCCAGAATATGTATTTCCAGAGTTGGTGTTACTCTTGCAACAAGACATATAATAGCCCACTAGCAGCACCTAGAGGCCATGCTGCTCCTTACACCCAATCTGAAATTTTGCCGGACAGCTGGTGCTATATGGGGTCACTGAAATTAGTTGGGTTCATCCTCTGAGGGAAATTCCATGGCAATCCGGCCATTGGTTTTCAAGATAGGTTGTTTGCATCCAAAGTGTTGGATGGACAGACATTGTCATTCATTAGCAGGGCTAAGAATGTATGCAAGACTTAAATCTTCTGAATAGCAAACGAGACCAAGCAATCATTTGCATCGTTGATGTTTCAAATCTGATCTCACAAGTGACTGACTCTAGAAGACAATTCTAATTATCAGTCATATATCCCCTAGAAACACTCTGTAAAAGATGACCACTTAGCCCAACAAGCCAGTTCCTTGAATCATAGCACAGCTCATAAGAATTGTTTGTATTTATTTATTGTTTTCATTATTTCATTTCTTTCCCTCCCTTTCTCTCTCTTCTTGTTTCTCCACAGGTGGGCTTGGTGACCTGTCTGCCGTTCCAGGCATGGGCTCTTCAAACTTTGTGGAGATGCAGCAGCAGATGCAGAGGCAACTGATGTCCAATCCGGAGATGCTCTCACAAATAATGGAGAACCCACTGGTGCAGAACATGATGTCCAACCCAGACCTGATGAGGCAGATGTTTGTGGGGAACCCACAGATGCAGCAACTGATGGAACGTAACCCTGAAATTTCCCACATGCTCAACAACCCGGAGCTCATGAGACAGGTTAGAGCAGAGCTTTGCAGTAGTTTGGTGTTATGGTTTTGTTTACAGATGGTTGGGGAACAAGTTATCTATATATATAAGTTATCTATATTTTTCTAGGTTCCCAGTAATTTCTGTAATTTACTTGTTGGTTTCTCATGATTTGTTGCAATTGACGCAATAATTACTATTGGTACAGTGAAAACAAGAAACAAAATATATTTAGGAAATTAAATAATCCCTGGTTTCTGATCAACAGTTTGAACCATCATCTCTGTCTCTGCCTCTCAACAGACTATGGAGTTGGCAAGGAACCCAGCAATGATGCAAGAGATGATGCGTAACCAGGACCGTGCACTTAGCAACCTGGAGAGCATACCTGGAGGCTACAATGCTCTCAGAAGGATGTACACAGACATCCAGGAGCCTATGTTCAGCGCTGCTAGGGAGCAGGTGGGTTATCATTGTCTGTCCTGGCACTGACATGCTTGCTGGCTCCTCACTTCCAGGGAAAAATTGTACAAAACTATATTCATCTTTTTTTGTATTTGTTGTAGTTTGGAAGCAATCCCTTCTCTGCCTTGGGGGGTAATGATGGTTCTGGAGCACAACCATCCAGAACGGAAAATAGAGAGCCTTTACCAAACCCCTGGGGACCTCCACCAACAGCGGCATCAGAAAGTCGGAGGACAGGCACCTCTGCATCCTCCACAGGGGGCACTGGGCCTAGCATCTCCAGCCCCCTGGGTATCAACACCATGGGCCTTGGCAACGGTACAAGCTCTTCTCAACACATAACAGCATGATAGTGTTGTTTTATCTAGTAGGTTTTGTTGTTTCAGCCTCAGTGAGTCTGTGGATTTGAGTGTGGATAAGATGTTGGCACGGTCTAACCATTAACTTGTGTAAAACATTACATCTTACATATACACATGTCACATGATGCTAATTTTTCATAAAAAGTTTGGGTTTATTGTCAACTTATGACGGTTAGCTGTTAACCGCTCATCCAGACAGAAGAATAACATAAAATCCTAGATTAATAACATTACTTGTAACTAACCGTAAAGGAAACGGGGGTCAAAGTCAATCACAGGTCAAAACCCATTAATGATACTTTTGTATTTCCAATATTGATCATAAGTGGCAGAGGAATGCTAGGTAAATAAATAGTCAAGGAAAAATGTGTACAAGCTTCTGTCATTGTTGTTGGATATATATTGTATGTAGCTCTCACAACCTGCTCACTGTCCTGTGCTCAGGTGTGTTAAATAGTCCTGGTATGCAGAGTATGATGCAGCAGCTCACAGAGAACCCACAGCTGGTACAGAACATGCTGTCGGCACCATACATGCGCAGCATGATGCAGTCTATGTCACAGAATCCGGACCTGGCTTCACAGGTCTGCACAGTGTTTAAATTGGCTTTTGGACGTAGAATTACCATTCAATAATTGGCCTGTTTTTTTGTGGTTATGACCATTTTGTTAACGTGAACTCTTTCACCCTCAGGCATTGATGAACAACCCCCTCTTTGCTGGGAACCCACAATTACAGGAGCAGATGAGAAATCAGCTTCCGATGTTTCTCCAACAGGTTAGGTTCCTCTGTCTTTGTGTTCACTGGTACATGGTGGTAGAACTTTGCGTTTGGGCACTTTATTTTTATACTGTTTGCAACTTTGCATATTTTGAAACAATTACCATGTGGTTTATAATGAAATAAATAAAAATAAATAAATGAATGAAGGCAAATAATGTAAGCAATACATTATGCCAGACTCCTGAATTAATGTTATGAAGAAATAAAAAAGACAAATATGAGCCATAAATGATTTAAAGTCTCTGTCCCATTGTCTTGTATGGAATATAATTATAAGTTATATTTGGAGCGTGAAAATAAAACTTGGAACAAAAATTGGCTTGTCAAATTGACATGTCATGTTCATGGCTGGTCAGATGCAGAATCCTGAATCGGTGTCCACGATGACCAACCCCAGAGTAATGCAGGCCTTAACCCAGATCCAGCAAGGCCTTACGACGCTACAGACGGAGGCACCTGGCCTCATGCCTGGGTACAGCAGTTTCACCTCTAACACATCTTTTTCAAATGTGACATTAGCCAGTGTTTGTATCATAGTTGGGGGGCAGGGCTCCAGGGGTTTGAGAAATTGTCAGGGAAATTAATATTTACCCTCTCTCTTCATAGCATGACATCCGGAGTCTCCCCACTTATTCCTCCCGCCACAGGGGGCAGTGTGGCTCCAGAAAACTCTTCCGCCTCAACACCAGGTTCCAATTCTACTTCAGCCACTAGTTCCTCACAGCAGCAGCTCATGCAGCAGATGATACAAATGTTTGCTGGAGGAGGATCATTGGTATGCAGTATGGCACTGTTCTAACAATGAATTTCTTATTTGTAACTATAAGGTCAGGCTGCAGTTAATCAAGCTCTGAATCAGTTGCTTATTATGGAGTACTGATGTCAAAACCACGCCCCCTGAGTCATTAAGACATTTTCCCATTCAAAAACCTTTGAATCAATTCCTTATTTTTTTGGCTTGAGCTTATTCTCTTTTTCGCCCCCTTTCCCCCCAATTGAGTTAAATTGAATTCCTCTCCACACACATTTTTGTGTGTTGTCAATGCTGTTGTATCCTACTCAC
The DNA here is from genome assembly GCF_963280865.1 of Gymnoscopelus braueri. Classification (NCBI taxonomy): domain Eukaryota; kingdom Metazoa; phylum Chordata; class Actinopteri; order Myctophiformes; family Myctophidae; genus Gymnoscopelus; species Gymnoscopelus braueri. Next base: position 30,015,992 of record NC_137605.1, read on the forward strand.
TCACCTGCCCCCACCAGGAGGACGTAGAGCCTCCGTCCCACTCCTTGACAGGTGCCGCCCCAGCCCAGTAGGAGTATGTGCGGTGACAAATATCACCTCTCCCCGCCCGGCTTCCCTCCCACAAACACGGGACAATTGTGTTCGTATAGACTCGACAAAGCCGGATGCACCACTGTAGATTTGGACCCCCAGCCTCCGGTGGTGGGCAAAATCTTTACCCGTTTATTCTTGGTTACAATATGAGTAAAATGCCTGGACTCATTGATTATTTTTTTATTAAGTGAATGAAAAATTAATCATGTGGATCGGGATAATGCAGATCTATTTCATGTGGCTAGCCTGTGATGTCAGTCATATATGACGGCAGTCTTCTATTAGTTATATGATGTATGACTCCAAAGTTGGGCACGGTGTTTGCCTGTTCAGAGACCCATTGACTTGAATTATAGATTAAGGTTAAATATTTGAAAAAGTATTAAACATCTATGAAATAATTTGTGGAGGTACTGTGGCCTACTGTCAGTGTGTGCACAATACGTTTGGACACACAGACTGACCCTCTTACTGTATAGACAGCTAGAGTCCTGCAGAGCCACAATGTAAAAAGTCAGTGGTTTTTTATTAGAAATGTTCTTAATGACCCAGGAGTTGTGGCTTTGATGTGAGGAATAATACCAAATACTTTTATTAGCTATCAGTGTTACATTAGAGACATTTTCTTCTCTTAAAATCCTACACATAAATAAGGAAACCTCTGTCCGTCAGTCACCACTCTGTTCCGCATGGTTCTCCTCAGTGGGTTGAGTAATTGATCTGAACTTGCACACAGGCATTGACCATTAGCACATGGAGACAGTTACGAAGCTCGTTTTTCACTTTCCCAAAATGTAAGCTGTTATAGTGTTTTTGTGTAACACCGGAGATTCAGAGTTCAGGCTTTGGGATCTGTTGTCATGGTTACAGTTAGACTAATAGACTAATTTGGCTTACATACGTACAGACACCAGCACAGAGACAATAGCAACATACAGCAAACTTATAAAGGACTTTAATTTAGGGCCCATGTCCGGACACACACAGCATTTTACTGCGTTTTATGAGAGGGAGGGCGCTTTGGATATCATCTCCATAGCACTATGGAGATGATTGACACATTGACACGTGCACTGTTCAAATCCACATTGTGTTATTAGCACACATGGCTTAGGTGAAACGGCATTAAACATCAACTTCTCATGGTTGTGGGTGGCAATGATTCCACGTCAGGTCCTAAATGACCAGGTTGTCACACACACGCCATTGACGGCAATGTGATTAAATAACTGTCCAAAATGTAAACTATGCATACCGAGCGCATAACCCAAAAGTCTGCATATAGTTTGGCTGCACACATCGCTGGGTATGGACTAGTTTTGTATGATTTAAGGAAATAATATCAGCATTTTTCTCAAGCTACCTAAAAAATTGTTGAGTATGAAATGGGAATGATAGCATTGGCAATAAATTAGGTTTTTATGTTTGGGAGCCCCTAACCTAAGACAATTTTCTACTGTCATGCACTATTTATTTTTATTTGGGAATTCAGCCGTTTAAAATTTAAGTCCATAAATTTGTATTTGTGGCCAATATGTGACTTTGTGCTTGATCATGTCCCTTGCAGAATCAGACCCCAGAAGAACGCTTTCAGCAGCAGCTTGACCAGCTCGGCGCCATGGGGTTCATCAACCGCGAGGCTAACTTACAGGCACTTATCGCTACAGGAGGGGATATCAACGCTGCCATTGAGAGACTGCTGGGCTCCCAGCCCTCCTAACTCTCAGGCCCACTCAGTTTGCTGTGAGCAATGGCAGGAATGAAGGAAACGGTGATACCTTGAGAGAAGAGGGATTCTGATGATTGAAGGTTTGAAGACTGGAAGAGTACAGGATCAGAACGGGAGATTCTTTAAAAAAAAAATGTCCTTCATCACATGCAAATCTGCTCATGCTCCTCAGATAGACTCAGTGGACTTCCAATTACTCATCTCTTTGTGTGATCTGTGAATCCTAGGAAACCTGAACAGGGAAATTGTAATAGGAGATGTTGGGGGGTGGGGGGGGCATTGCCGATTTCAGTTGCTAATGGAAACGGTTCCATGCTAGTGCTGTAGAACAATGCTGTGAAATGATGCCACAACTAACACACCGTCTCATTACTGCCTTCAATGCAACTGGAGATTATTTCCGCAATGAGCAAAACTCATTCAGCAGACTTATGCATGAGGTAACCCAGGTATTAAATCACTTAAATGGATTCTGCTTGGGTGGTAACTTAAGAGTTGAACGTTTTGTCATTTGACAAGGTTTGGCAGTTGCTGTTTTGAAGCCTCTCTGGCTCTTTATGTTTGGAGAACTTGCTTGTTTTGAAATGATTTTTCCCTCTTCTCTATCTTTAATCCGGCCTGATTGACTAGTATTTATTGCTGTAGTAGTTACCCTCTGTCTATTTCTTTGTCTATAACTCACACTTTGACAAGTTCTTCACGTTTTGTGTGCCCCCCCCTTCTTATTGTTCCACAGCCCGATTGATCATAAAAATGCTGTTGGAATCTTTTGTGTGAATACTTTTCACAGCTGCCTAAGTCCTAAGATGTCTGCTTACATGGTTAGCTTGTTTGGCAGGGGGTCGTGAGGGAAGTTAAGCGATTTGTTCAAAAAATAAATTATGTAAACATAAAAAAAATATCCACAAATTGAGGGGAAAAGGTGTTAGCGGTTGGTATATATTTTAAGACTTTGGCATAACGTTACACAAAAACATTTTCCGGAGGTAGGATCCATTTATATTTTAGATATTGGGTTGTATGATGGATATTTTGGAGTGAAGTCCTTAGAACGTAAAATGTTCTGTTGAGTTCAAGCAATTGATTGATTAGAAAAAGAAGCAAATGTCCTGGGATGTATTTCAACTGATTGAAGTTGAAAGGAATGAACCTTTTACAATAACTATTTTTGTTGTTTATTTTCACAGTGTAGTGCCTAAAAATAACATGTTTCGGGTTCAGCAATATATTACAATTAAATATGTGAAATCTATAGCAATGTCGTACTAATGGCATCTGACTTTTGTTAATACCATGTATTATTTGCCGTATCTGCTGGTTTAAGAAATCCTATTCATCTCTGCCTTTTTCTTGGACTCCATTCACACTATTCTAATAATATCTTTCAAAAACCTTAATAGTGTGTCGGTAATTAATTTCACCAGTTGGAAGTGCTGTAGCGAGGAAGTTGAAATATGTTGACTTTTATCCTTGCGAGATACGTAGGCCTGCGTGTGTAACACCTGAGATTCGGACGAGGGTCACCCACGAGGAAAGGGACTAAGTAAGTAGTGACTGATGATTGGACATAACTTGGTTTGCTGGCCAGGTACAGCCAGAGGTACTTTTCCCATCCTAGAAATATGATGGAGGTGAAAGTACAATATTAGTCTTTGAAATGTAGATTAGTGAAAGTCATTAAATATCCAAAACAACAAATACTCAAGTAAAGTTGGCCTACAGATACTAAAATGTTTTACTTAGTACAGTACCCAAGAAATGTACGTGCATATGCACTTACTGTCCAGTTCACAGGATACTGCTGCTGCTACTAATGAATATTAATCATTAACCATGCAATTATTATATACATTGTTAGTCATTTCTATTTTGCTGTTTGAGCATTTTAGTAAAACTAACCATAAACGAAAGCCTCACCAAACACAGTCCGAGCTTGCTTGGTTGTGCGCCATGTCAGGCACTTAATGTATATCTGCTAATGTACAGTGGTGGAAAAAGTACTGAAATATTTTACTTAAGTAAAAGTATCTCCACAATGTAGAAGTACTCTGTTACAAGGTAAAGGCCTGTGTTCAAAATGTTACTTGAGTAAAAGTACAAAAGTATTGGCATCACAATATACTTAAACTACCAAAAGTAAAAGTACTGTTTGAAAATAGCAGATCTGCAAGCTCACAACGTTGTGTTGTGAGCTTGTAGATCAGCTATTTTCAAATAACCTATGTATAAAATATGGCTAAGTGGTTAATGTGTGTTTTATGATATGATCATTTATATCTGCAAAGTAACTAGTAACTAAAGTCTTCAAATCATTGTAGTGGAGTAAAAGTATAATATTTGCATCTGAGATGTAGTGGAGTAGAAGTAAAAGTATTGCAAATGGGTAATACTCCAGTAAAGTAAAAAAAAATCCTCAAAGGTGTACTTAAGTACAGTACTTGAGTAAATTACACTTACTTTTACACCACTGCTAATTTCGTGCTCGACCAATGACCACATAGAATAGAGCCACTGCAGGGCACACAAGTCACGCTCTTATAATCATGTGATTGCCGCCGACCAATCAAATGGCGAAGAACGACGTATCGTATCTTCCCACAATGCACTTATACGGAAGTGGACAGTCTGATCAGGTGACTTCTTCCCATGGGTGATTTCTTATGTTGACGTGAATTCTGACTGAGAATTCCGAGGACCATTCTAAGTCCTTTCGCCTTCTAATTGATTAGTGAATTAATATTCTACCATAGTGATTACTAGTTTACTATGTTACGACCAAAGGCGCTGACGCAGGTTCTCAGCCAAGCCAACACGGGTGGAGTGCAGAGTACACTGTAAGTAATATTGGCTATCAACAAGCTAACTGGCTATCAACAAGCTAACTGGCTAACTAGTCAACTAATTGATGTTGTCTTTTTAACTGTGGTGGAAAGTAACTTAAGTACATGTACTAAGTACTGTACTTTTGCACAATTTTACTTTTGTACTTTACTAGAGTTACTTTAGTTACTAGTTACTTTTCAGATATAAATAATCATATTCTAAAACTAAAACATGCATTAACCACTTTATACATAGGCTGTTTGAAAGTAGCACATCTACAAGCTTATAGATCGGCTATTTTCAAACATTTTACTACTTATGCTTTTGGTACTTGGGAGTATATTTTGATGCCAATCACATTTCTTTCCCAGCTTACTAAATAATGAAGGGTCCCTTCTGGCTTACTCTGGTTATGGCGACACTGACGCTCGAGTGACAGCTGCTATTGCAAGCAACATCTGGGCAGCCTATGACAAGAATGGCCATCAAGCTTTTAATGAAGACAAACTCAAATTCATCTTGATGGATTGTATGGTAATGTATGCTTTAAAAAATATATATAGTCCACATCTTTTTGGCTTGTCATCAAAAGTGTGTGTGTGTGTGTGTGTGTGTGTGTGTGTGTGTCTTCTGAAGAGATTCAAAACATTTTTATTTATTCTTAGTAGTTGCAAATAATTAGCATTACACACCATCAACTCTACCCCCCCCCCCCCCCCCCTCGCTTGTTTCAGGAGGGCAGGGTGGCGATCACGCGGGTAGCCAACCTACTCCTGTGCATGTATGCTAAAGAGACCGTGGGATTTGGAATGCTTAAAGCCAAGGTAAGAAATGTAGCTCCTCTGGTTCAGTTCTGAAGTGCAACATAAGTGTTGTCGTGTTCAGGGCTGCAACTATCGATTATGTTCTTTGCGATTATTACTTTTTCGATGAATCTAATAATTTGAGAAGCTTTTTTATTTTTTTTGGTTGATAATTTGTTTGTTTTTTATATATCAACAGATCAGCGTGCAAAAAATCTAAATAATTTTCCATAATACTTTCAAGTATCAAGCTTGAGGACACTTGAGGACATCAAAGTAAAGTCATAGGGCAAAAGAACAGGGATTTCAATGGGGAAAGTGGTGCCATGTTCTATTCGGTTCCTCAAGCTATATCTATGATTAAACATTTAAGCCCTATTTTATACTTTGTCATACTACAGTGGCACAATAGCAGATCTGCATGCTCACAATGTGTCACATCGTAATGTGTTGTGAGCTCATAGATGTGTTATATTTGCTATTTAAAATCATTTTGGGAAAAAAGGAACATTTCATAAAATGTACCCCAAAATTATATAATATCTTAGTGTCATTTCTATCAACATTAGATATTTTTGCAAGTTACTGAACTGTACAACTAAACTAATTTCCCTATTAAAAAGACTATAGCCTGAAAGGTAACTGAACCTAAAAAAGGGTCGTCGCCTGCTAAATTGAGTTATTTGTACAATCTCAGTTAAAATTGTTAGGCGCAGAAAATAACATTTATTTCTGGTACGCGGCATAAGTATACCAGCTGTTTTGGAAAATCCAAAACAGAAACACTGATATAAATCACATAAAAAATATGATTTTGATGTGTTTGCAGGCAGAGGCCCTGGTGCTGTACCTAGAGGAACCTCTGACCCAAGTAGCAGCATCATAGAGGGTGTTTTTGGATGAAACTCTATGTGGAGCCGGTGCCTAGATGGACTCCTGTGGTGTTTTATATGAATCGTCACATTGTGAGTGCATGGATGTGAATGTTTAGTCTTTGGTCAATGTATTTATTTTCTTGACTTTAACTTTCTGCTTTGCTTTTTAATTATTTGCACTCTTGAGACTTTATTCAAATATTGTTCTGTTCTAAAGTATGTTCTCAGAATATGTATGTTGGACGTCTGTGATTTCAAGGGTTGATGCATTATTTCACATGATGCTGATGTGCTGCATCACATTATTAGAGAGCTCTATATTGTGACAAAGATCTATAATACACTTCTCGAATTTAGAGTTTCTATCCTTGATAAGATAAACTGAAAATCAATTCACATGTTTTGACACAAAGCTGTAAAATAAAGAATTGTGGAATGAATTTGACTTCATTTGAGTTGTTTGTGCCATTGCACCATTGGTGTGAAAGGCTAAATTCATGTTGGGCAGTGGCACTGATAAGGCCTCAGAAAATCTAGTTTTCTACCATGAGACTTAATGTTACCACATTCATTAATGAATGTTCTCAGTCATTGAGGAAACTTTATTGGGTTCTAACATTTTAATGCAGAAGATATCAGAATTTCCATTGAAAGAAACTCATTTCATATTTATGTAAAAATAATAATAATAATGAATGGCTACTATGTCATTGTATTTGTTTAATATTTTCCAACCATTCTAAAGTTTGCCACAAGTGGAACTCCTTGCTGCATTGCATTACATGCTGTACAGGAAAGAATTCAGGCAGATTTATTTTAACACGTTCAGTTTGAGCAGATTACATAAAAATGCATTTGCCATTACAAATATTTTAATTAGTAAGGTATTCATTACATTATTATTTCCTGCACTTTAAAGGTATGATTGTATGAATTTGACCAGAAAACCAACGGATACCTCAATTCAACAATGGGCCCTTTAAACAAGACCCTGTATGAAACTAGTTTTAATAAATGGTATGAAGGAGGCTATCACTAAAGCTGTACATGCATCATTGGCACACTTTTACTGTACGGTTAAAAGGTATTCTCATTTAATTTGAGTTTTTCCCATATGTCAGTCATGTATCATAGTACCCTCAGTCCTTAACGAGGAGCCCTGGCCTTGACTACACCTCCTTTCAATTTTCGATTCTGTGCGATTTCTAGGTCCCAGGAAGGAGGCTTTTTACACCTGTAAACCTGTGATGTGACAAAGTTGACATTAATGATGGGAGCAGCCACTCCCTGCTTCGTGTTCCCCAATATTGTTGGCAGTGATTTAACTGGTCCACAAGGTGGCACTCGGCTGCACATGCCGGCTGCCGTACCTGTCTAACCTGCCTACACTGGCCTATACTCTCATCTCACCAAGATCCGCCCTAGTCCCTGCCGCCCCCCCCTTCCCTTCCCAACCCAACCCCCATCCACTGAGAGGAACTACCTGGCTACACACAGCAAGCCTTGTTCAAACAAGACACTTTCTATTAACAAACGGGGAAGGACAGGCTTGAGGGTGGAATTTGTGTGTCAATTTTTTTTTACAGTCATTAGTTGGTCTGAACCTGACGGTTTGAAGAAGAGTGGCTTCAGCAGTGTAAATCAGTGTCATCTTGCATCTTCCTCAATCTGCGAATGCACCGGCTGAAGACAAGGCAGCAGTGTGTGGGGAGGCACCAGTGATAAGGGCACAAGATGGGTTCAGATGAGGCCTACAACTTTGTCTTTAAAGGTGAGGTCTTGTTCTCATGCAATTCAATGTCCAAATGGCATTTTAAAGTTCATGTCATATGGTAATTGTCTACTTGATAAAGTGCTAATGTGTGCAGTGTATCAGCAGGCTTGAGTAAATCCTTAGTCACGCATACTGTTTGTATGCGGATGTGCATGAACTTGCAGTGTGGCATTTCTTATGAATTTTGCAAAACGAACTCAAGTGATCTTGATAGGATTTACAGTATTACTTTTCTGCCTTGAATATGTCTCAATTATGCCCTGCCTCAGATGTGAGCATTACCAGTTGCTTAATCATTCTGCTGCACATGAGCACATTCCCTACATGTAACAACCAGGATGTGTGTGTGTGTCTGTCTGTCTGTGCGTGCGTGTGTGTGCATGCATGCGTACAGTATGTATGAAACCCAGCTCATTAGTATCATTCCACACACAGTATAACATAAAAAAAGTATTAAATTGTTTTCCAAAATGCAATAACCATTTTGGAAAGAGAAAACATTACCTTAAATGTAACTTTCAGTATCGCTAACATGTATTTTAAAATACATTTGACTGACTTTTGTCAGTCAAGTACTTGAATTACCTACTTAACCTTACCAAGTAGTGCTTCGATTTTATGCCAGCAATGTTTTTTGTTTTGTTTTTTAACAGATTAGATGTCCACCATTTCAAAACAGATTGGTGGATATCTCATTTGACTACAAACTACTTGATCTGATCATCTTTCATTCTGCCCCCACAACAGAAAAGCACTGGTTGACATATGTCCCTTAACAGATGTAAAGTAGATGATATGGTTCACAAGAGTTGACAATCGGGTACAAAAGAAAGTGACATTGATATAACATATCAATATCTGGAACCAATCTTACACTAGCCTCGATCTCCAGGCTTTTATTAATCTTACACCTACTCAAACCAAATTGTGTTGGACATGTAGTAAAATCACATTAGAGAGACACGCAGATTGATTTGTGTGTATGAACTGCGTTATGTGTATTACAATTGTTTTAGTTGCCCATAATAAAGTCTTGGGAACAAATTAGAGGAGAATGTCATCTCGAAAGGAAGGCTCGTTCTTCTCACCTCAGCATAAACAAGCTTAAAAGAAGCCTCTTGTCCCTATTTGTCATGGCAACCAGGGCATTGTTTGTTTAAGAAGTTACTCAGTGCTAGAGGAAGTGAAGGCAAAAACAGCCATGCTCTCACCTCACTAAATAAAGAAAAGTATGTTCAATGAGTTAGCTGTGAAGTTCAACTCAAGTTCAGTTGTTATTCAAATGGTCTGCACGCTTTCTATTGGATTTACAAAGAAATCACACACATTCTTAGACTTAATATTGTATAACACTGCAGCCTAAATATTTACAATATTTACCTCTCTCTCTATACACACACACACACACACACACACACACACACACACACACACACACACACACACACACACACACACACACACACACACAATATTTCTGGGCTAAACTCAAAATCTCAGATAATAATCATGGGAATGGTCACAGTCACCTTTTTTCCATGAAATAATTCCCAGTGGAACTGCTTATCAGTGTGTCATTGATTAAGAGCCAGGATGTGCTCTTATCTTTTGTACACTGAATTACTTGGTGTCGTCATGGTATTCACTGTTTTCATTACAGTATCCATATACTTGGGGTGCATTCCCTTGAGAAATGCACCAAACTCCCAACTTTTCACTGCCCAGTAGATTTAACTAGACTGCACTGCTTTGAGGTCTAATTTGTAGTTGTGCAAATGTGAAGTAATACGGTGAAACGGTTATATCCTAAATTATACCTGTTTTCTTCCTGAGAATTTGCTGTTTGAAGAACTCACATTCCTGTCTTTGTATACAGTACACTGTAGGTCACAATTAGAATCTGAGCAACTCAGCAAAACATTACATTAGGTGCAATAATATTTGTAAAACTTGTTGTCCAAAGCAAATAGTTTTGAGTTTGCATTCCTTACTATTGGCTGAATCTGTTGATCTAGGGATTTTTACTGTTAAATTCAACTAACTTAATAGTCTAAGTTTACATTTTACATTTAAATAATTTAAATCCTGTTCTGTTGTGCTGTCTTCATAGTTTTGGTAAGATCATCAGTTCTTTCAGAATCAGCACTCAAACACAGACAGGAGTTACTGGAAAATTCAGGAGTGGTGTCCATTGTGCCTTGTGGTAGATAGGTTTCTCTGACAAAGGTCAATGAAGTGAAGTGACAGCCTAACTCGTTCCACCTGATTTGGAATCGCTTCCCACTGTTGAAGGGACTTTAATTTCAGGAAACGGAGACTAACATTTGAGATTGTTTCCCTTTTGTGTGTGTGTGTGTGTGTGTGTGTGTGTGTGTGTGTGTGTTTCTATATAACTGCCTTGTTCTTTTTACTGTATATAATCCTTCTTTCCATGTAACTCCTTATGATAACCTTGTCATAATTTATTGATGTGTTAATACTAAATTAATTGTAAAACAAATATATATATATATATATTTAATATTAATCCATGACTGTCAAGCCCCTCATATTTTATGAGATTTACATAAACATATTTCAATGCTGCAGCAGGTCTCACAAACACCTGCACATTCTTGCTCAACATTTTGGTCTGACCTTGACCTTTATAGAACCTTTTCACAGCAGATATTTTAACAGGTAAACACAGCTGAATGTAATGGCATTAATTGTGGGTGTGTGTGTGTCATTTTAGGTGTCACTGTGCAAGCATGGGCAACTCCTGTACATGAAACTTCATGCTGGCACACAAAAGAAACACACCCACAATTAACATTATTACTGTAAATTCAGCTTAGTTTACCTATGAAAATGGTCCTTTGAGCAAGTGAAGACGGAATGACTGCGTTTTTGATTACTTGGATTGTGTGTGTCTAACACATTTATTTAGCTTTTAATTAGCTTTTATTCAGGTGTACAAGATAACGTATGTCTCACAAAATTCTTTCCCTATGTTATGTTAACATTATCTCTCACCTGTGGTAATTAATTCAGTTTCCATGCAGGTGTGGTTATATTATGTTTAATGCAGGACAAGATTGTGACATAGCCTTAATGATATAATGAGCCACAGCCCCAGACAGCTAAGATGAAGGGCTTATGATGGGCGAAATCAAGAGAGCAGAGCACACCTTGACTAAGGGCCTTACTCAAGGGCATCCTGGGGAGTGGCTCAAACCAGGCCCTGTGAATGTAAAAGAATATTTGAGTGTTTCATCTACATTCCAACATTCATAAGTCCCTGAAAGGCCCTGAAAACATGCCCTCAGGGGGTCCCTATACCCGATACTCCTTCACCCCAACATCTTGTTTTGTTTTTAAAACAAGGAAGGGTTGAACCGTTTGCCTTGAAAAGTACCTCTCGCACTCGATATTCCTGCTACACCTGCTATGAACACACATCCACTTACAAAACCCCTTTCACTCTTTCCTGGACCTGATGTAGCCATCCCTTGTACTGTTGAAAAACAATGCACAACACATACATACAGGAGAACCTGCCTTGGGTGTTAGAATATAGGCGGTACGGTCAGGTAAGATGGGTGTGAGTTGGTCAATATGAAGAGTGACAACCCTCACATATTAGTGTCAAAAATCCCCAAGGGTTTGAAAGACCCTCTTATAACGAAACTAACTACAGCCATAGGTTTTATCCTCGCAACAGTCTGTGTGCCCATCAATAACAAGTCAAATGTCCTTTTGAGGTGTGTGAACCAACCAACATTAGCTACTGTATATGCTTGACAAATAAAGGAACAGTATATGTGATGTCCCTCCAATCTGTCTTGCCTCTCCTCTGCAGTTGTCCTGATAGGAGAATCTGGTGTGGGCAAGAGCAACCTACTGTCCCGTTTCACAAAGAATGAGTTCAACCATGACAGCCGGACCACTATCGGTGTCGAGTTCAGCACTCGCACAGTACAGCTGCATGGATTCACCATAAAGGCCCAGATTTGGGATACAGCTGGGTTAGAGCGATACCGAGCTATCACCTCAGCGTGAGTACAAGGGACCATTACACACATAAACTAGGAAGACTTTTTAATAGCATGAAGTCATGAACACACACACACACACACACACACACACACACACACACACACACATGCACAAGTTTGGTCTCTTACTTTATTTTGCCATCTATTCTCTCTTTATGTTAACTTTTACTGGTGCGTTTTCTTGATCTGTTAAACTGTTATAAACCAGTTTAAACCAGTTTAGATTTGACTTGCCTTAAATTAGGTTAGATCAAAGGTGGTTGACTTGGGAGGTGCTACAGTATGATCAGGCATTACACACAAACAGGCAATTATGTTCAATTTCCTTCCACATAACCTGAAAAACCTCTGTTCCAGTTAATTTTCAACCAGCACATTCTGGTCCAACAATGCAATTGGTCGAGGCTCGCAGCTTTTTATTTGAACACTAAGACCTCAACACTGCTCCTTTAGCAATAAGGAAATTCCTTATTGTTCTTTTTTTATGAAGCTAGAAAGATTAACAGCTTGAAAACAATATAACCAGGTCTGTTTATTTTTTATGAGAAAAATCTGAGGATATGTTACACCACAGGATTAGCTCTTTGCTATCAGGCCGGCTTTTTGAGTAATTACTTCAATTATTAAGTGCAATATGCTAACTCCCATGGAAATTCCCATTTGTGCATTAACAGTTAGCCAAATTCTATGAAATTGGAGGACTGGGGAAAACCAAATGTAATTGGAAATTATTTCACAGGGATTACAGTAAATAGTTTGCCTGTGAACGATGGGGGGGGGGTATATATTCTTATATATACTTGTAAGATCACAGTATAGGTAAGCACAACATCAATCTGTTCTTATCTCCCTTAACCAGGTATTACAGAGGAGCGGTTGGAGCCCTGTTGGTCTTTGACATCACCAAACATCTGACCTATGAGAGTGTGGAACGCTGGCTGAAGGAGCTGTATGACCATGCTGACCCCCATATAGTAGTGATGTTGGTAGGAAACAAAACTGACCTGGCCTCAGAAAGAGCAGTGCCCACAGAGGAGGCTAAAGACTTTGCAGGTACATACAAATCCAATTACATGTGTGTGTGTGTGTGTGTGTGTATATATATATATATATATATATATATATATATATATATATATATATATATGCATAGAAAAAATAAACCAGGAAATGTTGGTGAGTTAATAAATTGTGCTTTATTTAGCACAAGGATAATGATATTTTACTTTGTTTACTTTCTGCAGCGAGGAAAGGCATATTGTATGTGGAGACCTCAGCCTTGGAGTCAACTAATGTTGAGGTAGCATTCAACGATGTCCTTGCAGGTAACCTTTACGAAAGATGTATTTCACATGTGTGCCTTCAACAATCCAAATATGTTGTCTATATAGGAAATAACCTGTAGTAAATCAATCAATCATTGAACTGACCTTTTTTTTTTTTACAATTAATTCATAACTGTATTTCCCATTCATTCAGAGATTCACAAGAAAGTGAGCAGTAAGGAGGTGATTCGGGGCTCCATCAATGCTGTGTCCTTATCAAGTCCCACCCCCAGAGCAGACAACACAGAGGGGGGAAAGCCTTGCTGCAGGAACATCTGATCGGACTAAAGCCTAATTTATTCCGTGTTGTGCGACTGAGTATAAATTAGGCTTAACCCTTAACTTAAGGGGTCAGTCAGGGGGAAATCAGAGTGGAGCCGTTTGTAGCAAACCACACTGCAGACCACAACAGCTTTGGAGGACAGGCCTCTGTGCCAAAAACACTGCTGCAAGCCCATTTGACAATGACTGATTAAGTTAGATAAGATATGCACAGTAAAATCACAGTAAAGTAAAGTAAAAAGTGTTAATGCAACGCTGTGAGTGTACAAATGGATACATTAACACTGAGGATTTTACTGTGTGGCATTTGATGAGATGAAATATCAATGATCTGATAATGGTCTGAGAGCAGGTCAACGGAAAGAAAAATATACGTATGTCTAAACAGAGTTTGGAAAGTTACAGTATGTAAATGATTAAATGCAACGTGGAGGAGGCAGAGAATATAAGTCAATGTTATGTTTTAACTTTGCCTCTAGAGACAGTGATTTTTAAAATGTAAATTGTAAGTGATTGTTCCTCATTTTCATCAACTGAACGATGCATGGGTGCGTTGGGTAATGTTACATTTATTCAATATAACTTGCTGTCACAGCCGTGCATGTGCTCTCATAAATGATCTGTGATCAAATATGACTGACTGACTGTATATTATTGCTGTGAAATAAATGATTAATTGCAGCGTTTCCCACTGAAACACTCACTTGTTAGAATGGAACAGCCGTGGAAATAGCTTTTAGATCATATGACATGAAAACTATCCACTGAAACCGTTACGAATGGAAGTGTTTTACATGGACCGCAACTCCTAGAGCAGTGGTTCCCAACCTTTTCTGGATCAGGGGGGGCCCACTTGAAAACCTCAAGTGTTCACGACCCACCCATCTGACCAGTGACCACGGCAGCCATGTTACAGTAAGGGGTCAGGGGCCAGTTGCACCACCTTGCACACTAAGTTCAAACTTAGCCTAGTTATAGCATAACCCATTGAATCCGGGGACGCATCTCTGTCATTTTAGATTTCTTTGGCTATTCAAAAATAGCAGATATACAAGCTCATAGCGCGGCACGGAGTTTGTAGATCTGCTATTTTTTGACAAATCGTAAATATGTGTGCAAATCTTTGAATATATGTATTTTTTTAAATCTATAAATTATATAAATTATAAATTTAAAGATTTGCACACATTTTTACATTAAAAAATAAATAAATAGCAGATCTACAAGCTCATAGCGCGGCACTCTGTGCCGCTCTATGAGCTTGTAGATCTGCTATTTTTGAATAGCCAAAGAAATCTAAAAATGACAGATACTTTCCAGGTCTAAATAGTTTTTTTAAAAGCCATTTCAGCTATAACTAGGCTTAAGTTTGAACTTAGTGTGAGGTGGTGCAACTGGCCCCTGGTGGGTGGGCCGCGTGTTTATTTTAGAGATCAGTCGATCGATTGTGTTCCGGCTTGGATCAATGGAACTAACATAGTAATACTTAAAGTTCCAATTCATCAGTAACACAATAAAAACTTCATTTTTCAAGGTTTAAAAGAAAAAAATACCATGACTTTTTATTTCATTCATTCTTTAATATTAATCAGTGTTCCCTGGCCCACAGGTTGGGATTCACTGTCCTAGGGCTAGAGAGACCACTCTGGAGTTTGGCTCTTCAGAAATAGGGAAAATGTTATTTATTGATAGTAATTGATGTAAAAAGAAATGTGACCTACAGTACATGTCATGTGTGTAATAATAAGCATTGCTTATTAGGCTATATTGGATAGTAAGGAATCACAGTACTTAACAAATGATATTCTGCTGCTTAGACTGGGATGGAGTGGTATTTCACAGATCAGAACAATACAGGTCATATCAAGTAGGCTATTGGTATTTGTGACTGACTCGTATGAAATAACTGTAAACCGTTTCTTCTAAAGCCTAATTGTTGTACGTTTGCAAAAAATAAATACTTTTCAAATAAAAAGATTGTATTTTTTTATTAGCAACTACTAACTTTTTTCTCTCCATTGCGATTCCTTTTGCAGAAGCCAATGTCACCTGATACCAAACAAAGAAATTGCTCCCCAAAAAAAAAGAAAGAAAGGGAAAAAGGTTCAGGATGACAGCTTGTTCCCTTCAATAATTGATGGGTACCTAACCTACCCTCTGGTAACTTCCAACTTGGAGGCATCTACTCCTCAGGGTAGCGACATGGGGAATCAGAGTTTCAAATACGATTGGTGTGGTAGTCTGTTTCTAATCTAACAGTCTAGTCTAAAAGACACAGCAAAACCCTTTTCAAGGGACGAGACCTATATTGAAGTTCGAATATAAAAACAGAAATAATTAGCAAATTGATCGAAATCACAAAGAAAAACACTTTAATTAATTTTGTAAATACAAGGGAAAAAAATAAAATGGAAACATTATTCCCACCCCTTATATTCCTAATTAAATAATGACTTGCTGACTTCCGTATGAAATAGCCTACTCTTCCTATGTATATAAAATATGCATATCCTATACACACACTGACACACACACACACACACACACACACACACACACACACACACACACACACACACACACACACACACACACACACACACACACACACACACACATAATAAATACATATACATCCCCCATAAACATTTGTTTATTGGCTGTCAGACAGTCAACCTGTACTCTTGGTACCATATTATGGGTGCGTTCGAAAATACAGCACTGAGCGCACTGGCCAATACAAACTAATAGGCGAGTGTGCTCCGGTGCGTAATTTCCGAACGCACCCTATAACTCTATGCTTGGTGTGGAGAGACGACGTCGTCTCCAAACAACGACAAGCACATCGGAGCGACAGTAGCATTCGACCAATCACACGCGCTCCTGTTGACAGGTGTCTGTCCTTGATTGACCAGTGGACAATGAGGGAGAGGCGGGGCTTAGTGGATGACGTAATGTCGTTCGGGGAAATGGCAAATGACAGCAGACGTGAAGAAAGAAGAGGAGACGAAACTTTCCGAGGATAGTTTGTAGTGTTTTCATTGCGAATTTGATGCCCATAAACAACAACATAGCAACACAATAGTAACGTATATTCTTTTAGAATAAGTTAGTGTCACTGTTGTTAGAGCGAGAGCTGAAAACCGTGAACACGGCGGTCGATCTGAAGATAAACACCAGAAGTTTGTTCGGCCAGCATTAGGACCCGACCGATACTCGGTAGAATAATAGTTACCGAAGAGAAGACGATATGACGAACAGAGATGACGAATACGACTATCTCTTCAAAGGTTTGTAACGTCACTGACTGGTCTTATATTATATATGACTTTTACATTTCTACATTGGTACATGCTAACCGCTTCTACATACTCTGTTGTTCAGTTCTTCTTGACCGTTCTAAAGTACGTTTGATTTTAGCCCTGAAACATGACTGTCATACCATGACAGTCATGGATGAACTTCAACCTGGTGTTTGCATTTTCTCCATTTACGGCCCGTACGTCTACATAAACGTTCAAATTTGAAATATAAAGTGCTTGCCCCATGGCCACGGATGTTACAATTCTGTTCGGGATAGCAGAAGTACCCGTATCTTCCGTATTGTTCAACAAAAAGCATTTTAATCCGATCGGTGGCCATTTTCTCCGAATTTCCTCCATATGCTTTTAACTACGCGACCCTATCGGTTGGGAGGTGTATTGCACTCTGATTCATTATAACTTGACAAGAAGATCGGATTAAAATGCGTTTTAGTGAACAATACGGAAGATACGGGTACTTCTGTGGGCCCGAACAGAATTGTAACATCCGTGCCCATGGGGTAAACACTTAATATTTGAAATCTGAACGTTTATGTAGATGTACGGGCTGTAAATGGAGACAAAGCAAACACTAGGTTGAAGTTAATCCATGACGGTCGTGACAGACGACCGTTGTGTCATCCATGGCTAGTTTGATTTGTACATTTCCATTTAGTAACGTTAAACCCTTGTACTTAATGCTGTAATATCACATGGGTCAATTGCCAGCATGGAATGCTTGGTCGCGACACATGAAAATGCACAGATGTTACTATAACTTTGTTAATATGTTGCCTAGTTGGGAAACCAGACCATATGGCTACGTTAGGGCTGGTGGTGACGAGCTGCTGGATTGTTAAAGGATGGTTTGCTAATAAGCACACCTAAGTATCGCATTAAATAGCATCTACCGTGGAGTCATCATCTTGCACAGGCCTGTGATGCAATCCAATGGTGTGGAGGAAGTACTGGTCAACAAGCGGTTGTAATAATAAGCTATTGCAGGATATCAACACACCGCACAGATTGGGTTTCTTCTGTTTATGGGGAAACATTGCATTGGCTACTATAGGGAAACCACGGTGGCTGTATTTGAGGACTCCATTCTGTGCCCACATTAAGTAAAAGTGGTGTACTGGCCTGAAAATGTGTTTTTTCAACTGTCCTATGTTTAAAAACAAAAGTGGTATGTGTGTGTGTATGTATGTATGTATGTATGTATGTATGTATGTATGTATGTATGTGTGTGTATGTATGTATGTATGTATGTATGTATGTATGTATATGTATATATATATATATATATATATATATATATATATATATATATATATATATATATATATATATATATATATATATATATATATATAAATAAATAAATAAATAAATAAATAAATAAATGCCAAGTGTAAAATGTAACAGGCCTTCCCTTATTGTTCTCTCTACTAGTTCCCCTTGTACATTGTCCTAGACGAAGGGAAATGCCATGCTCGGGGTCCTTTGTTCAAATATGGAACACTAAACAAGGAGTCATCAAACTGGAAATACTTGCACTGAAGTTAGACTGTGTGTGTGCGTGCATGCTTTTGTGTCCACTGAACAGCTTCCTGACAGCAAGTACGGACAATTAAAAAGACACCTACTCAAATAAATTGGTTTTCTTGCTTCTGGTGGCCAAATATCTTGTTAATCTGAATTTATTGGACTACATGGTGAAAATACACACTGCAGCATTAAACTAAATTGCTGATATGGGAATGACTGTCAGTTATCTCCCACCTTACCAGGAAGAACTAGAATGACTGTTAAACTGGTTCAGTCCTATCACTTCCTTTTTTTTTAATGGCCTTATTTGTACTGCACTCACTGTTAGAGAGCATGAGTCAGTCAGGTGAATCATGATTGAATCACAGACTGCTCCCAGATGAGCAAAAGTTGTCCTGCTAATGAAGTCATCCCTGCTTACACGTGCAGTCTTCCTTGCCTTCCAGTGAATGTATTCTAAATCCCTTACATTCGATTGTGATCATCAAAGTGAAGTTTGTCAATAAATAGTAGATCTGCACAACACATTATTAGTTTTAGCCTTTCCTTTATTGACAATTTGGTTGACTAAAAGTTACGCTAATCTCTAAAACAATACAGTTTTCATGCTTTTCATTACATATTTAAAACCCATTTAATTACAAAGTAACAATAAATAATTTGATGCCATACTATATGTAATGTCATTGCCTTTTGCCTTTCACTACTGATTTTCCTTTAACAAGATATAAAGTATAATAATGGCATGGGCTCCCTTTCCAGTCTTAAGCGACAGATAGCAAATGAGGTGTGCACTTGGTGAACAAATTATTAGTATTTGTGGTGTCTCTCTGCTTCAGCGGGTTGTGTCCCTAATTAAGCCAGCATGCACCAAATCATTATATTCAGTAACATTTCATGGTGTCTATCTGTCTGCTACAGTGAGTTACGCTGTGGAAGTGCAGGCGCTAAAAAGTTTATTTTTCACAATGTCATGCATACACGTATTGGCATGAGCTGTGATTTATTGGTCTACTTTGTGCGGACATTCAGACAAACCTTGTAGGCCGCTTAGCCTTTGGCCTTGAGACCTAGTTCAGATATCCACTTAAAGCCAGCATTATGTGGTAATTTCACATAAATAGCGCAGGGCAGCACTGAATGGATTGAGTTGTTCAAGGTTAACCTTTTTTATGTTTCTTAAAACATATTTAGATGATATTGGGTTAACATTCCCAAAGCACTCACAATACCAGCATTAGTTTCACAAACACTTTTGCCAGATCTAACAAAGTGTGATTCTGTTGTTACCTGTCCCTTTTAATTTCCTGACTTGCATATACACACACATACTCAGTCTGTGCCTGCACTGGGATAGGCCACGTAAGTTCTGCAGGGTTGTATCTTATAATAGAAAGGTGTCATGTCTTTCGAGTTGAGGAATGCAAATCTACACAATGCTTAGTGGTAGGGTGTGTAACTTGGCCATGCTATTGCATTTCTCATGGCAAAGGTCCTGAAAGTGGTTGCATAATGTTTTTTTTTGGTCCACCCTGGTTCCTTTGTGCCACGCGAAAACCAGAATGTCAGTGTTAACTCTTTGGCATGTCGGGAAGTTACGTTAGTGGGGAAATGTAGTCAAAAGAGACCTCCACTTCTAAGAAAAGTCTTTTAAACTACAAATTCAGACCAGTCAAGTTGATGAAAGATAACTTGTGAGACAAGTGGACCATTGTCTGGCTTTATGAGCTAGAGCCAGCCACATCAGTGCTGACATGTCTCTACCAGTGTCAGTTACAACATAGTAGCGTGATCATGTAATGAGCTTAACTACTAGGCTACAGTTTCCCTGCTGTAGGTGCAGCAGTATTGCTTCAGTACATTATTGCAGATGGATGATTTGTCAATATGACTTCAACATCCCACAGTTTCTATTTACCAATAGCAGGGCGGTGAGGTGGTGAGATGGTACAGTAGCTTCTCTCTAACCAATTAACTCAGCTTGCTTGCCAATCATAGTAGAAATGTGTTTCAGAGAGTCAATTTTATTTTAATGGGCTCTGTTAGCCCTCTTAGCAGCCATTTAGTATTTTTTTTGCAAGAGTACAAGACTGTAGAATGAAGGTTGGTTGGTTACCTGGCACCTGCCAAAATGGTTGTTGTATACACAAACTTCTAACCCACTGTTGTTAACAGTTACCAGTATGTGGCTGTTGTTAATTTCCCATCCTGGCGATGATCCAGTAGATGTTAACATAGGTATGAAGAAGTCAAATTGCAAGCTTAAATCTTTCAGAGGTAAATTCACATTATAGATGTTGTAATCGCTTACTAATTATAGTACATAATGTGCTCTGGCATTCTTACAAGCATATTATACTCAGTACTTATAGCCTATCAATTCCATTGATCTTTGACTATTGATTGCTGTTATTTTTTTCTTTTCCAAGTTTTCTAACTTAATGTTTTCCTGTGTTGTAGTGGTGCTGATTGGAGACTCGGGTGTAGGCAAAAGTAACCTGCTGTCTCGCTTCACTCGTAATGAGTTCAACCTGGAGAGCAAGAGTACCATTGGGGTGGAGTTTGCAACACGCAGCATCCAGGTAGAAGGGAAGACCGTCAAGGCTCAGATCTGGGACACCGCTGGACAGGAGCGGTACCGGGCCATCACCTCTGCGTAAGTTATATAATGGACCATGACAACATTTATGTAACCCTTAATGTTGTGTTCACATTTTCATGTCTTTGACAAAAGCTACAAAAAGACAGAGCACGGCCAGCTACATTGCTGCTGAAGTGTTGCTCAAACCACACTGTGTTAATGAAAAGCGTAGGGTTAAATAGCACAGGGAACTGGTTAACAGCACCAATGAGTTGTTCATCCATTTATGGAACAGAGCAGTAACTGTGGGAAGAGAGAAGGGGAATGGAAATGATGAAACAAAAACATATTATTTTGATTGATGCTTCACTGCGTCATTGGAGTGCTAAAAAAAAAAGATAAAGTTGAAGCCAGCCGAACCTTTTTGGGTACTGCTAGCTTCACACCAGTTACGCAGCGTCAGTTTGAAGCTTCGTGTTGCTGGCTTCCATTGAAAATTACTTGCAGCCTGTTGTTTTGTCGCCTCTTTGAAGCATTATGCTGAACGCTGCGTTCACACTAGTGGCTACAACTGGTTAAGAACAAGAATTAGTTTTTCTTCTATTTACGGAATGGAGCATGAATTGTGGGGAGAGAGAGAGAAGGGGAGTGGAAGTTGTGAAACAAAAACATGATTGATTGACGCTTCACTGCGTCATTGGAGATGAAAAAAAAGAAGCCACCGGAACTCTTTTTTTGTAGCGCCCGTCACGCAGCGGCAAGTGTCAGGCATCAGTTTGTAGTTTCATGACTTCTTTTGAAAATGACTTGTAGCCTGTTGCTTTGTCGCCACTAGTGTGAACGCAGCATTAAGGGCCATTCACACTGAGCACTATAACTACAATCTGGGAACCCATTAGGTAAAACAATTATAATTTTTTCCCTTCTTTTTGCCTCTGGGGGCACCACCTCCTTTTTTTTGTGTAGAAACAGAAACTCGGTTTGGCTCCTCCCCTTTCTTAGTCCACTTCCCCCCGGGTGCTTCTGTGTTTATTCCTGCTAACAACAACACTACATGTTTAGTGGTGCTGACAGATTCTGCTGTTAGCAAAATCTGTTTTGAGAGATTACTATAACTATGGCAGAGTTCACACCAACTATAAAAAAAAATACAGTAGTTATAATGCTCTGTGTGAACGGCCCTTTAATCCTACACACAGTATCTTTCTCTCTTGCATGTATAATACCAAAGCACATTTACACACGTCAGTGCATGCAATTCAATATTTATTTCTGTTTGGAATTTCTGATTTTGGGTAAGGCATACAAATTCAGCAGTTAGATGTTAATACAAGCATGCCGTCAACACGGTATTGAACAATTTAAATCTATAATTTATTCATTGCAGTACATCATTTAAAAAAAGTGAAGTAAAACTGCTGTCTACATTACTCAGCAGCGTTGGCTGCCTTTCCAGGAGAAATGAGAATGAAACAGAAATGTTGTCATTGATGTAAAACAGAAAAATGAAACAGAGGCCTGTCCTCTGTATGAATTGGCCCCAGAACCAACAGACTGTTGACAGTCCTTAAACCACATGAACCCTAGCATCCTAGCCTCTCATAATAAGTGTTTGGTGAAAATGGTGAACATTATGATATTTTCGGCAAAAAGATTTGATGTAGAGGGAAAGAAGGAGAGGACCAAGACCCCTGGGTGACCCCGGTCAATGAAGTATATGGTTTTAAGTGGTTAAGATAGTTGGAAAGGTCTGCTATGGAATCCTACACTATGGGCTACCACAGGGTGTTTGTTCATAATGGTTAAAAACCCTCCTGTAACCAAAAGGTGCCAGGAATCATGCCCTATGACCACAAGTTTTAAATCCTGGTGTCCCTGAGCGTAGTCTCGCGAGCCAGACGGTTGGCTCTCACAATTTTCAAATGCTTCCGTCATACACTCGGAGTCTGGAACACAGAATCGCTGAAAACGATTCAGGGGTAAAGCGGATATTGCAGTCTTACATTTGTCTTACATTTGTCACGTACATTTGTCCTAATGTAAATCACATCGAAGCATATATAGCTTGCTGCTTAGCTACATTTTAAACATATTTTAAAATGCATGTTTGTGAACGAAAATTACGAACAGATAACGGCTTCCTTTCTCAGCTTTCGGAAGGTGTAGTTCCAGACTATATAGCATTCGGAGATTGTGGAATAGTAGTCTGGCCATGTGAGACTACCCTGAACTAGACCCTCAATACCTGCTGTACCAACGTTTCCCTTTCAGTACCACACATAAAAGTGGTCTAATCCAATTTATATTTCTTTCTGTCTCTCTCTATTGTTTAGGTACTACCGTGGGGCAGTTGGAGCTCTCTTGGTTTACGACATTGCGAAGCACCTGACCTATGAAAATGCTGAGCGCTGGCTGAAAGAGCTTCAGGACCATGCAGACAGCAATATCGTCATAATGCTGGTGGGCAACAAAAGTGACCTGCGCCATCTACGGGCAGTGCCCACAGATGAGGCCAAGGCCCTTTCAGGTACCCTCAAATAACACATTTCACACACAGGTCCTATTTTTGAACTTTGCAAATGGAAGGATGTTGTTTTTGGTATGCAAATACTGTTTAGTTTGTTATTGTTTTAATTTGTATTTTTGGACTGAATTTGAATAATTAGAGCATTCATTTTGGTCAGATAGACAGTACCAGACCAGAGAGTAACACCAGCTTAAAAGGTTTGTTACATGTAGATGCAATATATTGTGGAATAACAATGACTGTGTGTGAGAGTAAAGGCGGTTACACACCGGCGAATATACGCAAAGTTCGGACTCGTTCCGAATAATTAAAAAACGCTTTTTTCGCTCCGCGAAACTGGTGTGGAAGCTTGCATTGACTTTATAAGGTTTAAAAATAAAACGTATTATTCGCATGAAAAAAATCGTCCCGTGTGTAAGGACCTTTAGAGCACACACACACACTAGTATAGTAAGATGGGTAAAGTGCAAAAAAAAGTTTGATGTGTTGCCCATACGGAATCAAAATTATGTTAATTTTAAAGGAATAGTTTTTAGAGTTTTTTTTTTGTTTTTGACGCACCCGAGCCAATAATTTGATGGCCGAGTGTATTTCTGGTAGGACACTCTAAGAGACTACTTTGAGTCTCCTACCGGATACATTAGCATCTTTCCGCCAGTAATGAAATTATTGGCTTAGGAATGTGATAAAAACAAAAAAAACTCCTGAATTCAATGCTTTATGGGGTGTGTAATCGATATTTTATGGGTGAACTACTCCTTTAATATACTGTTCTGTCATTTTGGCTCACGAAGATTGAACAAGGGTTAATTTTTTACAGGTGGCCTGGCTGCCTGGTCAAGTGTAACTTTGACAATCTTTAGCCATTTCTAATTAGTAGATTGGCTGCGCTGGGCCTACGTATTTATCTTGACCTTGGCTTATGTTTGTTTTAGTATTGTGCATAATGCTTTGACTTGTAAATGACTCTTGATAAGGCTGTCTCCAAAGCAGACAAACACAAGAGTGCTGTTGGTCCACATTAGAGTGAAAAAAGTAGGCTTAGTTTTTCAATGCCATGGTACTAGTGTACTTAAAGTCTCTTTGGTGTTGTGTAATCTACAAAAATGTTATTAAATAAAATGTTATTCAAAGTACATTTTGCAATAGCACAAATACATAAAATGTTTGCATTGGGAAAACCCAGTGGCAGAGTTGGTACCATACTTTACATATCTATATGATGACATTGTGTGCTTGTGTTTTTACAGAGAAGCATGGCTTGTCCTTCCTGGAGACCTCAGCATTAGATTCATCCAATGTGGAGCTTGCTTTCCAGACCATCCTCACAGGTCAGTTTCATTGCACTCAAAATATTCATTACATTTGTATTTAAAATCTGAGAAAGGAAGAGCTATTGAATTTGTCACTGTGGTAGAACCTTGGGTTATATACTGTAGCTACATGGAAATGATACAAGGTCAAGGCCCACTTGTCCGAAAAGTAAATCAAATGAATGTTAAATCCAATCATTATTTGTTCTTTCATGAATAACCAATAATATTTCATGAAGCCGGTTGCTCCGCCATTTAAACGCAATTGCCCGTCGGGCAACCTGAAAGCAAACGCCACTTGCCCGAACGTTTTATTTACTTGCCACGGGCAGTCGGGCAACCGTTAGTGTCAACCCCTGTAACATATATGCATACATACATACCCACATACGTGTGTGTGTGTGTGTATACATACACATATATATATATATATATACACACACACACACACACACACACACACACACACACACACACACACACACACACACACACACACACACACACACACACACACACACACACTCTGTTGTATATATACTGGCATAATCTGTTTATGTGCTAAAATGTGATTTTGAAATATGTTAAGACATACAAAGAGAATGAATGGACTACTTTGGTTTCCTTGATCACAGAAGCAACAGATAAAGATGCTCAACAATATTTGGACATATATCCTGGCCAGCCATACAACCCAAGGCTGTACCAGAAGTTCAACATCGATTTAAAGGGATACTTCACTTTAGGGCCGGGGACACATTTAAAAAAAATATTAAAAATAAATGAAAAAAGTTATGGAAAATTCATGGCCCCCTCACGCATTAGAGTGTCCTACTAATGTGTGAGGGGGCCATGAATTTTCCATAACTTTTTTCATTTATTTTTAATATTTTTTTTAAATGTGTCCCCGGCCCGAGAGTGAAGTATCCCTTTAAGCATAGCGTTGTTTCAGCTACTTTTCTTCATAGTGTATTTAACATGTTGGTGCTTGTCTTGTACACTAGGTGGCAGCAGAATCCAGTTAATCAAATGGCATATCACTGGTGTTCAGTCAATGGCTTGAACACTTCCTGAGGTTTATTTATTTTTCTATGTCAAAAGCATGGGTAATTGGCCAACTCAAGGGCCTCTCACCTGGTGAGAGCCCCTATCAAGGCATCCATTTCCCAGCCAGTAAGAGTCAGTAAGAGCTTTTCTTTGGGCCTGGTCTCTCTCTGCAATGCAAATTTGGACCCACCTGTCCACTGAGGGAAAATACAGTTTAGATTGTTTCACATGTATTTACTATTACAAAAATCTGTATAACCAATTTTATGTAAGGGGATATATTTAGCCACCCATAGGAATTGTTTGGTCACAGATTGGTAAGCTTAAAGAACAACTGTCTGTGACTATTTCAACCTGTGGAGTGTCTAAAAGGATTATCAACAAGTTGAGCCATGGTCATGTGAGGGAGTGCCTTGCCCGGTGTCGAGTCGGTCGGATAGGGGGTTTCCAGAACCGCCAAATCGACCGATATGCCCGTATACAGCCATAATGGAGATCCGGTTGTCCAGAACCACTGATCCGACCGATATGCCCATATCAACTTCAAACTCGGTGTGCGTACCGCCGAGTCCCAGAGTGATGCGCCCAAGTGGGAAGTCGGTCGGATCAGCGGTTCTCCAAAAGATATTGATGAACCCACAAATCCACATATGAGTACCCTGATGTCATCAGTATGACCATATATGAGAATAAAAGGGACACTGACAGACAGTTACAGAATTATTCCTATATGGACATATAAGGGACACGGAGAGACAGACAGGTACAACAGGTACTCTGACAGCGGGTATTGCATAACCGGGTGGGGCATGTATTTCTAACTTTCATTGTTCCCGGTGCCAAATAGACCGGCACCGCTCTAGTAATTTCTAATTCATAAAAACTTCTAACAAGCGAGCCCCATTGAGCTAATGACAATGCTAATTAGCTCATTAAGGTAGGAGAACAGTAGGAGTTGGAGGCATGCTAGCCGGCCAGTAGGACCTGAACTGGAGACCGATCAGATTAGGGTAGACATGCAAGGTACAGACAGTGAGGGCAGGCAGAGAAGAGGTCTGCCACTTCTGTAAGTGCCATCCATCTGGTAACTAATGGAGCGTTAAAAGTTAGTGGTAGTTTTACCACCAAACCTGTATAGTGTCACAGCTGTAGCCAAGGAGCTCTTCATGTTTTTTTTAACTCAAAATTCCCTCATCCTTATTTACTTTTCAGGACTGAACTCACTGTGCTGTAGTTTTTATTAAAAGTTAAGCAGTGCCTAAAAATAGATGCGGGAAGCCGGGAACCCCAGATGACGAGAGTCACTGTGATGCCAGATTAAGATGCAGTTGTAGACCCTGCAGTCAGGAGCCTTGTTATACAGTCTGTTTCACCATATAAAACGCTGCCCGTTTGCGACCTTGTTTTAGTCATATATGCTACTAACTCGCTGCCTCCGCTCAATCTTTTCTCTCTCCTGCAGCCATCTACAACATAGTGTCACAGAGGCAAATGTCAGGACGCACTGACTCTGACTTTTCACCCGGCTCCAACGTGGTGCCCATCACGGTGCAGCCCACACAGACCTCAGCCAAGCAGGGACCCTGCTGCCAGAACAACTGAGACCACACCCTGTTACCTCCACCTCTAGGGCCAGGGAGACAGACAGACAGGAAGACAGGGGAGACAGAGACAAGGTAGAGGGAACCATTTCATGCAGAGGCACAGGTACAGGGGTTGGATTTAGTCAATTAATGTTCATATGAAGAAGGCAACCTGAGTTTGAGGAAGTTAAGAAAAACAGACTGTGGGAAGGAAAAGGAGAAAGAAGCTGGAAAGCGAGACATCAGCTTTGCTTCTTGCATCTACTTTGTATTGTGTCCTCCAAATGATCCGTCCCATCCATATATGATGCATTTAGCTTTGCTATCAGTACCAGCTTCTTAAAATGAAAAAAAACGTGAGCAGACTCGAAGTAGTAAGAAACTGAGGATATTCGATCCCCTTGTATCTCATCACATTTCTCTCCCTCTCAATCATTCAACCATTGAAATCTCTATTTAATAACGCTGTCCCTCAGTTCCCCTGAACAACAGGTGAAGTGGCATTAAGAATCGTCATAGAATACACCAGTGTGAACTGCAAGCCCCATCTCTATGGTCAGTCCCATCATCCCAAAATTCATTGCATTTATATCCCACATGATAACTTATTGAGCACTAGATGAAGGTCTCATTTGGCTGAGGGGTTTGTGCAACAACTCTAGGTTAAGACTTTTTGACGCTTCTTACTTTGCAGTGAAGGCTGTCCTTTCACTGGTAATTAAATCCATTTTTATGAGGGTGCTGTTAGGGGCAACTATCCCTCGCTAATGGAGGAACAGGGAGTTAAAAGTGATCTCATCCCGAGATGAGAACAAGTCATGAACCAATTCAATCTATGCGTAACAGGAAGTCTCAGAGCAATATCATCTCTCCTCTACATACAGTATGTAATTTCTCTTTTGATTGCTTGTGATCCATGTTCTGAACACATTTCCTATCCTTTTTTGGACACTTGCTATTCTACTGACGAGTCACGCTTTCGCAAGCTTCGTCAGGGTGTTGTTTGAACACGATACATAGCAGGATTATTGCATCGATATTGGACAGGATCACTGTCGCTCTACTACTGTCTATGACCATTTCAGTACTTCAGCCCATGGGCGGGGGTAGAGTGGGCTGATGGCGGAGACCAGTTCAAATGGACCTGGTAGCTGGGATGGAGGAATAGATCATGTTTCAGGGGATGGGGTAGTGAGGGCACTCAGCCCTGCCCTGCTCCCCTACAGTCTCTGATGCACCCAAGATGGCCTGTTTTACTGTAAATTAAATCCTCCATTGCCCACCACCTGCCCCCCTCTGATCTCACTCTCCTCTGTATTGAACTGCAACAGGAACATGCCTTCTGGAATCTCCCTCAAGAATACACCAGCCTTTAACTTGTCGTTGCTTTCCTGGAGGGCAATGTAGCTTACTCAGGGGGTGGGATTTGTTTAAGTAGACACTATAGATGCACTGCAATAACGTGGTCTTAACAATGCAGTTAATGTTGCATGTTTGTATTTATCATTTACAATCAAACTGCAGTGAAAGTTTCCTTCTCACTTTGGGAGGTCTTAAGTCACTTGTTTGAATCAGAAATTGATATTTATAAAACTTTAAAGGCCCAGTATTAAAGAAAACACATGTGTCTTCTTATCTATGCATTCAGATAGCTTCAGTGTGCCAAATGCCATTGAGCTCCATTGTATTGGAGCCGAAATTAGATAAGATTATATTGAGATGGCCAAAATCTCCAAACGTTTGCAAATTAACACTGAAACTACTGTATCTGCATGGATATAGCACTCCAGATAAGAGGAAAAACATGGTCTTTTTTATTTTGGGTGAACTTCCCCTTTAAGACTGGATAAAATATTAATTACTTAAGATAGTTTTTTTGTTGTGTGATGGGTTGTCAGAAAAATCTGTTTTGTTTTTTGCCCTTTTTTTAAGTGTTCTTTTGAGCGAACACATACATATCCTGCTGACATGTTTCTCCATCAACACTGTTCTGTCAACTTCACAGGTCCTCAATTGGGTGGTGTATGTTAAAGGTTTTTAGATGTTTAATCTGTATATGTGGAGTTTGGACTACATACTGTATGTATTAATAAATCTCATTTGTTAATTGCCTGACTCCAAGTATTTCTTAATTTAATTTGGAATTGCATTCTTTAAATAAATCAAGACAGACATGAACATCAGAACATAGCACACTGACTTTCTATTGATTATTTCATTTTTTGTTTTATTAGAAACATTTACAATACATCTTGAATCTTGGAAAAATAACAAAAAACTGAAACTAATATGGCGCAGATACAATAATAAAAGTGTTCCAAAAAATGTAAATCACAAAAAACATGTGCTATACGAAATAAACCTGCAATATCACATGCCTTGTAGGGGCATGCCACACTGGTAACAGAGTTCAAAGACTTTCTTTTTTCATCCATCAAAGTGACGGTCAGCCACAGAGGGCCAATGGCAAACCCTCTCTAACTGTTCACATAGAAACCAGAAACTAGTGCCAGGTGATGCTGGCCCAAAAAACTAATGCACTAAGACCACTATTAGACCGGTATGTACTGTAACAGCTCTACTGTGCTGGAAGAATCGGAAACGCTACCAAAGACAAACTGTTAGACTGTATTGGCCCCTTCGGAAGAGTTTAGGAGTTTGATGGGCAGCACCAGTTCAGTCCCCATGCTTCACAGGTGGTAGCAAATGTGCCAATCTAGTGTAATGTATCATGGCTTTTCTTTCTCCTGTGTCAACTCTAGTGTTACTGTTGAGCTTAAAGTCAGCCCTTATGAAATGGCAACAGCTTTGCATCACTTAAAGAGAACACGAAGAAAATCAGGTGTGGAAAAAGTGGAGCCAAGGACTGAAATGCCTGATGTCAAACTCCATTCAACTTGCTTGTTTCCAATGAGGCTCAACTATGAAAATCTACCAAGGAGAAACAACCCAAGAGTACTTATGTTAAAAAATATTAACACAGATTCTGCACTGTTTCTCCCATCTAAGTGACCATACAACATACATGCAAACTAGTACGGATATGAATCTGTAGTGTGTATATGTGTGTGCAGCTAGTTACATAGATCTACTACATGGTGCACTTTTTCCGCTTTTAGATGTCTCTGCTTGATTTGCCCACCCTGTCCTTTAACACATTAGGGGAAACTTGATCATTAAGGCTTTGATTCTTTCTCCTTTAAACTAATTACACTCTTGCTATCGATCGCAAACTGTCCCAAGTAGTAGATATACAAAATGTATGCATGAAAATTGTGTATAAGTTATGTGTGACCCATTGGAAAGGGCCACAGCTGCCCCATTCATCCAAGCATTGCAGTCATAACATGTTTTATATGTTTGATAAGTAAAAGTTTAGATTACAGAGGAAATGATTAATGGGTTGAGTCAGTAACATGGGGTTAGTTGAAGGGGAAAGGGGTTTACAGCAAGCAGCATCACACAAAGAATGCTGATGCAGGAAAAATATATGATCGAGGCACAAAATTGATGCTCTGTGACTAAAATATCTCCAAATCCTAAAAAATATTATATTATTTTCTGTTGCTATTCCTTCGTGAATGCACTGGTGTTTGAAATAGTGCATGTCGGAAGTTAAAATTTAAGCTATGGATCTTTCACATTCCCATTTCCTTCATTCACAGTGAAGTACATGAAGAATGTGACTTTCCATAACTTTCATAAATAAAACTTCTAAATTTTTCATATTTTAATTATTAGTAGAAACTGACTTCCCTGTTTAGAAATATATTAACTTCTTGTACTTTTAATTAAAAAACAAAACGTCTTGAGTTACTCATAAATATGTTGCTTCATTTTTTTTTTTTTACTTTTCATAAATAACATCCAGATACTGACTTTTGTTTCCTCTGCTTTCTATGAAATAATAACCCATGTTAGCAAAATAGATTTGAGAAACTTGTAATATTTTTTTTTATTCATTTTAAGTCACTTTCTATAAATGTAACGTGGAAGAACTCAAATATAGTCTACGGTGGAAACCTCTCACAAATTCTTTCCAAAGAACAAACTAAAACTTAAAGCTCACATTGTAAATTGAGGAAATAATAAGCGTAAGGAGTGCATTAAGTTTAGTGGTCATCTTTTTACATTCAAATGCATTACTTGCTCGTCTTGTGATTTTGACAGGATGGTAGAATTGCTTAAGTGCATTGATTGAAATAAGGATTTCCTATCACTCCTTAAGGGATTCTACATAAATGCATAAAGACCTTTTCATAGAAAGAGAAGAAAAACACCAACAGTTTCTATCATTTCTATTATAGTAAGCTTAATACAATATTGTAAATAATACTAACAAGAACTTAATGAATGAAACATTGTGTGAACGAGCGACCCAACCCCTTTGTATCTCCATCGACTGTATTTCATACTGGGAGAGTTGGATAAATGAACCTTAACACCGTAGCATAATCACTTGAGTCATAATTAAAATTTCTATCTCAATTAGTTAAACTACAAGGTAAATATAAGGATTTAAACTGACGTCCATTTTAAGATCTTAAAGCTTTTCATACACTCGTCTCGTGATGATGAATTCTTAATGGGATCTTACTTTTTCAATAAATCTTACTTCATGTACTATATTTTACTAACATGCAATTCAACTTAAGGAGAATATAGTTAATGGCTCTCTATATATGATATTAACTGAATCCACAGTGTTATTTTATCCAAACAATGTGGTGTTATTACACTGACAACTCATTTATATCTCAAACTGCTTACTCAGGGTGTAAAAAAAACAGTCATTCTGCTTGAATTTTGTCTACACTGTAAACATAATACCATATTCTGAGTATTTTTTATATCTGGGGCTCATTTACTTGAACTTAACCTATGGATCAAAGTAGTTTTTATCTAACGTGATAAGAGAGAAGTACTCTTAAAATACTTTTAAATCTCAGTTGGGGCTGATATGCCATGGATTGGTGTGTTTGGGGAGTTGTGAGTCAGCTATAGTATTAAACTAATCTCGCAACACTGAAACTTGATATGCCATAATTCTACAGATAATTGACTGTACTCTCCAAGAGGTTTGGTTCAACAGTCAGAGGAATTTTTGCTTTGAAAGCTGATTATTTATTTCATTGACCCTAACCACAAAAAATCCAGTAAGCCCTAATGTATTTCAATTTTCAAACTGAAAATAGGTTTAACTGCTCATGACCTTGAAACTTTCTATAAGTTTTGTTCTTTGGCTACATTTGACCATGTCTTTCGAAAATACAATGAAAAGTTGTTACAACAGCTAAAAGTATCAAACAGTGCCATCAATAAAAAAAAGGAAACAAAACTATTTTCACTATGTAAACACCAATATCCTCAAGATATGCTATTTTAACTTAAAAGTTTATTCCTACATGCAAGTAAATACAAAGTAATGAATGTAAAATAACTTCTTTCTTGAAAGAAAAACTTTTGGCTCAATGCAGTTCACACGGACAACATAATGATTTGCAGTAAGGGAGTGAGAGGTATATCTTATTATATAGTCCCAGCTTTCAGGTCTTAATTATCCGTCAGAGTAGTTGATGCAATCTACCACCAATGGGATCCAGCAATGACAAACAGAAAAGGCATCAGGCGTTCATTTTAAGTTCTTTAAAAGCATTTTGTCTTTTAAAAAAAACATATTAATTATCTTTTTCAGCCATTAGGAAGTCATCTTAAAGTTGGTATTTGAACACCCCGTCTTAAAATCGTATTCATAATAAAAAGACCGGGATTTAAGCAATCGTAAATGACTGAATACAAGAACAATTACCGTACATGAAACTGCTACTAAGCAATTATGTCTCTTCCCACATTGGTATAAATCCATAATGCATTATAAGGAGATTTAAGACAAATGCAATAGGATTGTCATCAAGAATCAAGATCAAATTTGTTTGTGATTTTTATGAATTTATTAAGTGGTCTGTTTATTGTCGCATTATATTCATATTATTGCTTTTCAACTTATTATACATTGAAACTGATTCATCCAAAGGTTTCTGGGGATGATTTTTACTGATAACTTTTCTATTTGAAGGTTTGGATTTATACATGTGTAGATTCATAAAGGCTATTCATTACAGTATATAGTAGTGTCTGGTTAATTTTCTACCTATATATTTGGATGAAATACTAAGTTAACCAGTTTACATAAATTTCATACATGTATGGATCTACCTAATATACTTTTATGATCAAAAGGATGAGGGGACTCATATGAAAATTCCTTCTCCCTAAAAGTCAAAACGTCTTTTGATTCCATACACCAAAACATAGAAAAGGTCATTTTCCTTTTGTAAAAATAATAAAACCCTCACTTTAAGTGGGCATCTGTCTGGATCTTCATAACTGATACATATATACAGAGATGCTCAGAACCTTTTCCCATAAAGTACAATACTCATTATCTTATACAGCGTCTAACCAGGGAGACTCTTCAGTAATCCCTCTTTCTTAAACCAGTGCAAAGCTCAACCAAGTCATCAACACCTACTGAATTGGATGAGAGCTCTCCCAAAATTATCACTAGTACTATTACAAAAAAGTAAGAACCACCATAATAGAACAAATGATAGGGAATCCTTATGTGCATGTCTTTCCAAGTCTATGAGGAAATATTCACCATCAGTGGTCGGTTTGGTATTAATCAAATGTTTTTTTGTATTTTTTTTGTGTTTTTTGCTCATTTATTTTTGCAATAAGGTGCTTTACTCTACATTTTACGTAAAGTGATTTAAGGGCCTAATTTTCTGAATCCCTCGTGATCCCCTCCCACACTGACTGATTCACATTCTTTTCTCCAGAGACAGGTACTTTACGTTTTTGGGGGGGACAATACGATCAAAAGGCCTAAGTTGCTACCTTGCTTGCCAAAGTGAAGGCAATATTCATATTTTAAAAAAGTAAGGCGGAAAACAAAATCAAAACAATGACGACAACATCAATACTAATTTAAAAGAACAGTGTCATACTGCCTTGAAATTGACATTGAAAGCTTAGGCCAAACCACTGTGCAATGTTGTCATTCATAAAATGGTCACTATCATTTATTTCTCTTATCATATAGGATTTACGGTACTCTTTTTGCAAGTATAGTGCTTTCGTCACAGTCCACAGACAAAAGGAGTGGTCTGCTCATTGTAAAAAAAATAAAAAATAATAAAGTGTGTGGGTGGGGGGGCTGTTTTTCCTAGCCTCGGAGGCAACAGCCTAATGTAATTATTCATCCTATTTCAAGACAGAAGCTGAGTAGAATTGTTCAGTAATAATACCAGTAATATGACATAATCCATGCTAATTTGCATGTATTCACCCGTCACAGCCGTCAATCCAAATGTGGCAGCACCTTGAGACATCAAGGATCCTTAAAATTACAGGATCTGCAAGGTCTCTTTTCTTTGGAGCGACCTTCCCTCCCTAAAAACACCCCTCCAACCCTCCCCACCTTTTCTTATCCTTCAGCTTTAATCCCCACCCCCAGCCCATTTTTGTCCATCCCTCTGAAATTCCCCACACTGGGGCTGAGGCAGACGCAGAGCGTGTGTAATTTGATTCAGCATGAGTGGTGCCTAAATGGGGCGTTTCCGCCACTTTTCCTGTCAATTACAATTGTCTGATTTTATTTTGGAATCTCAACGCAGAGCCGTGGCTGGCTAAGGACCGGGTGTCCACAGTGAGGAGGCAGCTGCAGGATGTCCCATACAGTAGCTAGGTGGCAAGGGTGAGCCAGGAATGAAGGGTCATGGGGTGAGGGGACTTCAACCTGCCTGAGCTCTGTCACACAAACAGACCTTTATCCAAATTTCAGGAAGGTGGGAAGGCAGGTGGGGTGGAGAGGTATAATGCTGCTCGCCACATATTAAAATATTACTTGCTGTCACCCTGGCATGTGAACACATAGATTTGTTTTTCATTATTATGAAAGGCAGCCGCAGAATCATATTGTGTCATTCAGGTTGAAATATCTGTGGCTGATACACTGCAGATAATCTTATTTTTCTCCCAAGAATGCTTATTTTACAATTGCTGCCAAATTCAGCCAGCTTTTTCTATCAAATGTGTTCTTTCTAGTGTTAGAACAAAGGAGGCCCCTCTCCCCGGTAGGCATAGCTCAGAACAGCAGAGAGGGAACAGAGGGGAGAAAAGGAGGGAATGAGAGGAAGGAATACGGAGGGGATCCTATTAGCCCAGCTGCACCCACACTCTGTCAGACCTGCCCCCTCCATGCCTTTAACAGTGGGGTGGGGCAATCAGCAGTTCACTGCAGGGCCCCGTTTCACATACGGCACCACGGTCGCCACACAGCTCGCACCTGGCCCATCCCATTTGCCTAATTGTCAAAGAGTTGCTCCAGGCCGTGTCCAAGCACTCTGGGGCCCACGCCACCACCGGACCCAGACAATGCAACCCCACTAAGAGAAGCAAAGCATTGTGGGACAGCTGTGGTCATTACTGCCTTCAAAAACCAACAATCGAACTGTAAGGAGTGAGGGGTGGGGTGAGTTGGGGTACTGGCGTGAAGGCCACTCCCTAAGAATTGAGAATAAGAGCAGGGGACTATAAAAGAGACCTCCAACTTGAGGTCACATTCAGTGTACCATGAAACACCTGCTCTTGTACAGCTCTGCTAATTACAGGGGAGACACCAAGCCCCTGAGAGCTCCCATACAAAGCTGTTATCATAGGGCAAGCAGAATGAAGACCACTGATTTAGGCTTCTGTATTTTATGTTTTTGACCAGTTTAATCAGACTCTACTACTGATTTTGGAAACCGTTAAATGCTTTACTCAGCTTCTGTCCACACATTTATGCTCCCTTTTATTTACACTCTGTACACCTCAGAGAAATGCTTGTCGGCTGGAGGTCTTGTTTTGTCTTATATCGTTCAGCGATTGCGGCCAAATGACCACATAAGACAATAAAGCATAGATAAGGTGGCTTTGAAACAACTCCGTTGGGGAGAAGTATCTCAAGACCTTGCCAAATGGACGAATTCCAAGGCTTTTGGCCTTACAAATTAAATCAGTGCTTAAACGCCAACAAGAGACCACATGTTTTTCAAGTGCCACAACGAGGCAGCGTTCCTGAACCTTTTCACTAAACTGCAGTTCAGCTCAGATTCAGATGCATTGACTAACGTTTGACGTAATATTAGAAAGATAATGTTAGCAATTAGTTTTGTATAGCTTCCTCCAGCAATCTCTGTAAAAAAAAAAAAAAAACATATAACCAAATATTATAAATGGTATTTCCTATGTATTGTATGAATTGTAAATCTGGTCAGCTACCTGGTGAATTTTAAGTTTTTCCCCCTTCCTTTTAGTTGAGACTTTGACTGGAACCAACGTTCTCCCTTAATCAATTTGTTAAAATTAATAATACCACCTATTTTGGATCAGTCACTATGGAATGAAAAGGGCAAAATTTCAAGGTATGATTGACAATCATATTAGAGACCATGACGATTGTAAGGTGCGATGAAAATTCAATCTTTTTTTCCTTCTAGTTAAGAACATATTGACTTTCTAGGTCATTTAGGTGCAGATTGGGTACCTCAACAATCATCCTCCTTCCTTCTATATAAAACCACTTCATGGCAAAATAAAAATTTGAATCATAAAATGTTCACATTACTATCTACTTCTGCCTATACTGTGATTCATGAATGAAAAACAGCAGCAGTCAAAAAACTGAAAATGCAAGGTACTATACTTCTCTTATAAACAAAACTTTTATAAAATATATATATGCATATATATATAAAAGAAAAACTTAAAAATATTTCTTATACTTTTTAGTAAAGCAAGCAGCACCTTCTAAAATACCTGCTTGGTTGTTTTTAAATTTTCTGAAAAAAGACAACAAAAACAAAAAAACAAAAAAAAGGTACTTACGTATTATAATAATCATAATAACAGTAAATAATTATTGAACAAACACTGA
The DNA here is from genome assembly GCF_963280865.1 of Gymnoscopelus braueri. Lineage (NCBI taxonomy): Eukaryota > Metazoa > Chordata > Actinopteri > Myctophiformes > Myctophidae > Gymnoscopelus > Gymnoscopelus braueri. The sequence goes on from NC_137605.1 coordinate 30,053,616, forward strand.
TGGAAAAAAAATGATAAAAACTGACATTTCTTTTTTTTTTTCTTAAGAGAATATCCGGATGGCCTGCGTCACCAAGGTGTGGCACACGGGGCACTCCGGGTGGTTAAGCTCACAGATTCGGATGGCACACTCCATGCAGAAGAGGTTATGGCCACAGGGCACAAGGGCAGCCGTCACTTTACTCTCAAAGCAGGTCATGCAGTCCCGCACAATGGCCGGTGGCGAGTCTGGCACAGGCAGACGGCCATGAAAACCCCCGCCGGCTGAAGTGGGCTCACTGTGGGCACGGCGGGCCTGGGCATGGGGTGAACCGGCCACAGCCACAATGCTGGTGACTTGGTTGATAGAGTTGGTGGTGCCTCCTCCCCCACAGGGCTCAGGCAGACCTGGAGAGAGTCTGGTCAAGGGAAGGGGAAGGCCTCCGAAGCTCTTGGACCGCTGCTGGGCATAGAAGGCCACCTGTTTGGGATAGTCAGGGTCACCCCAGCTCTGGGTCCCCTCTGATCCAAAGTAAGAGCAGGGCTTCTCTCCTGAGCTTGAGAAATTGCCCTTGGTATAGATCCCCCCTCCCTCGCTTCCTCCTCCTCCTCCAATCATGGCATCTGAGAAGTTTTGGCGGTAGCTGCTGGTGAGGGGCTTGCGCTGGCCCCCCTGCAGCCCCCACACCTGCTGTAGCCGGCTCTCCAGACCGCCGGTGCTGCCCGCCGGGCTGCTTCCGCCATCAGGCCCCAGGCAGTCATTCTCGTTGTTGTGGTCATGCAGGCCTCCCGTTCGGAATGCAATGTGTGCCTCAATCTCCTCACGGGCGCGCTCGGCGTTGCTTGGTGAACCGGTTATCTCAAAGACGGGGTCACGGTCCCGACTAGGAGTGACAATGTAGGTGCAGGTCTGCTGTTGGATGCGTTTGATAGTGGAGCCCTTGGGACCCACCACCAGCCCCACCACACGGTACGGCACTCTCACCTGGATGGTGGTTTGCCCTGGTAGTGGTGTGGGTGGAGAGCCACTGAAGGATACACCCAGCTTGTTGCGGGATGCCCGGAGCATGGAGAAGTGCTCCGCAGCAGAGATGATCTCACGGCGAGCCAGTGCAACATCCTCCTTGCGGCCTGTGATCAAGAACACAGGCTCCTCTCCTCTGACAGGGGTTTTGATGTAAGTGTTGGTCTTGGCCCGCAGGGCTTTGATCTTGCAACCTGCAGACATACCAGCAAAAGTTTGAATAAGACAAAAGAGGTGTTATTGATTCAATTGTGCAACCAACACAACCAACAAAATATGTAATTGTAAAACCATGCACACAATTTTTGGCAAGATTTGGTAAGGTGGGAGGAAAAGGAAATGGAGAGCTTTTTTTGGCCACAGATTTTGTGCAAAGATATTATTTTGGGAAAGGACTTGCAGCGTTATCTGCCATAAATTCTTCCATTAGTTCCATTAGTACCTTCTAATTTAGTTAGACACACAAACACAAATGATGCAAAGCCTTAGAGAACTAGGATCATTGTAAGGGAGCGGGCTAAGTGTAGTTATGTAAAATAAGTTTACTCATGTAAAATAAGTATCTATACCTGTCCTTTGCTTGAACTTGATGGCAATTAAGGCAAGACATGTGCATCAGGTTTGTGCCACAGATTGTTCTGCATTTGCCCAGTTTTTAAGTGTAATAACTTGATACAGTAAGTGCATTTAAGGGAGAGACTCGATGTGAGAGAGTTCTGGCTAATGTCATTTCATGTCAAATTACCTGAGGCTGCACCAGCATTGGAAAAAGACGAAGCAAGAAAGAAATGAATAATTGCCAAGTACATTCGAGGTCAGGAGGTACGTGGCATATAAAGGACACAACGATAACTTTATATGACTCCCCATGAGGAAGAAGTCGATGGCATCAAACCGTAGTGAGTCCATTTTTAGGCATTTTTCTCACCAAGACTACGGCCTTTATTGACCAGTCAGCCAGCCTCAGTGTGGTCTTAAAGAAGCCAGTGTCTCTCTTAGGCACAGTAACAATCATCTGCTAGATCTTAGCACATAAACATATAATAGCCTTCTTACATTATTAACTTTCCCCGACATTGTGGACCCTAATCATTTAATTCAAAAACACTTGAATAGCGTGGGCGCCTTGATACCTCTGGCTAAAGATTATGTGTATTCCTAATGCTACTAAACAGCCTCATTTACTACGTAACTCTGACTTCACATGCACCAGTGACACTAGCAAGGTGAAATTGTTACTTTGGGGGATTTTGTTAGCTTAAACGCAAATTTAAAAAAAGAAATATATACCCACTGTGCCCAATGCCTAATATGACAATATTAAACATGTCCATTGTTTTGGAATTCAAGGAGCCCTTGTTTTTAACTGTGAATTGTATATTTTAACTGCCACAAAATATTAATGTATCAATGGACCATCCATAAATGAAATGGGGTAAAATATATTATAGATATTAAAACAAAAAGGGCCATCTGACAAGAATATATAAAAAGTCACATTTCTGAAAGTTATCCTTGAGTGCAGTTGTAACGCTTCAGGTGTAGTACAATGATCTTCATAGTCCTCAGTACAACATCATGGCATGCATGTCAAATGGAAAGCATGCACTTCAACTGTTGTTGATTTTAAGTGGGGCCTACACAGTAAAATCATCAGTGATAATTATAACTCTGAGAGTGTACAAATGTAACCAAATGGACCCACCGGTACATTTGTACACTCTCAGCGTTACAACTGGAAAATCAACACTGAGGATTTTACTGTGTATGATGCAAATAAGCTTTAATCTAGTGAGGTAGTCAACATATTACAGAAGAAGGCGCAAGAGCCTCCTCTGGAATCAATGCCTGTGACTTTGACAGAGGAGAAAACGATCATATTCGTCCCCCTTTCTCCGTGACGGGACGCTACCACTTGCCAGATTCACCAGGCAGGCAATGATGCATGGTCCTGAGGAAGGAGGGGCGTGGAGCATCAACTAACGAAGGCCCTAAATCAAAAGCAGCTCATCTCCAATCCCCCAAATCAGCACTTCTTCTCAGTCAAGGCAAAAACAGCCTTCTTGCTGCACTTGTGCTCACTAGATCCACCCAGATGGCTGTTCTTCGGTTACCCCATTAAAATTCAAAGCTTACACTTCAGAGTAACGAACAGGAGACGCAATGGGAGATGAGGGGGCACTTACAAACTACAATCGACATCAGCACAGCAGTGGAACAAAAAGGGTAATACAGCCAAAACAAGTCATCTTAATTCTTGTGGATGCCACTTGACTTGTGATAATGATCTTCTTATTTTGTGTAACAAACATAAATTAGGATGAAGTGATAGTGTCCTACCCAACCCACTGTCTGTCTCTCCCCCTTTCTCTGCCTCCCTTTGACTTAGGCAGCCATGTGGTATTGAAAGTGTGCAGTGAAGTGGAGCTCAGGAGGAGCCCTTGTGTTGGGTTCCTATGCATGACTCCCATTCAGCTTTTTAGACGCCTCTACTCCTCCATCCATCCAGGTTTTTCCTGCCCGTCTCTCTCATCACAGCAGAGTAAACAATGGGTGCAGCCACGCCACCATATATAAATAGAAGAGGAGGGAAATGAACTTCTGGTTCCTGGTGCTGACAGAAAATATACTGAATTCAAACTTGTTCTCAACTTTTCCCAGGTATAGACTGAAAAAAGAAAAAAACAGACAATAGCCTGACAAAAGCAACAGAGAACATAAACTACCCACTTAATTTATAGGATTTTTTTCCCGAATGAATAAATTAAAAAATACTATGTGAAAAACAAAAGAGCATAGGTTCTTTGATCCAACTTATAGCTGAGTCACGCTTCAAGACCATCCAGAATGCCAAGTGATGGTAACACAGTGTAATGAAGTGCCCCTCCCCTCATCCCCGCACTTTAACACCTTTGTTTGACAGCTGCTGTCATTCAAGTTCATGTCCAGGTTTTTAAAAAAAACACCAGACTGCAAGAAAAACATGTTCTGAATCTGGAATTTGACTTTCCAACTCCAAAAAAAGGGGAAAACATGCTCTCTCCATTGTCCAGTCGTGTCACATGGGGCAGTGCTCACCATAAACAATGAACTGAATAAATTTAGAGTGGCAAATATATTTCTCTAAAGACTAGCTGTTAACGTCACAGCATAGCATTTTTTATTTAAAAAACGTGTTATTTTCGAGTAAACAAGTCGAGGTGAAGCAGCATTCCTCTTTGGCCATGTAGCACGTTGCGTTTTTTGAACAGTCTGGCGCGTTTCAGACGACAAAGGAAGCAAGTGCTCTCCCTGCTTCAGTGTGTGTGTGTGTGTGTGTGTGTGTGTGTGTGTGTGTGTGTGTGTGTGTGTGTGTGTGTGTGTGTGTGTGTGTGTGTGTGTGTGTGTGTGTGTGTGTGAGAGCTGACATTGATGGCGTGGATGGAGAATAATGCGCCCATGAGGCAGCGGTTGCACACATGCTTTTGTGTTTCCCCTCGCATGCAGTTCATGTAATGAGCACAAAGGAGCGAACGAGTCGTAACAACGTTACGAGTGGATGTGAACTTGGAACAGTGTAACAAGAGAGTGGGAGCCCGACGTCTCCGTGGAATACAACAAAAAAACACACACACACCACTCCCTTTTCTTTGTCAATAACACCAGGTAATACTTACAGAATAAAAACTAAATCATCACAATGCAGACCACGGGGAGATGTAAAATAGCTCCATAATAACAACATAACTTTGGGGAGAGGGAGAGGTTTGATCTGAGCGGTTTACCTTGTCTCCCCACTATTTCGGCCACATGTTCGGAGCTGGGCACGGGAACGCATTCTGTTATGTTGCAGCCTCGTCCTTTCGTCTCACTCGAGCTCTCGTACAGGGCACACAACTTGCTTTTCCCTTGCAGGAGGATCCCCGCGTCCACCACGCCGCCACCTCCGACGTTGTTGGTGTGGTTACAGTTGTGATGGTTGTTGTTATTGTTGCTCCGGTCCTGTACTCCTGTGGTCGGCGCTCCGCCGCCGTCCTCGCCTTCCCCGCCGAGCCCCAGCAGAGACAACTGGCCCAACGCGACCCTGAGGGCACGGGAGTCGTCTTCCTCGTCGTCGGGCGGCACGAGGAGACCCTCGCTTCCGAACCCGGAGCCGGCCAGATCCCCGCCGTAGCCCCCATTTTTCTCCATGATCCCTGCTAGAACCAGCAGGCTAGGCATGGCTAACAAAAGAGTGTGTGAGACAAAGACAAGGGAAAGAGACTGGGAGAAACAGCACCCGTGCCGCCGCCTCCTCCTCCTCTTCGCCCCCTCCTCCTTCCAATTCCCCCTCTGCGCTAGTCCCTCCCATAGACCGGCCCCCTCTCTCTCTGTCCGCTACACTTTCAATCAGGGTGGCCATGTCCGCTTATTATAAGCCACTTTGGGCTTGTTTTTCTGTAAAGTTGCTTGTAAATATTGGTTGGCTCTGGTTGCGTTTTTTTGGGCTTGTTTCTAAAGTGTAGCTGCTTATTTGTGCTTGTTTCCTAATGTTGTTTAAACCAGTGTATTTCAAACATTTCCAAGTTAAGGACCCCCAAATTAATATGTATTTGTCCGTAGACCCCCCATCTGAAAATATTTTTGTGCCAGGGACCCCCATACAAGATTTGTGTTGTTAAAATGTTTCAATAGTTTATTTGGCTTGTTTCTTAAGTATAATTGATTATTTGGGCTTGTTTTCTAAATGTTGTTTAAACCAGTGTTTCTCAAACATGTTCAAGTCAAGGACCCCCAAATGAATATGTATTTGTCTGTGGACCCCCATCTGAAAATGTTTTATGCCAGGGACTGGCATAAAACACATAAGATTTGTGTTGTTAAAATGTTTCAAAAATATTCCTATTTTTTCAAATTTTCTTCCAAGACTTTTTTTTGAAAATAGCAGATTTGCAAGCTCACAACGCGTCGCATCGTGACGCGTTGTGAGCTTGTAGATCAGCTATTTTCAAATAGCCGATGTATATTTAAAGTGCTCATGTGGCCCATAGTCCCTTCTTTTGGGCTTTTTTTTTTTTTTTTGTATTTACTAGTTTTTATTGTATTTTATATTCACATAACTGGAGGTTTGGACAAGCATGTCAGCTACACAGTAATTTTGGGCTTGTTTTCCCTAGACCCAGTTGCCCATTTCTCTCGCAAAACCTGGCAACACTGCTTTCAATACAGTCTTCTTCTTCTCCCAGCCAGGCAGCTCTCTGGGCTGAACGGGACACAAGGCCGTCTGCACTGAGATGGAGGGGCCAGGCTAACGTATCGCTCCACCCCGTCTGGTTACACAGTCAGTCCCCCTCCTTCTCCTCCTCCTCCTCCTCCTCCTCTCTCCGTTGTACCATTCCGTCTCAGGTTCCCCAGCCTGTGGCATTTCAACAAAGCTACCCCGCGCCTTCCTTCACCTATAGAAAGAAAGAAGGGGGGGGGGGGATGGGGGTGAAAAAAAATTATCTCACCGTTTTCCTTTGTCCACCCCAACTACTACCCGCCGCTTCGGCTACACTCAGTCATAATAGATCTTAGAAATGCAGGGTACAGAACGGACCGCATCTTGGCGACTTATGTAATTATAGCGGGGCGAAAACAGTTGCGCATCATAGGTGCAGATTTTTCACGACTGTTTCATGCAAGTGTAGTCAGTGTACACGCGGTCATCTTTCAGCGGATGTAGAGAAATTGGTGCCAACTTCAGTCTATTAGCCCTTTCTAATTAAAACAGGCCAGCTTTAAAAATAATAATAATAATAATAATACTATTGCTATTTAAATAGTGCCATGTTCTCTAGCATCTATTTGGGGGGAAAGGAACAGCCTTTGTCTGTCTTTCAGGGTATATTGCAGGCTACCCTATATGATGTCACATGCGACTGGAAGGAGTTAAAAGTGACATTTTGGGGGTCCGCCCACCTCTGCTCGCCGTGGTTTGCGGCAGGTCACCGCGTTGTTGTCTCGGGCACCGCTGCGCATGGGGATGTTATGTAGGAGGGGGGCTCTCTATACGAGGAGATGAAAAAGGGAGTTGTCAGACAGGCGTTGCAGACCCTATGCAGCGGGGATCTTCAGAAAAGCCCTCGTATATTTCCCGTAAACGAGGCTTTTGCAGCAGCAGCCCCGCGTGAACAAAGAACAGCCTCGCGCAACAGAGACTCGCCAAGATGCAAAATGTCCTCGAGAGAAGCCACGCCTGGCCGCATGGATGTACAATAACACAAAGACTCATGCGATACATCATCAATACATGATGTCATTAAATAGATCATAATAATAATAATTGTAGTATTATTATTATTGTTTGTTATTATTATCATCATAATCTAACATGTGCTTTTATTTATTTATAAAAGTCTGTCTGAAGTCACTATGTGATACATCTCTGACTGTGTGGCAGAGTTAGCCTACTGCCTACACACTGTAGAAGCATGTGGCTTGCCTTGGATCTGTCCAGCATGGCAAACTCTACATATCCTAACTGGTCATCTTCTACATTACTTTTCTATGCCACAAGAAATGGCAACGATGCACATTTCCCTAAATACTAGCACTTCAAAAGAGACAACATTGCAGTTATAACTCTTGGTTTCTCTATCTGGGAAGTGTATTTTCCTAAATAACAAACATTTTGATTGGAAACCATCCCTCTGTGTGTTGCATTATGTTGAATTGACTTAATAGTCTTGCCCAGATAATCTGTGGTCTTCAACCCCACTGATTAAATTCAGTTTATCATTATCATAGGCAGCTGTTCCCCCATATAATTGGTTTACACCTCTAATAACCATGTGAAACAATGCCAAATAGCCTCTTATTTGGGCTTATATGACAGATTGCGTGACTGTTACTTATATTCAGCATAAATACCTTATGCCCATTAATAACACATACATGACGCACACATACAGTAGTATAGTGTGTGTGTGTGTGTGTGTGTGTGTGTGTGTACAGTATTTATATATACACACGTGTGTGTATATATATATATTTATATATATATATATATTATATATATTTATATATATTCTGCACTGAGATTAAGAGAAACAATGTGAGTGTTATGATTATGTGGCATCAGAACAGAAATACAGAGCAGATGTATTTGCATGCGTAATCACAGTCTAGACCTCCTCCCTGCGTGCCAATCAGTAAGGGTTTCTTTTTCTAAGGACATGTTCAGTGAAGTGCCTGGTATTAGGCCAGGGTTGAAAAAAAAAAAAAAAACATCATCACCCTACATTGCAAAATCCTGAGTGTTGATTTAATGAGAGTTTACACTCTGAGAGTTCAATTAAGGTTTTTGCAGCACAATAACACGTGAAAAAGAGAGGCAGGAGAGGAAGATGGGTGGATACATGAAGGACCAGAAGAAGGACCCAAAGACCCCCCCCCCCCCCCCCCCACCACAATGTACACAAACAGATTTTTACACTCTCAGGGTTAAAATAACGCTATGTGTCCCCAAGTTGGGGAGAGCATGATCAGGATGGGGACATGGACTGCACAAGAGCCAGGTCTTTTTCTTCTTCTTTTTTAATGGTGCACCAAGTGAACCAGTGTGTCCAAGAGGTCGTCTGGCTCCATTAAATGGGGTCTGCTGGGAGCCCAAGGCCTCAATCAATAAACAGGATGGATCAGGGATAATGTTTCCCCACACACACCCTTCTCTGTCTGGAGGTCTGACTGCATGTGGTTGTTGGACGCCCATTTTGGTTCTTTCTGTTTAGCTTCCTCTCTCTGCCGCTCTCGGTCATACACATAACCCATTTGACCCTGACCTGAACCCGCTTCAAAACCAGCTATTCTACCCCTCGCTCAGAAATGTGAATGGAAGTCAACAGGTCTGGTTTACATGGTTTGCAGCAATAGCTTATAATCTAGTCAAGGGTATGGTCACGGGTACGGAGTGTGTGTGTGTGTGTGTGTGTGTGTGTGTGTGTGTGTGTGTGTGTGTGTGTGTGTGTGTGTGGGTGTGAGTGTGTGTGAGAGAGAGCGAAAGAGAGAGAGAGAGAGAGAAGTAAAGTATGAATGTGAATGTACCTATGCTTGTGTGTTACAGGGTGCTTGTTAAATACAGAATGCTGAGGTCATGTTACTTGCACATAAAAAAAAAAAAAAAACCTTCAATGATCTTGACCATCTGCTTGTTGGACCAGTCTCATCTCTCTTATTTCTTCCTATGAAAGCGTAGCTAGGTCTCTGGGGAGATTCGTTGGTTTACTGTGCCACAGAGACAGACACCAATTTCTTTGTCCAACAGCCTGTGGAGATACTGCATCCACCTATGGACAGTATCTGTCTTTTAAAAAAGGGCTTAATAGGCTGTAAAAACATGTCAGAGAATCCTTAAAAGGGCACCTCTTTGACTTCCATGGCCAGATGTCCTTTTCACAGCATTTCTGGTGCCCCTGCTGTCACTTGAATGAGGCCTCCATGAGTACAAAGGGACGTGTTGGCCAGCCACCATGATCTGACATCATAATGAACCAGCACTCAGGGATGATGTAATACCTCATGTAAATGATATCACGTCTTGTGCCCCTATACATCGAAGAGATTATCCACTTAAACCCCATGCTTCGTTGACCAGGGGTCTATACAGTATACTAGGCCTCCTCCTTTTTTCCTTCTACACCAAATATTTAGCCCCAGCTGATCTACAAGCTCACAATGCGGCGAGTTGTGAACTTGTAGATCGGCAATTTCCCCCGAATGTTCACCCCAGAATACAGACTGTAGGGTTCATATACGGTAGTTAAAAGCATTGACAAACTGAGTAAATTGGTGCAGAGGTGAATTTGTGCATGCGGGACCACAGGTTTGTTTTGAATGAAACAAATTTGGGGTACCAGACTGCACACAGCAGCACCACTGTTAAAAGTAAGTTCATGTGTTGACTTCAGGGATCTGAAAATGCTCTTACCTGCTACAGCTCAGGCAAGATTTGCCATGGAGTCCCTGTCTAAAAGAAGATCAGCAGTTATTCAAGATCACCTCAGACAAATAGCCATAATCAGATCACCATACTGAAATTGAAACGACCCTCGTCTCTTTGTTATTTAGTGTATAGCTAAAATGTCATTACACCCTGGAATCAATCCTACACTGCTTGTTCACCTGCACAGGTCCTAGAATGTGTCAATGAGAGGCTTTTCTCAATGAGCAGCATGACCTATAAATATAGACACATAAAAGTGCTGTGAGTGGGACTGTGAAGCTCTCTCATTCCTAGAGCTTCAGCTATTTATGTGAATGCATTTGTTGCAGGGGATTGGTGTGACAAACACGTTTTTTTTTGTTGATTAACTCTTCCAGTACTAAAAGCAAATCCCATCCACAAGTCAGCAAGACACCATTGACACAAACACAATCACATCTCACCTTCTGAAAAACGTGCTAGTGCAAGAATGCAGCACCCCCCCACACACACACACACGCACGCACGCACGCACGCGCACACACACACACACACACACACGCACACGCACACGCACACGCTCACGCACACGCACACGCACACACACACACACACACACACACACACACACACACACACACACACACACACACACAAGGAGACTCTGTTGTTGACCCACACATTATAACATTCTCATCTCACTCTGACAAACACACATGCATGTACATGTACAAACATACAGTGATATGGGGATTGAGCGAGCTGGGAATATGAGTCAGGTGTGTGTGACTTCATTGCTTTTCTTGGCTATTAGGTCATCCCCCCTCCCCCCTCCTCTCTCTCTCTCTCTCTCTCTCTCTCTCTCTCTCTCTCTCTCTCTAACCTATCACATCACATTGATGCCAAACATCCAGTGACACACTTGTGATGAGTAAGGATCACCTCACCTCTTGTTTCCCTCAAATCACATGATCTCACACACAACACGCAGCAATTAAGCCTCGAGCACACCGCAATTCTTGATCTTCAGTTTCTTCAGCATCAGTTCTTCATTTAAATAAATAAATAAGTTGGTTCCAAAGAAGGATAGTTTATATGTGAAATGCAGCGGTGGAAAGTAACTAAGTACATTTACTCAAGTTAGCCTACTGTACTTAAGTACAATTTTGGGGTAGCCTACTTTTACTTTAATGGAGTATTTCCAATTTTCAATACTTTTACTTCTACTCCACTACATCTCAGGGACAAATATTGTACTTTTACTCCAACACAATTATTTGAAAACTTTAGTTTAGTTACTTTGCAGATTTTGATAATTATTACAAAACATACATTAACCACTCAGCCCTATACAGTATATTTCGGCCATTGGAAAATAGCAGATCTACAAGCTCACAATGTTTCATGATGCCACACATTGTTTGAGCTTGTAGATCTGCTATTTTCAAAATATTTTTTATATCATTAATGTATAAAATTAAATGTAAATTTTGAATTCCGTACTTTTACTTGTAACAGAATATTTCTGCATTGCAGTACTCTTACTTAAGTAAAACATTTCAGTACTTCTTCCACCACTGGTTAAATGTATTTTGAAATATGTTGCCCTTTCATGGAGGCATCACAAAAGCTCAAAAGACGCACAGACGCCCCAGAACAGTTAATTATGCCCGCCAGGTGGCGCAGTGTCATTAGTAGTTCGACCAGTTTGACCCAGTTAAGTATAATGAGGTGCAGGCCGTTGGGCTGTTCACAGTTTTGTCAAACCAACCCAGTGGATTTAGCTAATATTTAAAAGTATTGTCTACATCGAAAATGTTCAGACTGGTAAGTTTGAAAACACGATTTTAAAATGATATAGGCCTGCAATAGTCGCTATACTTCTTTCTAAACTGAGTGAAGTTGACAAATGACTAACAACACCAGGCTGGGACAAGCATTGTTGAATGCGTGTTCTGTTTTGTTAACGATATGACTTTGGGAAACTGAGGTTGCAGAGACTGTGTTGAAAGTTGTTAGTTAACCAGTGGATGGCGCTTATGCTCCTGAATGGCGTGGTACTCTCAAAGCTTCAACATCACTGAAAAATGTACAAACTGTCATTGAATATGGATAGGCTAATACAATAGGCCTACAAGTCATTTTAAAAACACTATTATACTAAACGAATGTCGGAAACTCTCCGACAAATTAATGCTCTGACTTTTCCCCTGACCAGAATGTCAATCTCACGTCCATGGACATGGAATTGGCATTATATATATCGTCCCACAATATTAGAATTAAAGGTATGCTAATAAACTACATTATTCTACAGAGGGGCCCATTCATTCTGTCTGTCTGTCTGTCTGTCTGTCTGTCTGGATGGATGGATGGATAGATGACAGACAGATAACAGATAGATACGGCCGACAAGAATACAACAAGGTGGTGACACATTTCTACTGCCACTATACTTGTAACTTTCCCATTAGAATTCAGTGGATTTAGTAAGAATTATGATTAGGTTAATTAAGAACAGTGGCTTTTCGTTCTTATCACAGTCAGGACGCCGAATACATTTTTAGAAGAAAATGAAAAGCTGTCATAGATAGGCCTATTGTCAGGAGATGACTTTTCTGTAAAAGTACAAGGGAAAATGCTGCACAGTGAGAACAGAGTGCATAAATCTCCACCAGGCCAGGTGGCCTACCCAGGGCTGTGTAAGAGGCAGAACATGAGATTGCAGGGATGATGTCCATTGGTTGAGTAAAGGAGTGCAAAGAGCTACTGAGTGGCCAGTGGCGGATGAATTGCAACTGTTTGTCATAGCAGCATTGGGTGTAATAGAATGTTCTTCTTCACAGCATGATCAAGTACCAGGAGGCACGCCCCAATTGCAATAGAAGTCGGTTGGTCGGACAGTTCTTGAGATACGTGAACTACAGACACACGGACAGAGAGTTTGTGCATTATAGTAGGATGATCATGTGCACACTTTTGTTCCTATGGTTCCAAGTGAAATTGCTTTTGGCCCTGCATTGTTTAGAGGCCCCTCAAGAATATCTGATTCAAATTTGGGGTCGATAGGTGCTCGGGGGGAGCAGTGTTAAAGTAGGCTATACCTGCCCACCACTGCGGAGTCTAGGGATTCTAAACCACTGCGGTGTATCCGGCTTTGTCGAGCGTCTATATACGAACACAAATGGCCCGTGTTCAGGGGAGGGAAGCCAGGTGGGGAGGATGATATGTGTCACTGCACTTACTCCTACGGGCCTTGTCGGCACCTGTCATTAGGGAGTGTTGGGCGGTCGGAGGCGCCGCGTCCTCCCGGTGGGGGCTCCTCACTGGACTCCTCAATATTTGTATAATGACTAAATTGTGGAGAAAAAGGGGTAAAATAATTGGCTACTCTAAAAAATAAATAAATAAAATGTGGGGTCGATCAGTTCATGATTTCTGGCTTTAATTTGGAAGTCAATTATAGCCAAGCAGTATGGAATATAAAACAAAGGAGGGAGGAGGCAGAAATTTGAGTATTGGGATGGTTTATTACATTATATGGTTCAGGAGTTATAGGCCAAAATATAAAGTGGGCTGGTATAGTGCCACCATGAGGCTGATTTGAAAAATGGGTGGGGAGTGACTTCACTGGCCTTCTGACAGTGTGAACAAGGTCAGTGTAGTAGTTTGCAAGATTAGCTCCGGATACACAGACAGACCGGTGCTTATTCACTCAGTCGCAAAAGCATAATCTTTGATACCAGCTTTCAGCCTGGTGGAGATAATAAATGGAAAAGAGACTTAGAATGCTATTTCCTTATGCAACTTGTGTCAATATCAGACTTGCATTTCTTTAGGTACATGTTAGCAGGAAAGAACAGGATAGAATTATGTGTTAAGATACTTCCTTTGACCTTAAGTAGAAATGTGTTGTAAAGACAAATTATATCAACCAACATGTTCCATTAAGCATAAATATAAGGAGTTGAAATCATTCATCATTATTATTTTATTTTAAATTAAAAGCAGACTTCCTCTATAGGAGTATCAGTTTGGTTGATTGATGGCAATTGTGTGGACAAAGATGCCATCAGAGCACCTGCAGGAGTTAAATCAGCTACCATAGAGAATTATTTAACAGCAATAAGGACTTTTTAAAGAAAAAAATCCTTTTCATAACTAATTAATAAATGCTCACAGTTTAATAACTGTGAGAATTCTGGTACAACATCTTATTTGTCCCAACAAGGATTTCTCCCTATTGCCAATGTGGTACTGTATGCACCTGTACCAAAGCAAATCTACTGCTTTTGGTCAGGGACAGGTGAAAGTTGATAATGGACATACTATGTCAGCAGATCTCTGGTGCTTATTCACTCATGGCAGAGTTGAAACAGTGCCTTTTGTTGGTGTTTTACTCGGTTGTGGTTGTTACACAGAAAAAGCACAGGTACCTGTCAAGGACAAATCATGGCAACCCTGTCATGGCAACCCTATCTCAAGTGTACTTTGCCCAATGATAAGTAAATACAGGAATTAGATCACCACAGTAAACAAAGGAGACAAGAAGGTAGATTAAAAAATAGAAGCTGTTTTTGTGAACTATCCAACAGGCGTGGGATGTTTGTCAGGTTTTAAAGCAAGAATATCTGTTCCGCTCTATACTTTAGACATATTAGACTTTATTGTCCCCAAGAGGAAATTACTACTGCTATGAAATGAATACTAGAACTGTAGTACATATGTAAAACAAAAAGAAAAAAAAAATCATGCTAGAGAAAGAAAATATACATTGGCCTAGTTGGCCACTGAGCATGCCTTGTTTTTATCTATTCTTATTTATTTATTTTTGCTGTCCTCCTTGGAGTTCAGTTGGTTCATGGAAAGGGGAGGGGAGGGGAATTCAGGCCAGAGCAGCAGCGCTCACTGCTGGCATGCGTTTCATTGCTTCTCATGTCTGGTGCGTTGCATCACAGGCTGTCATGCCCACTCTTGTCTTTTCTCTCTTGACAAGTGCCTCAGGTATTTCATTCTGCTGTGTCTCAGACAAGCTACATATAGTGTTTGCTTGTCAATCTTTGCTTGAATATGTTGAAATATTACTTTATAACCTAGTGTAGGTTATTCACTTGGCTTTTGAAAATCCCATGAACTAGGATGATCAGTGTTTTGACTGGACGAACAGAATGCGAAGACTGGAATCTCTGCCCTTATACAGTAGTGTTTCACAGAGGAGGGTTTGTAGCCAGTAATTGAACATACACTCACTGAAGAGAAATATTTAGCTGATGAACTACGTGTTCTTTGTAAGCAAGAATTCCATAGAAACACGAGGGCCAAGAGCCTGACACAGGGAGGCAGGAGGAAGTGGGCTGCTGCTGAACAAGTGAACTGTTTGTCTATGGGCTGTGTGACTCAGGGCAAGGCCGCATATACTGTGTGGTGATGCCTCCTTTCCACCGACAGGGCTGAGCAAGGGTACTCCCATTCGCCACAGTGCCCGGCCTATGCCCAAAAACAGAGAGGTCACCAAGCACTGTGTTTAAACAAACACACACACACACACACACACACACACACACACACACACACACACACACACACACACACACACACACACACACACACACACACACACACACACACACTCGGAGACTAGCATTTATTTCCATGGTGAGGAGACACACAAACTGTCTTTTCCCAGCACCAGAACTTGATTGGATCCATGATTCCATTAACTCCACCCCGAGGCAATAAATATGAGCCCAGAATAATCCTGGTGTTGAGTAGCAGAGACTTTTAAGCTTTGAAGATGACCTCCGGGAAAGTCATTCAGTGGAGATGTTTTGACAAAAACATGAGGATTTTTCGCTCCTTTGATTTTCTGGAATACCTTGCAGAAAGGTCGATTTACTCCAATGGTTGAGACCACCGCTACCATATGACAGAGATGACAGATTTGCAGGTAGCTACTTTGTTTTTTCTAGATCAAAGTGCAGTCTTTTGTGTCGTTTGCTTTGATCCAATGCAGGGTTGTGAGTGTTTCTTGTTTTTGCTGTTCTAGAACATTCTCCCACATAGTTTTATGTACGGCAATGGCCTTTGGGTGAGTAGTTGCCGGTTCGAGAAGATTTGGTTACACACATCCATACATACACACTCACACCAAGGAGATGCCCAGTTTTTGATATTGTAATTACACACACAAATCTTTTTTCTTTTACAGACTACATGTAAAAACTGCTAATATAAGCCTGTCCCTGACACCACTGCTGTGAATGAAAGCGGAAAGGAAAGAGGCAAAAGAGAGGGGCAGGAGTTGGAGAAAGATAAAGGCACAGTCCCGTTCTCTGCCTCTGTATGCGTCTGTCTTGTGTGCAATGACTAGTGTCTAGCCTGACTCCTCCTCTCCCTTCTCTTTCCACTGTCCACACCCCCTTTCTCTCCCGCTTCAGTGGTAGGTACATGTGCAGTGTGAAACTGCAAGGCAGCCAGTTCAGGGCGCGAGCCAAAGGCACATACACACCCACCCACGGACAGCAAGGCTGCTTTTTTTAACGGATCCTTTTCCCAACACTTCTGAAGGGTATGATGCATACACGCGCAACACACACACCCGCACATGTATGTGCGGACACAGATTAAAATACACACTAAAAACAACAGCTGGTAAACTTCTAGAAAGGCTGTATGCTGACTTAGTCTTTACTGAAGACTGCAGTTGAGAATGAAGGTCACACACCCAAGATAAGGTTTGAAATGATTGGTTGGAATATACTTTCTCTTATGTTTTTATGGAGAAGTCATAAATGGAGGTGTAGAGATAAATACGGGTTGGCTCTTGTATCTTGTAATGGCAGGTATACTGTAGTTTTCACTTTCAAGTTGACTGGAGGTGCTGTAAAAGGACTTAACTTGGTCAGTTAACTCAAGGCATGTGTGATGGTTTATGAGAGTATAGAGTATGGACTATGTGCAGTTAGTATTTCTTCCTATGTTTTGTAAAATAGTGAAATGTAAACTTGTTTTCTCTAGTTAGCAGCAGAGACTATTAAAGTGTCTGTATACATGTTTGTCCATGTTTGTACATGCGTTTCTTGCAGTGGGTTGGGAGGGATGGATCCAAATATTTCAATTATTAACCCATCACCTTAGTGAAATACTCCATCTGCTTATGGATGGGGGATATCTGATTGGGAGTGGAACAGCAACTTTGATATAAACATAGTGTTTGGATGAATAATAACCGTACTGTTGGAATGATTCTACGGTTCTGATTATAGTGTGGCAAAAGCCTAAATGCAGTTTAGCACCCTCTGTTGACTCATTGTAGCCCTACTGCTGACTTTTGACAGTACTGCTTTAAGCTTTTCATACAAGGAAAACCAAGGCTAACAAGTTAAACAAGTTAAACATATGTTTTACATAGATTTGTCTTAAGCCAGGAAGATCTATTGACATTGTAATGATGGTAAATACTGTAGACCTGCATCTTGAGATTATTAGATCCAATAACATTTTCATATTATAAATGCATACACACTGCTGCTCCAGTTCATTTTACTACTGCCTATTAATTATTAACTATAGCCTCCCATTCATTTTACTATAGCTTCCCATCTCAATCAGATTTGAAATGATGACCTTATCGGGGCATAACTGCCATATTAGTTTATGTAATGAGTCAACACTGTGGAATCAAGGATCAGGCGGGACTCGGCTAGTGGATGTGGGTGGAGACACATCAATTATAGTTAATGACTGGCGGACTGATAGCAGTCTGTTAGTTGCTCTTTGTAGAAAAGGATGATGAAAGAGGGAAATCTTTTTTGGATGTTCTTGTTGTGTTCCTGGGATGTAGCTGTGTGTTTATAGAGGCATTGTAATTGCTTAGTATTAATAGATATGTGATGGTGAAGTTGGTGTCTGTGGGAAATGTGCATCTTCTAGACTGACCGGGAGTGAGAAGATTTAACCACTCCAGCAGCAACATAATGCTGGGTGTGGCACAGTTTACTCCCAAGCATGTTCATCTGAATCAGAGGGGTCACCAGGAACACTAAAAGCAGGACATTGTAAATTCTCCAATTAGAAATAAAGGTGTGAGGAAGAAAAACCCAAAACATTATATCCCTGGTCTGTAAATGAGTTCTGTCTCTATTGATATTTAATCATGCACTATACAAATATGGCATTGGAGATGGTTATTAAATGAAATGTTGCAAATATTCAGATGACTCACTTTGGAAAGATTATCCCACAGTAGAGTCTACTAACATGCATAGCTGTAAACAGAGCCAGAACTGGGCCTGCCCAGGCAAGGATGAAGTTCAAGGCTGGAGCCTGTCTTCAAAGCAAACCGCATGGATGTATGAATCACCCCATGATTTGAATTGATGCGTGTGTTGGGAGGGCTTCATACACAGGCTTCCATCTAACACTTCCTCTCCCTTCCCTCTCCACAGCCAGTGACTCACTTCCTATCCCGCACCTCTCCCCGAACCACCTCTGATATTGTTACCATGGAAACCCCCAGCCACAAGCGCACTAGCCGCGATGCTGCGGTCAGCAGCCCGCTCTCACCGACCCGCATCACCCGGCTCCAGGAGAAGGAAGACCTGTGTAACCTGAACGATCGGCTGGCCATCTACATCGACAAGGTTCGCTCGCTGGAGATAGAGAATGCCGGCCTGCGGCTGCGCATCACCGAGTCTGATACAGAGGTCAGCAGTCAGGTAACGGGCATGAAGGCGGCTTACGAGACGGAGCTGGCTGATGCCCGCAAAACCCTGGACCAAGTGGCTAAGGAACGTGCACGCCTGCAGCTGGAGTTGGGCAAGATCAGGGAGGAGTACAAGGAGCTCAAAACCAGGTAGGAGCAGCCTGTGGGTGGAGCTAAGAATGGGGGTGGGGACTGTTGTCCTGTAGTAAGCCACAAAGTATGATTTTTTCATGGCATCCAAATTATTTCCGTAGCACAGTTCACATTTAAGTTAGCAATTCATGATAACATACAGTATATGGGGCTGTGTCCACCAAGACGTTTTTTCCTGACTGTGTGTATATAATTGTTTACAATAGGTGACGAGGCACTGAACATCTATTTTGCGTTCACGTGGGCCGTTTTTATCTGCTTGCTGAGAGTTTAAACATTTCAAATTCTGGCATTTGGAAGTGTTTTTAGGCGAGCCCCTTGCGTTTTCATCTGGGAAGAAATGCTTTGGTGGACACACAGCCCTAGTTTTCCTGTCTGTGCATCCTAAGCATTTGTGTGGACCTTCACTTCCTTTTTTACAGGCAAATCAGTAAAGATTGTAGCTTGAAAGATTACTGTAAATACACTTTAAACAAATGGAAATTTGGCATTTATCACACTATACCCTAACAATGCTTAATGTACAACAAGAGTACAAAAACTGATTTATGACCCCAAGATGTGGGGCATTAATTCGATGACATATTTTATAGTCGCATTATGTCTCCACACTTGTTGAGGAAAATCATCCAGTGCAGGTTTGTCTTAGGTATGTCACTCTGAATGCAATGTTTCATCTTATTGTAAAGCCATCAACATGTCAGCCATAAAGGTTCACTTTAGGACATTTAACATTGATGCTTTTTGGTTCCCAGGCCCACTCCATGGCAAGGGTTAGGGTACCGGTAGTGTAGTATAGTATAGTAGCAACAATTGCAGTGATACACAGTATTGATTGTACTGATTGTCCTTTCTGGATTGTTCTACCTCCAATTCCAGTTCTAGAGGTGGTGTAACATTTCCCACCTAGACTGCATACCTAGCCATTATCTGACACTCAAGCAAAACAGGCTCACCATTACTTTAAGGAATTCCCCTGAAGGAGGTGTGGAGTTTGACATACCTCGCTTTAGTAGTGCACGTTCCTCATCCTGGTGTTTAAAGGTGTGGAATGTTACAGTAGTAACACGTTATAGTACAACTTTAAGCCCCTGGGTGCTTTGGGGGTGACTCACATGGTAGTAAGGACTCCACCTTTAACAGTCTGTACTCTCCAGTTAAGGCCAAATTAGATTTTTGACTCAAGGGTCCACTACGGTTCCGAGCCTGAATTGACAAAACACTCCATGCATGAAGGAATCTTACTAGATTTTAAGGGGTGCTGTTGAAGCAGACATGGAATTGGTTTGTTCTCTGACTGACTCAGTTATTTAAAGCACACAAAAGTTCTTTATCATTCATTCAGTTATTCAAATCCTGTAAATGGCCTTTAATTGGGAACATAGTTTTTTATTGCATATCCCTCTTGGGAGACACGCACGCACGCACACACACACACACACACACACACACACACACACACACACACACACACACACACACACACACACACACACACACACACACACACACACACACACACACACACACACACACACACACACACACACACACACACACACACACACACACACACACACAACTATCACCAAAGGAACATTTGAACTCAACCAGCTAGCTTAAAATAAAATTTGAGCTCAATTAAACTAGTGGTAGTGCTGGCTTTAGAGGGAAATCTTGAAAGGCAACACCATTCTCCTCTCCTAGCAGGCCTCAGCCTGCGGTGACTCCCCCGGAATGTCTCCTGGATGTTGCAAAGTACACCTCGGGTTAGAGTGAGTCTGAGAAAATGTTGATGCATTGTGTCGTGACGTGCACTCACCCGCTGTATCATGCTCCATTATATTGGACTCACTTATGTGAAAATTAACCTGACTGAAAGGTCATCTAAATTAACATTCTTGCATTTTATACGTGAGATTTGAGTGTCTTGGCTGCATGGAGGTTCTGTCCTTATGGAGTGAAAGAATAGGCAGCATGTTAGAAGAGAGAAGTTGTCTCTTGGCAAACGTTTTAAATTAAAACCCGTTCACAATGCCAAGTTAATTTCAACACACTAGATTTTCAGTGCCGAACCAACAAAGCCTGCTCACAGAGAGCACATTGGAGGACTATGCTCTTCCAGTGCTATTGGGTTGTCACTAAACGGATAGAGCTGCTGAACATGAGCTATGAAGTGCATGCAACATTCAATGAATATAGCTTAGTGCTGTAGGTGAGGGTGTGAACAGTTACGATGATTCTTTGTTTGCAGTTACGTGTTTGGGCGTTAACCTTCTGTCTGTTTTCCATACTGAGAGTTATGGTGTGTTGAGTGATGGCAGTCATAGTCAGGATTATGGGTAGTTCATTAAAGATGATGTTGATTTTGGTGTGGAAAAAGCAAACCCTTGCGTGTGTGCAGTAACTGTTGCCAGAAGAGTATTGTTGTTAGATTCCTCCACCTCCTAAAAAAAACTCCCCCATCTCGTTAGATTCCTCCACCTCCTAAAAAACCTCCCCCATCTCATTGTGTTGTTTATCATTCCCAAGCTACAGTACAGCGCTAGAAATACTGTACGTCAAAGCTCCAAGAATCCCATCGTTTCCTGAGGGAAGCAGATCTTTTTACACACGTGCTGTCCAAAGGCATCACTCAATCCGGTGTGGGCCGCCTCTGTCTGCAGCCAGCGAGCATGTTTGGTCAGTGTTTGGTTGCCATGGTGCTCACTCGGGGGAGTCTTGGCATGGGCGTGTGACAGGGTGGTGACTCAAGTTTTTTTTTTTTTTTTTTCACAGCCCCGCAGGCCGGGAATGAGTTGGCTTTCTGGAGCGCTCTATATACAAGAAGTCAAGCACTAGTGAGATCTAGAACAGGGGATTGTGTGTCATGGTTACTAATACATGCTCCTGGGCTATTCTGATCTGCCTGAGGTGTGCGTACATATTATTAATAGAGCTTCAGATATATTATGTCATATGAGTTTTTATTTTGCACAGTGCCTTTTGATTATCCCTCCCAAGTTTGAATCAAAGAATGGACAGCAACAGGTGGTTATCACGTCTGTTGACTAAGCACACCTGCCTCTAGTCATTACATTGTATGCTTTACCATTGGAACACATGCTGTCCCTTCCTTGAGGCAAGACTCTCAAGCTCTGGACCTAGAATGCTAACCTTTCCTCTGAAAACGCTGTTTGACTTGTAAATAATTACAACTGTCGAAAAACAAAATACTTAAAATGCTTGAAACAGGTGTTGTTCTAATAACTACTTGAAGAGTTAGTGGGACGCTAACTTACCCCAAGGGCTGCAGGGCTAGAGAAGAGAAGTTACGAGGAATGTACAGTAAGAACATAAAATGGTAGTGACTGCGTTGCAGCAGGAGCCACAGTACTTTGGCCTCGTGTTCATACATCTGTCAAGGCCTTGATTAGTAATTTGGCTTCCAGTACTGAATATAGGCGCCTCTCTGTGTCCAGCCTAGCCTCCAGCTGTGTTCATGAAACCTGATGCTTTGTAGGAAGAACCTGCTTCTGGTTGTCACTGGCAGGGCATAGGCAATTTTGGAGAAATGAATCGATCACTAGTAACAAAACGATCACTACTAGCGTTGACCATAGAGAGGTCATTGTTAATTTCACTCATCTAGAATAGTGTAATACATTCTGAAAATATTATCACTACCCATCCAACAGGGAATCTACCGCGGTCAGGAAAGGGGAGATATTATGGATATTACTCACTGATGGAAATGACAAAAATGATGGAACTTGTACCAAAAAAAAAATGCCACCCTCTGTTTTACACCTGTAAACCTGTGATGTGACAAAAAAGTTGATTCTGATTCTGATATTGGGCTTATTGGCTTTGGGTAGGGCTACTCTCCACCTAGTAGTGGACCTACATAACATTAGGGTCTAAATCTCTCATTGGAAGAGTAGGGAGACCCCCGCCAACAACTGCAGATGTGCTGGTTATATTGTATTAACATTACCATACAGATTGGTTAAAGTTTTTAGTCATTAAAATAAGATATCGACTTAAAGCTGGATTTCAGCTTTAAGTCGCTACTGTCTTTTTCAATAGCCTAGTTGTATATGATCAAAGTCTCCGTCCGTAGAAAAAGCACTGAACTTAAGTCTCAAGAGTAAACCGCCAATTTTGTTTTCTGGATTTCCCAACCTAATGTGACTGCATGAAATCAGAGATTTAGCAAAGCTTAGAATGCCACACCCTTTGGCACATAGTACTTAGATTTGACTGGGTGGGGCAGCAGGTAACCAAACAGTTAGACAATGGCAGTGCATTTAAGCAAACATTGTTTGGACAGTGATTAAAATGTAGAAGACACTACTTGGTGCACCTTGTTCTGGTGCAGCAAAGGCCTACTGTAATGTATTAAATATTATCACAGTGACATTTTGTACATCAAGTTAAAAAATATCACATTAGAGGCATTCCAATATGGATTAGATTTTCAGAACAAAGGCTACTTACTATATGAAGCCATGTGGCTGACTTACAGTATACTGTATTTGTGGACCCAAAGTGATGTGGATGCCCTCGTAAATCTTGTCCCTCACAGCTATTAGAGAACACAATGGGAAGAACACTTATCATATAGCACAAATCTCATTTCCTTGAATTAGAATGTTAGCTATTGCCATTTCTTTATGTTACATGCAGGCAACTCTGAAATGACGTTTTCTATCCATGATGTCCAAACATCACAGATTTGGGAGTGGTGTCATTTGTTTGTGATAATTTCACCACTATTTGGTTTTATGGGTGTGCTGCTTGGCATGACCATAACTAATATTGTCTTGCAATAAACTATCAAAATGTAGAGATATATTCTGACCTTTTCCTAACCCTCAAATGCTATTTGTGGATCTTCAGTCAGATTTTGAATATATCGATATTATATCAATTAAAATAGAAGAAGGAAGCGCTGCCTGGGTTCAGTCACAGTGGCTTTTGCAAACAGGTACTCTTCAGTGAAACGGGTAGGTAATGGTATACATGGAAGCAAAACAAATCTGAAGTTCTGCTTGTGGTGAGGCAGCCTGTAGGGGAAAAGTTACTAAGGCACTCCGTCTTCAGCTGAATAAATAAATAATTTATTGAGCAAGGCAGCAGAGGATGACCGACACGTTTCGACACTTGGGGCTTCAACAGGGTCGATATTATATCATACAGTGATATGAGACTAGATAACATTTGGGATTTTGTATATTGTAATATTGCGATATGGCTTAAGTGTTGTCTTTTCCTAGTTGTAGATTTGCTATTTTTGAGAGAGCGAGATTATTTTCACATTGATATCGAGGTATTTGGTCAATTGTTGTTATTGTGATATTTGATTTTGTCCATATCGCCCAGCCCTAGCCTGCCATGGCCAGACTAATATCACTGCGTAGATATTAGTCTGAAACTTCAGTGTGGAAGATTCATTTCCAAGGGGCGGTTACAAACAGATTCAAACATCACAGCAAAAAGAATCCCACTTTGATGGGCTCTGATTGGTCACCCACAACTCTGGGGTGAAATGTAATTCAAACCAAGGAGTGCCAGACCAACCTGCCCAGTGCTATCGTTTTTTAGCTGTGGCAGATTTGTTTGGTTTCCAGGGTAGCTGAGCTCTAAGATAAAGTGGTTTATTATTAGCCACAACTACTTGAAATAACCAGCATTTCTATGAGTAAACTTCTACTTTTAGCCAGGGGAATTTCCCCCTGTTCCCAAGGTAACACAACAGACATCCAATCCATTCAGTCCATTGTCAGATTCTGTGTAACAGGAGAGACTGTTCAAGCGGCTGCACATTATTTTAGTAAATGTATCCCTTAAAAATTCTCTACCTAAAATGGACAAAAGAATGCTTGCTTTTGACCTCACTGATTAGTTAAGCTCCACATTCAGTTGTACCCTGGCCAGTAATAATACATCAGGATACAAATCCTATTATTCATTGTATGGAAAAGTTGATTGAGGACAATCCTGTCAGCACACAACTCAAACTGAATTGTAAAGATAATTGCCTAGTACAATATGTTAAACATTTTGCACATCCAGTGTTCCAAAGATAATACTCTCAACAGTCACTGGAACCAGAAGTGTGGCATAACAGTTTCCAACAGTAATTCACAACTTTATTATACAGATATTTAGTGATGGTGGAGTAATAACTTCAGTAGTAGGCCAAAGTTAGTCATTTCACCATCAAATGAAATGTTGCTAGTTTTGATTAATATTGCATATTTTGTTAATAGGGTCAAGCAGAGAATCATGCTATGTGAAATCGGTTAAGCACAACTCGCCTTTTACCTAAAACTGTATTATTCTCCAACATTGTGCAAAGTTAAGTAGCTGGTAATATGCTACCTGAGGACGGTGTAGTCACTTAGATTTCACAACTACTGGATTTAGCATCGGGTTGAGAAATCAGAGTTCATTGTACTGCTTCTTTTCCCATGTGGTTTGATCATGTTATCTGTGCTCTCTGGCAGCCTCCAGGGCAAACCCGGTCTCTATACTACTATGACCTCAGTATGTATTCTATGACGGGAGACAGGTTTCTCTCAAGTTGAGCAGTGCCAGGGCAGTAGTCTAGGTTCAGAGAAGCCGCCGTGAATTTGGATGCCACCCAAAACTGATGTAACATCACTTTTCCTAATGGTGTCAGAGAATTGGCAGGAAGGAGCCTTTGGATGTAGAGTGACATACTATCAGGGATATAAAAATGGTTTCGCTTTCGCTTATTAGGGGAATACACGATGAGAAAATGTCATACTTTGATTTGAACATATTCCTTTATGTTCAGAATGTTTAATACTTATTATTTTCTAATTTGTTATTGATGCTTTTAAAGTCATGTTGTACTTTGTTAGAACATTGGTTTGTATACTGACCAACCTGACATTCATTCATTCAACCTTTTCAATGATGCAGAGATAACAAAAGGCATAGCACAAGAGAATCATAATGTTGAAACAAGCAAAGAACAGAGTATACAAAATCAATAAAAACAATACGACACATTAATTAAAACAAATACAATTAAAAAGAACGAGATTAAGTAGATTTCTAAATTGTCGAATGAAATCAAGGAGTCAACGTTTAAAGATTCCATATACAGTATACTGTATGGAGCGCTAAAACTGAAGGCTGACAGATAAATGATCACACCCACAGCCTATTAAAAGGTGCTGAGCTGAGAAGTTCATGTGAAATATAAATAGAGGGCCCACACACTATGGTGTATAATGCTCCACAAACACCTTTTAATAGACAGAAATGGTTCAATCCTGTTTAAAGCTGTTCATCAGGTCAAACAGTTTGACCTGATCCTGAACATGATCATGTTTATTAAAGGTGTTTGTGGAGCATTATACAATGTGTGAGCAGTGTTGCCAGATTCTGCGAGAGAAATAAGCAACCAGTTCTATGGCACATTTAAAGTGATTTGATATAGCTTTTTAATGGCCTAGGTTCCAATAGCGCGACAGATTTTTCAATATGGCCACCAATAAATACAAACCTTAGATCCTACAAAGCTTATTACTTATGTGTTTTGTTTATTATTATTATTATCCTACATATAATAAAAAAAAACTCTGTCAGTCAGTCGCACGGAAAGACTGTCTGTCCTGTATGGTTCGCCTCAGTGGCTTGAGCAATTGATCTCAACTTGCACACGGGCATTGACCATTAGCATATGCACAAAATGACGACACCCGTTTTTCACTTTCCCAAAATGTAAGCTGTTTATTACCGTTTTTGTGTAATCACCGGAGATTGCCCGTCACGCTTATGGTCATAGGCTCTGCTGTCATGGTTACGGTGTACCCGCAGGTTATGGGATGGGGCTCTCTAGCCACTGAGACAACGCAGCACAGGCTGAGGCAGACCTGGCTCACAGCTACAAAGTTATAAAGGAGTCGAGGACTTTCATTTAGGAGCCGTGTCCACACACACAGCCTTTTATGAGTGGAGGGGCGCTTTGGATATCTTTTCCATAATACTCATCAACATGTAAATTACCGCGTTGTTACACACAGCCATGCCATTGTAGCGTTCAAATCGCCTAACACCTTCTTGGTCTATTCACAATCAATCACGGTTGAAGCCATCTGAGTCAAATTTGTACGGCCATTTCAAAGGACCCTTACAGACAGAGACAACGACTGTACAGTTTCGTTTGTCAGTGACCAACTCACCAGTATTTCTCTTGAAAAGCCTTGCCTTGCTGATATCTATGGGCTCTGTTTGTGGTTAAAAACCAACATCAGACAAGCTAATGAAATGAGCTAACATGCCCTTAAGGTGGACTGACTTAAGGTAGACCAGTAATTCTACACAGAGCTAATGTGACACCAGCTCATAACCCCTGTCTCATCAAAGTCACATACTCATACCAATATCAAATATCTCCATTATGCAACTAAAAAGGAAAATGTTATATACATTATTGCTTAATAATGGATAAATGTTTCTTTGTTTCCTTCAACATTTAACACAAAATATGACATTGTGGGTGGTTGCTAATGAATATGGTATTGAAAATATTGGAAGGGTTCCTTGGGCCCAAAAAGGTTTGGGACTACTGCTGTACAGCCCATAACCCAAAGTCTACAAATACTTTGACTGCACAGATTCATGTCAGGACTAGTTTTTTTTTTTTTTTTTTTTTTTAAGAACACATTCCTATTTACAATGGCGTCTGGGCAACTGGCAGGCCTCCTTTGTGTCTTCTTAGTGTCTACAAACTTGTTCAGTCCATAATCTTACTAAAAATACTTATTGATTAGAGACTGCCAACTTTATGCTGAGTTATTACAGTGTATTAGCAACTACAACCACTGAGGGGTGTGCAGCTAAGTCCAAACTCAAAGCATTTGCAGCGGCCAGAACATTCCTTTATACTACTACTATTATACATGAGTACTATGACCTCCTCAATGACTTGCATATCTTCATCATTAACTGTAACAGGTGTCGAACCTAATTTGGTGAAGACCGTGGATATTTTCTCAAACACTGTGCAATGAGAGAGAATGGAATCTTCCAGTTTCTCACTTACGGAGCACAGAAGCAACTGATGAAGATGATCGACAATATTTGTACTTATATCATACCCAGGTACTGTACAGTAGCTACTGTACAACTGTAAATACTATACTAACCAAAGGTTGGGTTCTATACAAAACATTGCTTTAATACTATTGCCTGGTTATGAAAGAAAATGATAGCTCCGGGCGCTCGTTGTTGGTCAGAATGATCCGCCTATGCACTGCATGGAATGCTAGCAAGTCACAGCAGTGTTAGAATTTATGGGCTTTCTTGTAAATTCCAATGCCTCTTTGACCAAATGTTGTGCAGAAATGGTCCAGGTGTTATTAGGGCTCCCTTTTGTGTACTTGTTCCTCTAGCTAGCCCATATGTGTGCTGCAATGTAAAACACATATGTCAAGGTTCTAAATATCCTGGGTGACTGTTATAGAGTGTTCATTATTGGGTTGGATGCTGTCTGAATAATGAGAGATTTGGGTTTGGACTTCAACAGACCAGAACTTGGTACCAAATGGAGGTTTTGGCGGGCTAGAGTGTGTGTGAGACAGCAGAGTTTATAATTCAGAGTTTCCATAGAGGGTTAGCGGGTTCTCTTTAAGTGCCAAGCTGGATGAGTCACTCGCTCACTGATGGGGTAAATCTGTTTATAAGACGGTGCTACTCTGGAGCCACACATGCTAAAATACACTATATAAACAAATTCGCCTCTCTCTCTCCCTTAGTATAAATGAGGAGGAGTTTGCAATTGGGAAGCTGGTGAGGTGGGCGTAACCTTAAGTGTTCTCATCTGGTCACTTATGTAACTTCCATTTGATTTCCATAGCCATGAGCGCTCATTTGCTACCCAAAAACATTTCGGATGAATAGCCTGCCGGGAACATTTCCATCTAATCCAAACAGGGCACAGTGTGTGTATGGAAGCAGTTCAATAAATCGGAGACCTACCCAGATGTTTTGCGTTACCGATTGTTCCTATTTATTTGAGTTGGTGAGTTTAGAAGGAAAGTTCTCAAAGCAGTTATTCAGTGTTTTGTTGAACCGCAAGAAAAAAGAAGAAGAAAGATGTTGGTTAGCATGCAGCTGTGTTTCTGTGCATTTCTACCCAAACACAGCAGAAGAATGTGTTTCTGTTTCACAATCTTTTCCTAAGTTTGTCACTTGAGATGTCCCATTTTGTATAGTCCTACGCTCGTGCCCATTTTCCCTTGGGTAGAATTGTTTATAATATCGAAATACTTCTTACAGGTTTAGATTACGCCTGCCCTAGAGTATTGTATTTTTCCACAAAGAACAATACAGAGAGTGTCTCATACTGTAACTAGACACAAGTATGCAGTCAGTTTGGTATATTTTCTGTCTGACAATTTGACTTGACAATATGTGAAATAACCTGATGTGATAAAACGCCGCAATCTAGTTCTCCAGATTTGAAACCATGAATTAGAAATATTATTTGACATAAGTTTGCCCAATATGTTTTTCTTGTGTTGTTACTTCATGGCATTCTTGGCATTCATACCAACCAAACTAACCTCTGTGGTAACTGTGTCACACAGATGAGATGCCAGTCTTTCGTAGCTTTGCGTGAGAGCACACCATAGCAAGACATAACCACAGCTTGGTGCTGCTTCAAGTTAACATCTAATAAATTACTATTTATCAGTGGGCTCGCATGCTAACCCGGACGTAGCCCGCCCCATCCTCATAAACTCAACATGGGGTTTGCCTAGCTTTATGCTAATGTTAGCACCACACCCCCTTCAGCTACTCACATGGGGTTTTGATTGTAACTCAGTGCAGCTGGATGGAGCACTGTGCCATAGGAAATGAGTGGAGTTGGAAGCTCTCTGTCACTGCTCCTATCAGATCATGGTCTGCTGCATATTTAATGCATAATTACAGTAATTAATGGTGCTGGAAATGTTTTCAATGCAGATGGATTTTTTTTTCAAGCAACAGAATGTCTTTTTAACATTTGTGCAAACAACTCTGTTTCCCAGCATTTAATACTAAATGTTACCAATTTATCTAGCAAAGACCACACACGCTACAATTTATAAATTAATTTGAGTCATTTAACAGACTTATCCAGAGAGAGGTTGGAGAAAGCGCCATGGACATTTTGACAAACAGGGTAGATTAGTTGAATACTAAACGTTTGTTTATACATCATACTTCCATCTAATCATTTCTAATCTTGATATATATGTGCTAATGAGCCGTCCTGCTAATACACTACAGTGACATTGAATAGGCCATGAAGAGGTCAAACTGTCGGTGTGTTCTTCCCTCTGCCTGAACCTAATCACCTTTTGGATAATATAATCAAGCATCAGGGAAAGCTAGCCATAATGCTTGCAGATACAGTACAAATACCAGGCACCAGGCTTCTGACTCACACACTGATGAATCATCATTTAATGACTAGCAGGGGGAGAAGGGCTGGGCCTCACATTCTGTAGTGTACACACACGCACACGCACACGCACACAGTACATAAGAACATAAAGCCTTATCTGTTTATTAAACACCTTCCATTTCCATGTTGACTTAAGCTAGATTTGTCCAGGTGTGTGAAAGAAGTGTGTTCCTTTTAAAGACAGTGTAACATATAATGCATAACAGTATACCTATGTGATAATTTGTCTTTTTCATAAACAATACATATGTAATATACGCTTTGGATATCTGTGTTTGAGCAGCCGGGTGTGAAGCCAGGAGTGGAACAACATCCAACCTGGTAAACTCACCTAAGCTCCATATAAACAAATTCAAGGATATTACATTTAGTCAATATACATTTCATTTCATGATCATAAATTTTGAATGTTGTACATTTGTAGGCCAATGTTGTTCCAAGTACAGTCAATACATTAAGTACAACTTGCAACTTCCTCCACTCGTGGTGATTCTTCAATTCCATTCCATTTTAAGTCATTTCCATATAATTATAAAAAAAGGCAACTGATATTGTTGCCCAGATCTCGTTACAACTTAAGGAGGGAGGGACAACAAACAATAACTTTACTCAAGAGTGTTTTTTGGGGGGGGGACATCATGGGACATCACAATATAGTATCACCAATCACGCAAGGATTTCAAACTGCCAGCCAGAATGACTTGAATGAATAGCTACAGTTTGTCAGACATTTGGTATAAAGAAGAGCCATATCAATTTTCAAAGCATTGAATGACACAGTTGCGTGCGTTGTAGTGTTAAAATTAGGGCTTGATGTTAGTTTAAAACAAAGACATTAACATGCCCACATGGCATGCTTAATTGTGGGGTTTATAAGCACTGATACTGTACAATCACATGAATTCAAATCATTTGAGAATATCATTGCAAAACACACAGAGGACAACTGCAAGGATGGTAGTATGTAAATGTCTGAAGGTACCCTTTATCTGTTGCCCTACCTTTAATTAAAGTAACTCACTCTTCTCTCTTATTACTTATTTAGTTTCATAGCAGCAGCCTGAAACGAGTTTCAAGTAAGAGATGTTGCACAGCCTTTCTCCCCCTCTCTCTGTCTACTTCTCCGTCTGTCCTTGTTTAATATGAACTGAGAACCCAATAAGCTTTCAGTCATGATAGTCGGCATATGGTTCACTTCAGAGCTAAAACTCTATTCTGACATCCACATATGAATGAGAATGGGTGACTGGCTCTTAGAAAGGGCAGGCATTGCTGTTGTTGATTTACTAGTGATTTATTCCTCGCTATTTTCTCTCTTTTCCTC
This sequence comes from Gymnoscopelus braueri, assembly GCF_963280865.1. Taxonomy (NCBI): domain Eukaryota; kingdom Metazoa; phylum Chordata; class Actinopteri; order Myctophiformes; family Myctophidae; genus Gymnoscopelus; species Gymnoscopelus braueri. The sequence continues at coordinate 30,085,192 of NC_137605.1, forward strand.
CCCCCCCCTTCCCCTGTGTGTGGTTGTTGACTACATGTGTGTGCGTGCGTGTGTGAGTGACAAAAAGACGATTAACAGCCCTAGCTATTGTTTTTTCTGTCCCAGAAGAGAAGGAAATGAACAAGTACAAAGTTGTATGCCTTTTTTTATGTGTGTTGCACAACCAGCTTGGTTAGTGTCCTTAAGTTGCTTTTGCATTAACATTGTGTTGTAACTTGTGCGTTCTTAAGGATTATGCTTTTAAGATCCATATTCATTTGGCTGTGATTGTAGTTGTAGCCTAGTTGCTTTTGGACCTGTGTTCCATTGAAGTGGCCCCAAGCACAGTATATACACTACATTGCCTGTAGGTGTTGAATAAAGAAAGACCCAATTCTACTCCTGGACCACTCTGTTTAAGGAGCCCCAACAGCTTTCACCATAGTCACTTTTTCCCCTCTGTGTTCAGTTGAAAGGCTGGGCTATAATTAGTAATGGAACCTTAAGGCAATCCATAAGGAACCAGGGGATCCCCTGTTCTCTCTGAGGAGTCTGAACTGTGAGTCATCATGGAATTCCACCCCCACACACGTCTGCCAGACATACAGCATGTATGTGTGTGTACATGTAAAATCCTCAGATTTACAGGTCCATTTGGTTACATTTGTACACTCTCTTATAGAGATTATACATGGATAAATTCACTAAAAACACTATTTGACTAGTATGTATGCATACAGTACATGCAGTACATACATACTGTATATATACATATTATGTATTATATTTAAATTCATACGTACATACAGTATGTGAGGGGACTTTCTGTAGTAACATACTATATAGAAATGGAGTAAAATACATGTGGATTCAGTCTGTGTTTAGAACATGTGTTCTTAAATCTAGTGTCCCTTTTAAAGTGATGTTGAACTTTGTCAGAAAAGGAGGTTGTATACCTACCTGGCCATGATATAAGTCCAAATATTGTTGGTATTGACTATTGCTCCTGTGCTCCGTGAGCAATAAACTGGAAGTAGTAGTGAAAAAAAACTGTACAGTCTTCGGTTTGAATGCTTGCAGACATCTATAGTTATAGCTATAGTAATGGTACATGCAAATGATGCTTCAAGTTATGAAAATTGCAGTGTTGTTTAAACGTATATATGTTAAAACTGTCACAGGTGTCTTTATGCATCTGTTCTAACTCTGCTAAACAAGAAACATTGGTTTCAATTTCAGATTTTGGTGTCTGTCCCAGTCTTGCATAATTACCAGATATTGGGGCCTTTGTATTGCCAAAGACTTTATATACCCGTTTTAGACCATGGAGCCTCTAGAGTAATCTATCTGCCATATTGTAGAAATTATAGGCTAGATTTTCCATCAGGAGTTTATGAAAGGGGAAGCTTTTCCACATGCTCTGACTCTGAAAGACGTTTGGGGGGGGGGGGGCAAAATCTTCCGCGGAAGAAAGTGTACTTTTTCAATCGCGTGCACAATGTGGTGAAAATGGTATATGACAGGGCCGACTTGGAGGCCTTGGTTGTCATGGCAACGGTACAGCAAAACGTGGAGGTTTGTGGGCTTCTCTTTCTCTTCTCTGCGAGACAGGCTTCATTCCTCTTCACCAACATGGACAAAGATAGATGTGACTCATCCTCCAGACTGGAGCTGAGCTGGCACTCTTTCTTTCTTTCTTTCTTTCTTACTCTTTCTTTCTTTCTCTTTCTTTCCCTTTCTTTCTCTTTCTTTCTCTTTCTTACCTACTCTTTCTTACTCTTTCTTTATTTCTCTTTCTTTCTTTCTTTCTCTTTCTTTCTTACTCTTCTTCTTTCTACACTTGCTCTTTAGATTTATTCAGCCAAGACAGAAGTCTATGGGATCTATATTATTAACATATTAACTTACTGGATGACACTTTACGAACCTTATTGTGTAGGTGTGTAGGCACTGTGAAATCATCTCAGCCTTGTTTTTATATTCAACAGAATTCTCTTACTTCGGTGAGCACAATATAGATGTCGGTGGGAAACCCTGTAATGAATTGATTCGCTACATTTGTGCTAACAAGAAGACAAGCAGCTGTCTGAAGAACACGACAATAGGTTTGGTGTAGCAGCCGCTCCTCAGTCGCAACATCTTTCAAGCTTGGCGCTGTTCCTCAGACAGCAGATGTTGCTGTGTTAGACTTGTTAGCACGATTGTAGCAACTACAGTCCTTGACTTGCGCATTATTACATGGTTTCCCACCGTCTACTTTTTTGTTGTGCTTTCTTACCTTTTTTCCTCGGTTCTCTTATTATTATTATTATGTGTATTTATGTGGATTCCTTATCTAGATGAGACAGCTTGGTGTTTGCTTATCCGCTTTGTTGCACAGTAGCTTAAATCGGTGGTTCTACCCCCAGGGGTCCTTGAGGGGGTTCCAAGGAGTCCCCTGCAAAATTAATACTAATAATGTTTAACAACACAAATCTTTCTTTATGGGGGTCCCTGGTGGTCCCTGGCACTATCTTTTCAGATGCTGGTCCAAAATACATGCGTATCAATTTTGGGTTCCATGACATGAAAAGGTTTGATGTCCTGAAACAGTGTTTTCTACCAAGCTATCAATGCCATATTAGCTACTATCAGACGCTCATTGCATTTAATAGCGTGATGTGTTTAAGTGATTCAAATGTGTACATTAGAGACATCTTTTGTTGACATGTGGTTTGATGAGTTTACAGGCTTTGATGGGAGTGTAAACATGAACTGATGGGGTATTTATGTCAAGACTCTGTGATGTAATTTCACAGTTCCTATTGAATTATGTAAAAGGTCAGTGTATTGTGCAGAACAGATGCATACATGCATGTGCTGACGCTTAACACTTGCACACACACACACACACACACACACACACACACACACACACACACACACACACACACACACACACACACACACACACACACACACACACACACACACACACACACACACCCCGTTTAACTGCCAGCAAACACGTCCATAAACATGGCAGAAAGCCCCCTGAGCGAGCATACACAAGCACACATGCACTGACATGGCCTCCCATTGTGTATGGCAGTGTTTTGAAGCAACATCCTGCAGCAGGATCCTGGACATGCCTGAAGCAAACAATCCTGAAAGCAGTTAGATCAACACATTCCAAACATATCCATCGTAATAATTGATAGTTGCAGCTCTAAATATTATAGTCAGGGTGTTAACATACTTACATGTATGTCAGAATGCCCCATCAATTTGCTTTACGAGCTGTGTGTATAGTATTGTGCAAGTAAACAAATGCACATAGAACGAGCAATGCCACAGGGTTGCAGATTCCATTCGCACTGGGGCCACCCATGCTCAACATGTACAGTATGCAGCCATAGCTAAGTCGCATTCAATAAAGGCACAAACTAATTGCTGAGCCATTGCCGGCATATTATTTTATTGAGAATATTTATTGTACACGTCACCATACCCAAGCTGTTACTGTACATTTATTCACTTGTGGAGCTGAGCCACTCTGATGCATTAGCCCCAGTGTGTTTCACATCAGCCACCTACTGCACACACATTCTGAGAAGCATTAATCTCGCCACAGAATTGAGCTGTTTAAATGTCTCATGGAAACAATAGAATTGTCTAGACAAAGTCCATGTGTAATTGTAAAAAATGTTTATATTGGGTCATAAACAAACGTGGATATAAATGGGTGCATTTATTCATACTGTACCATGGTCTAACTCAGTCACACCTTGCAATGGGACAACAAAAACCTAAGCTGGCATGTTGCAAGCAAACGCACACAGACACACACACACAGACACACACACACACACACACACACACACACACACACACACACACACACACACACACAGAGAGATTCCGAGAATTCCATGGCTACTTGAACATAATGGTTTGCAAGCCACAGCAAAGCAGACATACCATTTTTGCCATCAATCGATAGTAAACATGCCTACATGAGACGGGCTGATTAGTAACCAGGGTAGAATGAAAGATGGCAGTTACTGTAAGTGATGTTTTAACAACCAGTTGAACAACATAACTGTGTTTAACGACCACAAGCTGGACCAGGTTGTTTTGGGCTACTACAGGCTAAGTGGGCGGTCACACTGTAGCTGAATGGGTAGAGAGACCCTCTGAGAATCCAAAGGTCCCTAGTTTGACACCCTGGCCAGTCTGTGTCAAAGCGTCCCTGAGCAAGACACTTAACCCCAAGACACTTAACCCCCACAGAGCGATCATTAGGGATCAAGCCATCTACTAGGTGAATGCAGAAAAGTAATTTCCCCCTTGGGTTACAATACTGAATACTCCCTTTTTTTTTACTCTCTGGCTGTAATGAAAAGTAACTTTTCCAGAAGTCAGGAGCCTGCTGTTATTTTGGAACATTTTATAGTCTCTATAATACTACTGGTCATTAACTTATTATGGACTATGGGGAAAGAATGCGTGTGGGAAAGAATGCGTGTGTGTGTGTGTGTGTGTGTGTGTGTGTGGCTGTGTTCAACATACAGTATATAATATGTCTGTTAATTTGCTATAAGTGGGTGTGTCAAACCTAATCTTTGAAACGGCGACTCCGTTGTTGTCCCAACGTATTACAGCAGAAAAGCTGTAAACTGGAAAAAATCACACCCTGTGTTAAGTGGGCGGTGTCTTGCTAGCTAATCACAATACTGAATGGAGTCAACCAATCATGTACAAAAGATAAATACATTTATTGAAACACTCTTTATGATGGACGAAACCATAACTTAAGAAAAACCAATTTATGGTTTTTCTTAAGTTATGGTTTCTTATATAGGGCTATGCACATGTGTCATGTGACACTGGCCAATCACAGTCCTGAATAGATTGTGATTGGCCAATCACGGTGCAGGGTTAGGCGGGGTAAATTTTTGGCCAATCACAGCGCAGGATAATTGTACAAATTTCCAAACCTCACTTATAGGGGCGGTTTCACCTCCCAAAAACACAGTTCTGTTCTCTCCCTGTGTCCCAACTGTGTCCCAACTGTGTGCCAGTGACACTATGAGTGGACACTGTTGTAATACTTGTCAGTAAGTCCCAGATAGAGACCTTTTGTGAGTCAATTTCACACAAATGTTGTTTTCAATACTATGCTTATCACACCTTTGCATTGACTGTATGTACGTGCCATGCATACCGTGCGTGTGGTCAATTCACTTGATTTAGAGGGGTATTTTGCTCCTGAGAGCTACGTACATGTCTATGCATGCATGTGCATTCACAGTTGATGTTGCATGTCTGTGCTTTGTGTGGGTGGTCAGGATTTCATGGGTTAATGGGGTTGGATGTCACCTCTAGCTTCATAAATCACTCAGTCCAGTTAAACACTGGCCCTGTTGGGTCCGCCTTTGTAATCGGAGAAACAAATGGGTCCATGCACAGATGGCTCTGTGATGGTGGAACAGACATGAGACATTTGCTGTAGAAGTGAAATTACAGTATGGTGTACAAGTGTGTACTTTACTATACTTTTGTATTAGACTTGTTAGGCTTGTAGATGTGCTATTTTTGAATTGTTTTGAACATTTTAGAGACGTTTAGAAAATGTGCCTATAATGACATGCCCGTTTGAAAGTGTTAATAAAATATTTTTAGTTTTTCGAATGGATTTCGGTCAAAACATCGATAATCTGTGGGCTAGGTCTCTCCAAAATTGGGATTGGCATCGGTTGGGCCCTAATGTGTATGTCAGTGGTGGTAAGGTGTGTGTTTGTGTCACCATGTTAGTGGTTGTAAGGGGTGTGTGTGTGTGCGTTTGTCATTGGCATGTGTGGAAGCAGTCTCTCTCTCCTACCAGATGGCTATCATTAGAGACAATGAAGACCGGACCACAGGGGCCAAATGGAATAACTGGAGCCCATTTCCTGGTTGGCTCTTGTGTGAATCGCCTATACTGCCACCACACTCTCTACCCCCCCCACCCCCCCCTGTCTCTCCCTCCCCCTCTCTCACCTCATTTTCCCTCTCTTTCTCATTTCTCTCGGCTCTGGTGGTATTGTTTTTCCATAGCCAGATCCAAGTATTTTTTTTTGTAATCCAAATTGCCTCCTGTAGAGAGATTGTGTTAGAGAGGAGTCTGAACACACAAGTTCAAGCACATGCACAACAAACACGAATGTGCTTAATTCACCACAAATTCCCAGGAGAGGAACAGAAAGAGAGAGAGCTTTTTGTGGGCACTGATTCTGTATTGTAGCCAGAAACAGTTGGTTCAGCTGACTTGACAACAACTGTACTGCACAGTTGTTGGTCTGTACAATGGTTGTTTTTGTGTGCTGTTCCATTTTATGAATGAGTATAATATAAAGACACAGACTGCAACAGAACATTATCAAGAGCAAAGTGTAGGAAATAAACAAATTGGCCAAACTTGGCATTAAGTATTGTACTTTATTTATTTATTAAATCCTTAAAAACAAACAAGACTACAAGTTTTAAAGCCCTAGCAGCCCTAGGGGCCGTGCTGGCCAAAGGGTGGCACTTGTCTAATAGATTGAGATATCTGTGTGCAAAGGTCACATTTGAGCCTGAGGGTACAGGAAAGGTCTTTGGGTCACCAAAATCAGTAGGGGTCAGCGGTTCTGGACAACCGTCTATCCGACTGACTTCATACTGGGCACCGCTCTCCCTCGTGTCCTCTGTGATACACTGCGTTTGAAGTCGGTCGGACACTTCATCCCTGATGTCATCAGTATATGCCCATATATGTGTATGCCCATATATGGACATACCAGTCGAATATGTGGTTCTGGATCTCTATATATGCCTATATATGGGCATATCGGTTGGGTTGGTGGTTCTGGACAACCGCCTATCCGATCGCCCTTGACACCGGGCACCGCACTCCCTCGGGTCTTCGCAACACACAAGCCACTTTTGAAGTCGATCGGACGTACGGTTCTCGAGATATGGGACCTACAGACGTGCAGACACGCATGCAGAGATTTGTGACATTCAATTTGAAGTATATATATATTTTTATTCCGCTCCTTTACAATTTCCCCCCCCTGGCGGAGTATATTTCTTCCAACAAAGCTAATGACAAACTTACTGAAGCCCAGATTTGAAATAAAAGAAAATATAGCATAGCTACAGTAAGTTGACTACACTCTGATGAAGGACATTATTTGGCAGTGGCTCATATTGTAGGAGCAGCATACTAATGGTTTCTAACAGTTGGTAGATTGGTCTGCTGGTGATTAGAGACATTGGCTGTTGTGGGGATTATACCCTGGGACATTTTAGTGACAGGGCAATATGTATCTCAACAACCACATTTGTGAGTGGAAGACACTGACCCCAGACCTGGTCATTCATATGAAGTTGGATAAAGATAATCACCTGCCTTACCTTTTTATGTATTCAGGAACACCAAGAAGGAGTCTGACCTGGACGCAGCTCTGGCCAGGCTGAGGGACCTGGAGGCCCTACTCAATTCCAAAGATGCTTCTCTAAACACTGCCCTTGCGGAGAAACGCGCGCTGGAGGCTGAGCTCAAGGAACTCAAGGCTCAGCTGGCTAAGGTACGACTCCTAGATTTACATTTATTACAGTACACGAAACACTGTTCATTGTCACAGACGGTTGCAATAGCATCTCGGATAAGTCTGCATGCATAATGGTTGTAAGTTTGGTAATGATGGAGGTGAGATGTCACCTGCCTAGTTGAAAATAATCCAAGTACAAAGCAAAAAGTATTTGCTGTGCTTTGTTACTGCTGAAGAGCTTAAGCAGTACATTAACAGTCCAATTAATTAGGCCTTATTGTGAACGAGAGTAAGTGTTGTAGCAGACTAGTTGCAGCCTCTGCTGTTCATTTTCTCAATGAATCCTGCCATGTGACTGCAATGGTTAGGATTGTAGCCTTGCCCCACCTACTGCTCAAAGTGTGAAACTACACATTATTCTGGCTTTTTCCCCTTTCAAATGAATGCCAATGATATGTTTTCCTCTGAATTTAATTAATCTAAATGCTGCAGTCAGAGCAAACAAGACCCAGAGCCATTGTTAATTTAGTGCGTCATGGGTGCTAAATATTTGTTTGGGTGCTTAAAATGAACCCCCCCCCTCTATCTCCCGCATATCTCCTCTTTCTCTCTCCCATCTTCCCTCCCCCTCTCCCCCATCTCCTCTCCCCAGTTGGAAGCCAGCCATGGTGATGTGAAGAAGCAGCTCCAGGATGAGATGTTGAGGAGGGTGGATGCTGAGAACCGCCTGCAGACCATGAAGGAGGAACTGGAGTTCCAGAAGAGCATCTCCACTGAGGTCCCACTCTTCAGCTTATCTCCTCTGTTTATTGAGCTGTCTAGTCACCCTTCTCTCTTTGCATCCTTCCCCACAACATATTGATCTGTTACCAGAGACCTTATTTTCCATTTCTCCTGTATGGAAAGTCTTCTTCACAAATGCGTTTTTCATTTCAAATGTTTCAGTTTACAGAGAAAATAAAAAAACAGGGGCTTTATGAAAATATTGTATATACAAAATAAAGAATACAAGATAATGTTAAATGCAATCTTGCATTACTTCCTGCTGTTAGCTTTACTGCTGTTCATATATAACCAACCGTGTGTTCCTGTGCAGTGCACGTACTGTATGACCATTATCTAATGCTTCTGTCCCCGTGTGTCTGCAGGAGCTGCGTGAATCCAAGCGCAGGCACGAGTCTCGCATGGTGGAGATCGACAGCGGAAAACAGGTGGATTACGACAGCAAGCTGTTCGAGGCTCTGACTGACCTGAGAGCCCAGCATGAGGAGCAAGTTCGCATCTACAAGGAAGAGATCGAGAGGACATTCAACTCCAAGGTAAACACTGCACCACAGATAACACACTAAAGTGGAGCCACCTAGAGTCCACATTGAGGCTTGGAGAGGTAGTAACCTACAAGGTTGTCTAAAGCCAATGGTTCTCAAACTTTTACATTTCAAGGTCTCTCCTTAACTCTGACAGTATACAAATGGAACGGGTCCATTTGTTTCCATTTGTATGATGTCAGAGTTACATACTTGCAAGGGTCCATTTAGACCCTTCTTCACTTTGAGAACCACTGGTCTAAGCTATATTGAAATGAACAAACGTTAAAAACAAAATGGACACATCCTCGATCCTGAAGACTCATGAATTCTCTTGCGTTTGTAATAAGATGTCTCCTCAGTCATGATGAACAGAAGGGCTTCTCCAACTTTCTCACACCAAGGACCATATACTGTAGATAGATGGACAGATAGAGGGAGTGGAATCACAATATCTTTAGGTTGCACCCTTGAGTCTCCATAGTAAAGCGCTGTCCTTCTGTCTGTCAGCTGGAGAATGCCCGTCAGTCTGCAGACCGGAACAGCCACATGGTGGGCGCGACTCACGAAGAGCTGCAGCAGACCCGTACCCGCCTGGAGGGCATGTCCTCACAGTTCACTCAGCTCCAGAAAGAGGTATACACACACACACACACACACACACACACACACACACACACACACACACACACACACACACACACACACACACATTAAGACCTGCATGAAACCCCTCATCAGTCAGTGAATGGAAAGCCTTCCTTTTGAGTGGCCCCGTGCACGCATGCACACGTGTGTTTTCTGTTCTCCCTGTCAGCTGTCAGCGCGGGAGTCCAAGGTGAGGGAACTGGAGGAGGCTCTGGCAAGGGAGCGCGACAATACACGCCGTCGGCTGGAAGACAAGGAGAGGGACATGGCCGATATGCGCGCCAGGATGCAGCAGCAGCTGGATGAGTACCAGGAACTGCTGGACATCAAGCTGGCCCTGGACATGGAGATCAGTGCCTACAGGAAACTCCTGGAGGGAGAGGAGGAGAGGTGTGTGTGTGTGTGTGTGTGTGTGTGTGTGTGTGTGTGAGAAACCGTCAGGGGAAAATACACATAACTTGCATTCAAGAGGGAAAGAAAACGACTAGAGAGACAGCAGTGTAGGTGAGATCCTGTGTCAGTCTGTTGTACCTGTGATGGCAGTGTCTCTGTAATCAACCACATGAAAACAAGGCTCACTGTGATTTATTGGCATATGCACAACAGTACTGCAGAGCGACATTGTCGGTTGTGAAATTTATAGTCTGAGCTTACCTCAACTGTGTGGAAAAGACACAGATGGACAAATCAAATCAAATCACATAGAAAAACAAGCAGGATCTAATACCGGCATGGCCTCCCTGTCCAATCCTTAGCTGTAAATAGTAAGTTACTATGTGTGCAGTTTGTGAATGAAGGCACACAAATCACAATGCAGTGTTCTGAGGTGAAGCCGCACTATAAGCTGGCTGCTTGTATGCATGTTTAAGTGTGGAGACGGTCTATGCCTCATTTAGAGTGGCAGACTCTAACGCAGGTAGTACAATCGTTTAGCTTTTTTCCGTTTGTCTGGGTTTTCTGGAATTTATTTAGCTCCTGTTATTGACTCTTAGACCATTGCTACTGCTTTCATTTGTACTTTATCTGTATGTAATTTCATGCATTTGCATTAGGGACCATGTACAAAATACATTAATCTCAAGCAAAGCAAAGCAAATATGCTTTGCACCAGATTTAGCTACTAGAGTAGGTGAACAGAAAGGTGCAAAACCTATCATCCTCCACTATAAATGGACACACACACACACACCCAAAATCAAAACGCCACCTAAGCTATGTGATCATGTCACGTTGACGGACTCTGCAAGGCTCTACCTGCAGTCAAGTACAAACTATGTATAAAAGTTTCCTCTATGTATAAATGTCTCCCTGCAGACTGCGTCTGTCCCCCAGCCCTCCCGCCACCAGAGTCACCGTCAGCCGCACCTCTGCCTCAGGCCGCACCCACAGCAGCCGCCTCCTCACCACCGCCACTGCTGCCTCCAGCAGCCGCAACTCCTCTGGCACCGCCAGCGCCAAGAAGCGCCGCCTGAACGACAACGACAGCGAGACATCCAGCATGGTGGGTGGCACCGTGACCAGGGCCCGCATCGCACAGTCGGCCTCGGCCAGCGGTCGCATCACCGTGGATGAAGTGGATCTGGATGGAAAATACGTCCGACTCAGCAACAAAGCTGACGAGGTAAGGGTTGTTAATGTAATGGTACTGTATGTATTATAGTGTTAGTGATAGTTACTGGGCAGGGTTTATTCTTGCAGTATTTGTTTCCATTCAGTTTGTAAACCTTTTGTCACGTCTGTCCTGTTCTCTGTGTCCCATTTCCCTGATACAGGACCAGCTGCTGGGTCACTGGCAGGTAAAGAGACAGGTCGGTACCGACAGTGCCATCATCTACAAGTTTCCTCCCAAATTCACCCTGAAGGCTGGAGAGTCTGTCACCGTGAGTTACACTTGGTGTCTTTCATTTGTCCAACTTTTCATTTAAATCTTTCATTCATGCTGTCCTTCTTTGTGTTTACTTTCTTTCAATTAATTCATTAATTCACTTATTGTTTAGGTTTTGTTTATTTAGGATCCCCATCAGCTTTTACAAATGCTAACAGTTATGGGGTGTTTCCCCAGAGAAACACCCCTTTGCCTGGGGTCTGTACATTTCCTCATATCCAACATGTTCACGGTACATTATCCCACTTATTCCACAGCTAACTTGTGGAGTCTCCATATTTGCCAAAAATATTTAATTTTGTAGCAGCCCACCACCACAGAGTCTGGGGGGTCGAATCCACCGTGGTGCATTCAGCTTTTTTGATTGTCTATACGAACAATTGGCCCGTTTTCGGGGAGGGAAGGGTGATACGGTAATTATTACTGTACATAATCCTACGGGCTGATTGATTGATTGAATACCCAAGAAACCCAAGAAAGCCAATGGCGTGTTTCCATTGGGGTTCTTTGTACTCAATTCATAGAAACATTTAATGACAGACAAATATATACTACTATGCAAAACATCATATAAACAGTTTGAAAACGAAAACAAATATGTACAGTAATTCAGTAAACAGTTCGAGGGGGCGGGGGCTAGGCTGGGGCAGCACCTGTCGGGCGGTAGGATTAGGACGGAGGCTCTAGTCTACGTTCTAGTCTACGTCCTCCGGGTGGGGGCTCCTCACTGGCAGGCGAGTCAGTAGAATACAATAGCAGTGACAACACACAGAAATGTGTGTGGGGAGGAAATCATTGGCATGACTAAATTGGGGAGAAAAAGGAGTAAAAAGCAAAAAATAAATACATTTAAATGTCATTTCTTTTACATAAAATAAATCTTCCATTAGTTCTCATTAATTTATTCAGTAAACCTTTTCATCCAGGGGTTGCTAATTATGAACCGGTATATTGTGGAAGCATTCCACATTCCTAGCAGAGTATGATGTATCTCTAACCTGCTCACCACTGTCTCTCACTAGATCTGGGCCTCAGCAGGTGGTGGAACCCACAACCCCCCCACCGACCTGGTGTGGAAGACCCAGAGCTCCTGGGGCACCGGAGACCTCCTGCAGACCATCCTCATCAGTGCCAATGGAGAGGTCTGACATACATCCATCCATGCATACAACCATGGCATATTATGTAATACCCACCTTTCATGCAGCCTTTTTGGAGCTGCTCTTGCAGTTTTAACAGCAAACCGTTACGATTTAGCTATTTTTCTTGTGCTCACTAGGAGATGGCCATGAGGAAGGTCACACGCACCCTGTTCCAAGACGAAGATGACGAGGACGATATGGTAAGTTTTCTTTTAGTTTTTTTTTTTAACTCCAATGATGAAGGACACAATATTATCATACATCAGAACAGTGGTTCAAACATTTTTCATTTCAAGGACCCTAACTCTCAGGGCGTACAAATGGAGCCAAATAGACCCGTAGCCAAATGGAAAGGGTCCATTTGTACGCTCTCTGAGTTACATACTTGTTAAGGGACCATTTGGAGCCCCCTCAAGGAACCCTGAGGGTCCCTGGACTCTCCTTTTGAGAACCACTGCATCAGAAAACAACACAGTCTCCCTGTTGAATATCATGTGTTTTCCTCTGGCGCCCCCTACAGGGAGCTCACAGCACAAGCGGTGCGGAATGCGAGTACAACTTGCGGAGCCGCACAGTGATCTGTGACTCCTGTGGCCAGACGTCAGATCGGCCACATTCAGCCTCCTCTGCCGTGTCCAGTGGCTACTGCAGCGGAGGAGGAGGAGGAGGAGGCGTGTCTGAGGCCCTCATGGGACAATCCTTCATCATGGGAACCAATCAGCCTAGAAAGGTATGCTCCTGAAGGGAGGAATATAATGATAAATAGTCTTATGAGTTTAGCAAAATGTGTACGCACAAATGCAAGGTTGAAGGCTCCTCTCACATTAGATCATTAGAAAGAAAATGTGTCCCTATTTTCCAGTCTTTAAAAATGGTGAAAGGTAAACAAGCACAATTATCTTCTCTCCTGCAAGCTTGTATGACCTCATTATTAGTATATTATTTTAGTTTTATCATGTTATTTTATGCGTTTTCCATCTATTATGCTGTTTGCTCAGACTCAATTAAAATGTTCAATGGAAAAACTGTTAAGCCTGGTCATAATATAAATTTAATTATTTTAATAAAAAAAGAAAGGTATTTCCTTAATACTTGCATAATAGGAATGATAATAACACAATTAAATAAAAGCCAGCAGGTTAAGATAAAGACTACAAAAACAAGGCACCCTAGACTCATATCAATTCAATGAAAAATTATCGTCTTATCCTGCATTATCTGTGTACTGTACATTTTCAATGTCCCTCCCATAACAAATGTCAACGTTCCATGTGATGACATCCTGTACGCCCTCTTTTATACCTTGCCGTACGACAATAGCCGATCTACTATCGAATGTGATGTTGTAGATGGGTTATTATGATTACTTCTGAAAACATTTTAAATTTTTTGAAACATTTAGAAAATCTCCGCAGTGGTGGAAAGTAACTAAGTACTTTTACTGAAGTACTGTACTAAATTTTTTTTAGGTATTTGTACTTTACTTAAGTAGTTCCAATTTCCAATACTTTTACTTCTACTCCACTACATCTTGGATCCAAATATTGTACTTTTACTCTACTACATGTATTTGAAAACGTAAGTTACTAGTTACTGTACTTTTACTCAAGTACATTTTGAATTCCGGACTTTGGCTTGTAACTGAGTATTTCTATATTGCAGCATTGATACATTTTACTTAAGTAAAACTTTTGAGTACTTTTTCCACCACTGAATCTCCGACACAGTTTTCCTATAAAGACATGCCCAATACACCCAGGTTGAAAGTAGTTAACCTTCTCCACTATGTCACTTCCTCCTCCAGGGTGGTCCCAAACCAGAGAACTGTGCCGTCATGTAAAACCAGAAAACACCTCAATGACCCAACAACCTCCTACACCACTCCAAGGAGACTTATTTTCTAACAGTGGGAAATTGTCTTTTTTTTGTTGTTATTTTTCTATGATCTTTTGTGGTCTTTTTGTTTTTGTATTTTGATATGGGCTTTCATATGGGCTTCGGCAAGGGGCATAATATTTTCTTCTTTAGCTTTTGAGCTTGTATATTCAAGTTATATTGGTGCATGTGGGCTCACCTGTTGCTTGTAGTCTTGTAGTTCTATTCTACACGCAAAGCACACACACAAGCACACGCGTGTGTGCGTGTGCCAAATTCTGAGCTCTATTGACCAGTGCTTATGCTTTGATCTGATCTGGGGTTTCATATGCAAAAGCCCAGGCTGTCAATCTTCAACACGCACACAGCTTGTGGAACCCGGTCAGGACTGAGATTAGAAGGAGAGAGGTTCATCTAAAAAACCAGGGGGTCAGGGCCCTGGTATGTTCTGAATGCAACTTACTGTAGTTAAGCGAGATTTAGTCCTGGCCTGACCCTATGGATAAGTGGGCAAGAAGTATGTACTGTACAATGCTCTATGTGTTACAGAGTGGTGTAGAGCAGTGGTTCCCGAACTCTTTAGCTCGAGATCCAGAAGACCAATTTGATGTTTCCGTGGGACCCAAAGTAGTGAAAATAGCCGATCTACAAGCTCACGCATCGCGATGCGTTGTGAGCTAGTAGATCTGCTATTTTTTCTACTTACAAGTTTTTTTTATTTTATTTTATGAAATTCTTTTATTTTATTTATGAAATTATTTTTATTTTAATTTTTGAATTAATGTTTTGTTGTTTTGGAAGACATTTTTGAAAAGGTTTTGAAATATTAGTATTAATATTATTATTTGTATGTAGGAAACGGAAAAAGGGGATATTTACTCCCACTGTTTGGGAACCACTGGGGTAGAGTCATTTTAACACCATGTAACTTTGCAGGACAGCTGATTAGCGTTGTCAGAAATCACATTGCATTACATGTCAGTAATATCTAGTAATGTCAAGTATTTCTATCAAATGAGTATACCGCTGATGGATTATGGTATGCTTTATTGTCTCGGTTTCCTGATTGTGAGTAAAGTATATATATATACTTTGGTGAAGGCAAACGTTATAGTTTATTCTTGTTAATCAAGGTATCAATCAAGTCACACAACGTTGCATAAAGTCAGGTTAAGGCCAGGGCATTTGGCAGGTGTGTCCTCTTCGAAGCTAAACATACACGCCGTATACTTTTTATTTCAACTGTAGAATAATGAAAAGGAAAGAAAAAGGATTCTCTCTTATAACAAAGCCTCTCTTATGATGCCGTGTTTTGGAAAGTTGATGGGAAAAAAATGATTTGTCATGTTTACTTGCTGAATATATTTGATGATACAGATCGTGGATAATTAGTCTTAAGTCTAATTTATGACACTTTTTGCAGAAGCATAAATTAGGCTGTAGGCCTAGCTGGATGTACTTTTTGTTTTCTGACATAATTCCAAAGATGTTTTGTTTCAATGACAGTACCAGGCTGTGTGCAACTGATCAGTCTTTACAACAAATTTCTTTGCCATATTTATATTAGATTTCTACACTTATTCAATATTGTTTATATACTGTAGAGCTCTATGTGCATCTACTTCCAGCGTGCAATGGGCAATTGTGTGCAATTTCCTCAGTAATAATTGTAATAACTGATTCATTCACCAGTTATACAAATAGTGCCTTAATACAACCTGTTTTAAATGACAGACAAGGTTATTGGCACTTAATGTGTTTTTTGCTCACATGCTTTGTATCGCAGTCTTGTGACTGTAAGTTGTCCGCTTGACTTCTCTCCTAAAAGCTGGTCAGAAGGGCTTTTTTTTCCTTTTTCTAAGGGTTTACCAGCTTTATACTGTAACTCCTCAGGCATGCTTTTGGGACATGAGGGTGTAGGGATGTTTTCTTTTTCACTTTGGCCTATAAAGAGCAGAATTTATTGACAGCCTCACCAGTTATGCACAGCAGGTAGACTTGTATTTTAGTGTGGCAGCTTGAATCGTTTGTACTCCAGAGTAAAGTATATTGAGTATTGACATCTTTTTTGAGTACTTGATGAGTTTTTTTGCAATATCTTTGTATTGTACTTGTGCTTGCAATATACTTACCGGTATGCTATTGTACTTGCAAAATATTACTGCCAAAATAGATTATTTTTTTACTCTTTTGTAGAGATGGGGCAGAAAACGCCAATTATGTTTAGTTATTTCTGCTTTGAGATAATGAGATTGATAATTATATTGCATACCTGTATTTGCATAACTTCATGGTTGTCTGTATTCACAGTGCTCATTAAAATTCTAATGGCTTATTATGTGCACGGATGATATGTAGAGTGATAAAAAGTCTCACAGTTTATTATGCGCACTGATGATATGTAGAGTGATAAAAAAGTCTCACTTGAAACAAGTATTTAAGGGTGAGTTCAGGATTTCCCAATGCCCACCTGAAGGCTTTGAGTATCTATCATCAAAGCCCCTAGCATTTGTTGGCAAGTTGATTAAGAGTCAACCAATTTCTCTTAAGATCGTGTACTGTAGCCTAAGTAAGCTATAGGAAGTGTAAATTGTAGACGTTTGAACTAAATGGGTGTTCATAAAAATGAGTATTTCCCTTCCATGAGCTTCACTAATGTAGACAGGAGTCAGTTTGACTGAAAGTACAATACTAAAATGAAAACCTGGATTTGCCATTGTGCTTAAAATCCTAAACCGACCCTTCAAGGCTTGATATAGAATTCAAGAATTGGCTTCAAAATGGTCACTGAAAAGGATTTCAACTTATAAACAATTAATGTGAAGTTTAAACTTTGTTTGAAGTGGGCCAAATACCATTATGGAAAAGCTATGAAATCAATGTTGTTTTGCGCTTTCTCTTTCCAAGGATAATGCTAATTAAAATTATTTTTTCCAGTGATGGTTTCTTGGTAATTGTTTCTCGGATAAGAAAATACATTCTTGAAAAGTGCTGCCATTTTTATTTACATTATATACAAGAGGGATAGGGTTACATTCAAGAATATGTGGGCATAGTAAGCAAAGGATCTACTGCACATAAAGTCCTTAAGACAATTTAAAAACACCTTGAAAGTTGCTTTTCTTACATAGGCATGATCATAAACTGTAATTACAACAGAATCTTTGGCTTAAAAGCAGTCATTCACAAAAACAAAAAATAAGAAGTAAGGTGCCTTATCTGCCAAATGCAAAAGCCATGAGAATCTTCAAGTGTTATTTGGCGCAGTACGATTACATTCATGATGTTCCTGCTGTGGAAAACTTGGGACTGCAAAAATGTTAAAATCCAAACATTTATATCTATATTTAAAATTGTTATAGTTTGGGGTTTGTATCATTTCTGACTCTGGAGATATGAGGTTTTCATCAGACGGCAGTGATATGCAAGCATTTTTTGGTAAACTCATACGGAACACGTGTCCTTCCTTTTGTCCACAAAGAACCAGTGGCGCCGCCACAGTCCATCCATTCCCATCCGTCCCAACACAGCTTCTGTTGGCTCCACGGACTGGATCACAAGTCTGTCATGGTGAGGCAAGTACCATTTTGATCCACCAGGGGGCAGTGCTCACACAACAGAGTTAAAAGGGAACAAATTATTCCTCTGTGGGACTGTGATCCTCCTCCATTGTTGGTGGGTGGTCTCGCCTGGGCGGGGTTCTGATCTGTAACTCTCTTTTTAAAAGTATAACACCAAGTGTGATCTATTAATGTACTTGTCATTGTGCCATTCTCCTGCGGGATGGGGAGGGTGGTCGACGGATAGGAGGCAGGTCGTAGTGTCCAGGAATGTGGCTGTTGACGGGGAGATCGTAGTGGCTCTGCATCTCCTGATCTGGGGCATGACCAACAGAACTCTGACGCTCTGTAAAATGGTCAAAGAAAAGCATATATTAAGTTCAATGTAGACATTTTCACCCTTGTTATATTTTAACGTTGCTATTTCTAAAATCATAGTATTATACTTCCTTCTCCTATGCATTACTATGGTCATCATGTTCATAACACACGCACACGCACGCTTATCCTACTGTACATGGGGTACATTTTTGATCTTGTGCTGTATTTTACTGCATCTTAATATCTACTTCTTGACCACAATAAAGACCAGCTTTGAAATTTGCATATAAACCATTAAGAAACTTAACGACAATCACCTTTTATAAGGAAGCAGTCAGAGAAAGAAGTATTTGGGGTTAATATATTATATTATATAGACCTTTTAAACTCTTGCAGTAAATTACCATGACTGCAGTCAAATGAGCATAATGACCATAATACTGACTTGATCATGTCAATATCATGGTCAGTATCATGGCTAGTATCATGGTCAGTATCATATCAATATCATGGTCAGTATCATGGTCAGTATCATGTCAGTGCCATGTCAGTATCATGTCAGTATCATGGTCAGTATCATGGTCAGTAATCAGTATCATGTCAGTGCCATGTCAGTATCATGGTCAGTATCATGTCAGTGCCATGTCAGTATCATGTCAGTATCATGTCAGTATCATGTCAGTGCCATGTCAGTATCATGGTCAGTATCATGTCAGTATCATGGTCAGTATCATGTCAGTGCCATGTCAGTATCATGTCAGTGCCATGTCAGTATCATGGTCAGTATCATGGTCAGTATCATATCAGTATCATGGTCTGTATCATGGTCAGTATCATGTCAGTGTCATGTCAGTATCATGGTCAGTATCATGGACAATATCATGTCAGCATCATGGTCCAGTATGACGGCAGTATCATGTCAGTGTCATGGACAGTATCATGGACAGTATCAAGTCAACATCATGGTCCAGTATGATGTCAGTATGATGTCAGTATCATGGACAGTATCATGGACAGTATCATGTCACAGAGGCAGGCCCTGTCACATCAGGCCCCTCTCACAGGCCAAGTATAAAATAGGGTTAAAGTGGTTAAACTGATTTTGATGCTATATTAACTATTTTCGCTTGGGACCCCATGGAACCCCCTTAAGAACGCCTGAGAACCACCCAGTATCATACTGGATGTGATGTAAAGAGACAATTCTAGCATCTTTATGTTGTGTGTTGTGGGTATGATATTTCTAACCTGCCATACTAAGGGACTTCCCAAGTCTCTCTGGTTTCCTGTTCTCTGCTCTTCCTTTTCCCTTCAAAACGACCTTTCCTCACTTCCATGTAAACAAAGATGCCCATTCATTCAGACATGCTGTGAGGAAACCCATCCTTCTCATCTGTCAAACCTTGCCCACAAGCAATTTGTATTGGGTTCTTAGAGACAATGTTAAGCAGCAGTACACAGTTTGTCATTTTCATGTATTATGGCTATTTATATTAAAGTGATCGGTGATTGGGTTTTGAGATGAGGACAAAGTAGTCCTGAATGAATACGGAACACATGTCCTTCCTGAATATCATGAAATGAAGCACATCAGCTGGGATGGACTTGAGAGATACAAGTAAAGTTGCCCTCACCCCTGCGCAAAGTGGCAGTGTGGAATGGCGGAGGGCTGATCTCGGTATAAGCTCTGTCTCTGGGCATAGCAGACTTCATCTCCATGTAGCTGCACTCTGCTGGACAGAAGGGCAGGCCAGGCAGGTCTTTGATGGTAGCGTATGGGTTCTCACTGTTCAGAGAGCTGCTGCTGGCCGCCGCGGCAGTGTCCTTCAGCTCTGCTCATAAGGGTGCAATGGATGAGAGGTTACAACACAGTAGCTAATGGAAGGCCAACATAATTGCACATCAAAATGGTAATTTATGGCAGTTCTGAGTACAATAGCCAAACTGTGACAATACAATACTGCTGGAATTGTCTTAAGTCGTTATTCTGCTAAATATTTTCAAAACGTTTCTTGAGATTTATGGTTTCTGTCGCTTTATTTGTTTTAAATTATGAGGTTGAAAGTATTGAAGTCGAAATGACATTGCTGAAATGGTTAAAAGAAAACTCAACACTCTAACAGTTTAGTAATTACAAACAGAAAGGTGGAAGGTAATAAACTACCTTTGTTGTAATATTTCCCAAGGCTGGCGCTGTAGCTGTAACTGCGATCGATTCCAAAAGCTCCTGTAAAGATTAAAAGAGAAAACAGGCATCTTAATTTTATTTTATGGCAAACTAATAAAAAGCAGATAGTCTGTCCTGGAGACATAGAAAATCAGTACCAGGTGAAGGCATGGAGGTGGGTGAATACTACAATCTTTTAGCTGTTTTCAATAATGGTCTCATTGTTTTCTTCATGTTCATGTCTCTTTTCTGTGTACATGATTGTCTGAAATGTTATTTACCTTTCCACGGTAATGTGACAGATGTTGCAATTTTGCATGTGATGGTCTGTTACACCACAATGTGACAGATGTTACCGTTTTCCAGTTAAACAGCGGGACAGTTTCTGAGACTGACCTTGATCTTTTCGGGGCTCGTGGTGTTTCCAGTCTGCAGGCAGAGTGGCGTTGCTCTCAACTCCAAACAGACCCCGCCGCTCTCTCTCCGTGTTCTTGACACTACAGAAGAGCTGGTTGTTTGTGTTCTGTTGGACAGACACAATAAACACTCAATCAACATAAGATTTTCCAGAATAATAAATTCAATTGATTGCAGCATGTTACATTTTGTTTCAATTTGCTAGATACGGCCAATAAACAGTAATTATCTCTGTCAGGCCGGGAGACCGGGAAGCGGAGATTATGTTTTCACCCCAGTTTGTTTGTGTGTCTGTGTGTCTGACTGTGCACAGCTGATCTTGCAAACTGCTGTACCAATTAGCGTCAAACTTTACATGCATGCAGCTAGTAGGCCAAGGAAGACACTCCACCCCCGATTTTTCAAATCGGCCACATGGCTGCGCTATAACTCCTGTTGTTGTACAATCGCATTAACATTTTCTCTGGATTCCTTGGAAGTAAGTAATCGTGTCACAACCCACGTCCATTCCCGCCTAACTAGATTTTCTGCCATTTTTGCATTTTCTTTTTGCTGCTACTCCTACATATTTTGCCTTGTCACTTGCCTTGATGGCACGGTCGTGGTTGTTAGGGAGGTGTGGCAGTGGAGGTCGGTTCTGAGACAGAGTGTGGTAGCTGGGATTGGAGTAGTAGTGGTGATAACTGTGAGGAACATCTGAAAACCAAGCAGATCAGGATTAGTATGTATAGTAGAGTAGCCCTGCTTCTTCGCAGTGACCAGAAGCCTAGTATCTCCCTGACCAGAGGGGGGGGGGGGTTCCCCTTTGGCTGAACTGTAGATGTTTGGTTTCCCAAGCGGAAGACCCAGGTTTGAATCCAAGTGGTTAGTACAGTACTGTATGGCCTATTTTTATTTAGTTTTGATTATAACACTGTGGAGTCACTTAAAGGAATACCAAAAAGAAATAGGAGTCCAAGATTAACAACAGCTAAACTATATCAAAAGCTCCATGTTCGTGTGTGTGTGTTTATCCCAAGTATTTAAATAGTAAAGGTTGAGAGAAAATGCTTCGTTTTGGAAGTACTGAGGATATGACTGGAAACAGGACACGTGGATTATACTGAGCTGTGTGGAGTTTATAAATAGATGTTTTATTTAGTTTTGCTGTTGTTAATCATGGATTCCATTTAAGTTTTTGGATTATTCATTCGCTGTAGTAAATGAATGTGAGAAAAACTAAAATTCTCCATTAATTGAAGCTCCATGGCATGAATAACTGATGTAAAAATGTAATTGTTGGGGAGGTCTATGATTTGAATGATTAAAGGAACTATTCCTTTAATCATTGTATTATGGGCATAAATGTAGCCTTAAAATCAACACAAGATATAGAGAGTTCCATTCTACAATGTTTAGTCATTTAGGATCACAAATCTTTGCCTGAATTACCTTGATGGCAACAATCACATAATCAAAAACATATATATATTATATCTTATTTTGGAACGAATCATGTGGAACCTTGTGGTGTACAGTACATTCTCCTACCTGGGACAGCATATTCAGAGTTGACTGTTCGTGTGGTGGAGAAGGAGACTGTAGGCGCATTGTTCTGCTTGTCTTTCTGTCTGCGGCGGTAGAGCAGCAGCAACGCAAGCAGCAGGACCACCAGGAAAACGAGCACGACAATGCCAGCGATGGCCCCCCACGACTCCCTCTCGCTGGGGGGAAGAGGCACCATCACGCTCCCTGACAACTCTGTTGAGTCTGTTGAAAGGGACAAACACAGCATTGTGAGCGGACAGAGGATGAGACGTTCATTTTACTGTAGATCATAAGAAACCAATACACACAGGGATGAATGGTAATACTGTAGCAGTTCATTTAAACCACTTAAAGGCATACTAGGTAAGATCGCAGATCTGTGTGTGTACACCCCCCCCCCTCCCCTCTCTGACAGGTATCAAAGTGATTGCTGTCTTTGATGCATTCATTGATTAGAGAGAGCACTAACAAGCACAGAACGAGTTTGACACTTTTATGGCCCAATCAATCAACTCAGTGCACAACCCCTTCGAAGTTCAATGGGGAGTCCACACAAAGCACGATAACTATAACTATAATGATAATTATGTGAGTATTCCACAATGATGCTGTCATTATAACAGTGGTGTGGACCCTGCCATCCACTTGAGTTGAATGATTTTTTGGGGGGCTTTTTATGCCCTTGTTATTGATAGGACTGTAGGCTGATAGGAAATGGGGAGAGAAATGGGGAGCAAAGGAAGTCGGGATCGGGACTCGAACCCGCGACACGCTGTCAGGCTACATTGTAGCCTAGGTGCCCAGACCGCTACGCCAGCGGTCCAGAGGCAGAGTTGAATGATTTTTTAAAGGATACATGTGTAGTTATAATTATCATGCACCTGTGCCTGTTCCAATGAAAATAGGGAATGCATGCCCCACCCTGTTATGCAATACCCGGTATACCCGTTGTCATACACCTGTTTTAACAGTCTGTGTCCCTTTTGTGCTCATACATGGTAAATGGTGCATTTATATAGCGATTTTATCCAAAGCGCTTTACATAGATTGTGCAATACATTCACCCATTCACACACAGATGGCGGAGGAAAACATGCAAGGCACCACCAACCTGCTCATCAGGAGCAATTAGGGGTTCAGTGTCTTGCTCAAGGACACTTCGACACTAACTCAGGGGGAATCCGGGATCGAACTGGGAACCTCACGGTTCACCATCCGGCCGCTCTACCGGCCACTCTACCCCTGAGCCACTACCCCGGCCACTCTACCCCTGAGCCACTGCCGCCCCTATGGAGATCTCTGTCTGTCTGTCTATGAATGTATGCTTGTTCCTGTCTGGTGTAGCCCTGTGCATGTCTTTCTTCCCTCATTGGTTTGTGTGTGTTTGAATAGTGATGAGTGGCTGATTGACAACCAGCTGGTATGAGTGGTGTCTGAATGTGAGTGGTTGGCTACTAGGTGGAATCTGCTGGTGATTGGCTCCTGTTACCAGGCTGTGGACTGTCACCACAGTTCTACAGATGTCTTCCTCCTGACTAGCCTCCGCCCGACCACACCAGTCCTCTGTGTTTGCCAGTGCTTTCGCTTTTGCCAGTGTTAATGTGGGTTAGTGTACAGACTTGGTAGAGTAGCGGTGGGTGGGCTTTCTTATTTTTGTTATCAGTTTGTTCCCTGGTGTTTAGTTTATATTAGGTCAGATACCGGCATGTTTCTTTTTGGTTTGGTATTAGTAAGGATAGGAGTTTAGGAGTTAATGTCCAGGGGCCCACCCTGTGGTAACGTACACGTGTTTCAAGCTCTACAATAAATCACTGTTTTTGGGGGACTGGGAAGGAGGGAGTACATCTTTTTTGTGTTACACCTGGTGACCCCTAGCCCGGGTCGTAACAATACTGCTATGTGAAGAAGGTAGACCTTTATTAAATTCTGTTTCAGCTTCACCTAGCCGATGGCTGCTCAGAGGCGCTCGGGATAGCTGTTAGGGGTTAAGTGTCTTGCTCAGGGACACATTGCCATGTTGACCTTCTATTTACCAGCCAGCCTCTCTACCCACTGAGCTACAGCCGTCACCAGGTGGAAAGGCTTATGAACAAGACCACAAACACATCTCTGTGACTGTGGCCCCTACCCTAAACAACAAGCTGGATTATATCAAATACAATTGAAAGTATATGAATGTAGATGCTGCTACTGTATATGTGGATGTACTGGTTATGCTGCTACCCTCTGTACAATTGATGTGTACTCAAAGAGCAATAATTAAATTACTTATTCATACAAGTGCAATGCAGAATGTATAGCTACTACACTCTGTGTACACTTTTAACATGTGCAATAATTCATAATTATCTACCTGTGTTGCTATACCAGCCTCTATAGTGTATATCGTACACAGTGTACATAGTTTATAGCTTCATGCAAATACGTTACTTATTAATACTTGCTGTTACACTACACTACTACACAGTGTAGGTTGATGTTGGTGCATTACCTCAAATTCTTTGTTTATGCAAACATACCTGGCAATACAAAATAATACTGATTCTGAATTTGGGAGCCTCTAGTGACACAAATATTTGTGTTAATTTAACTCTGTGAGTGTATGTTAATCCTGCTGCTCTCCACACCTTGTTTGCAGTCATCTTCTTGTTCACTCCCACATACACATTCTCCAGTGTAGCGGTTACAATCAAAGTTGGCCGGGCACAAACAGGTCTGGCCGCAGTAAGGGCCAAACCTGCCAGGATTACAGGCTGTGGAATACAGTACAAGGTAAAACATGGAGTGAGACCCAGGCAGAAATGTACAGAATTGAACTGTTATAATTAATTAATAGTTAATTTATAGTATTTTATATTGTATTACAAATAGATATGTCATCTGTGCATCCACCCCACTCCCACCCCCATTAATACTCAAAGATTACCGTTTACTGTGAATGACACAGTTTCCAACAGTACCTGCTCACATTGAAAACATTCCCATAATTATGGTCAGGTACACCTTCTACATGTATTACAGCTTTATGTGAACATGTTCGACTCACGTATTGAGCAGTCAGGTGCTGTCCAGCCAGGCAGACATTCGCAGTGACCATCTCTGTGGTTACACGTGGAGTTGTTGGCACAATTAATACACACCTCGGAGCACTGCCTCCCATAGTAGCCCGCCGGACAAGCTGAAAATGAATCACATTCAACAGTTAAAATGCATTAACATTACTTGTTCAGTGATTTGCAATACCGTGGTAATCATAACTAACGTTTTTGTAGGTGTTCCTGCTAGTGCTGCAAAGCATAATCACTATCATAATTAACATGATTTTGGTCAAAACTAAAAGATCGCAACATTTGATTAATTATTTTTAACCTCATGTACATACCTGTCACTGTATACTGTATGTTAATGTAAAAAGATATGTACAGCATATGTTTTTCCACTCTACTCATTTCAGGAACATTTGTTTTTCTATTCTATCCTTTTCTAACGCTATTCTTCTTCCCATTCCCGAAAACTACAAAAGATTGTTATGTACAAAGCTTGTACAATTTCCTTTTATTTCAGCCACTTCTTCACACCTGTGATGTGACAACAAAGCTGATTCTGATTCTAATGAATCTCATGCGGTGGGCTCTTTCATCCAAGCTGGGCTCTAATCTACACAGGGCTGTGTTCCTGTCAGAGTAATTGTGTCGTTAGTGTTAATACTGACCCTGATCACAGTTGGGTCCAGTGTAACCAGGAAGACAATCACATTCTCCAGTCACATGATGACACCGGTAGGACTGGCCACAGGATGGGCATGACATACCGCACTGGTCACCATACATACCAGCTCTGCATTCTGAGAGGTTGAGAGAGAGAAGTTAGGACACTTTGTTTAGCTTGTATTACTTCTTCTCAGTGTTGTGGGTGCATATATACAGTGTGTGTGTGTGTGTGTGTGTGTGTGTGTGTGTGTGTGTGTGTGTGTGTGTGTGTGTGTGTGTGTGTGTGTGTGTGTGTGTGTGTGTGTGTGTGTGTGTGCGTGCGTGCGTGCGTGCGTGCGTGCGTGCGTGCGTGCGTGCGTGCGTGCGTGTGTATATATATATATATATAAATACTGTATACTTGTATATATCCAGGCCCTATGGCCTCATGACACTCACTGTTCTGGCAGGCGGCTCCCCAGTAGCCTGGGCGACAGACACAGGCGCCTGTGTCCCTTAGACATGTGTCACTGTTGGGGCAACGTTTGAAACAGGTCTGGTTACAGTGGCGCCCCCAAAGGCCCTCGTGACACGGCTCACTGCAGCGAGCACCTGGAGAGCACAGAGGGATGGTTTTCCATCCCAGAATGAGACATTATCCACCATTTAACCCATTAAGACCTCTACAAATGTCTTCTAAAGCTTTTTTTCTGAAAAACCTATGTTGCTATATCAGTGGTGCTCAAGTGGTGCTCAAGGACCCCCAAAATTATATGTATTTGGCCACTGACCCCCATCTCAAAATATTTTGTTCCAGGGACCCCCAGAAGAAAAGATTTGAATAAAAAATGTTTGCTTTAAAAAATATTTGTATTCAAAGATTTGCACAAATTTTCATGATTTTTCAAAAATAGCAGATCTACAAGCTCAAAACGAGGCACGAAGTGGCACGCTATGAGCTTGTATATCTGCTATTTTTGAATAGCCAAAGTACATTTTTAGAACTAATGTGCTATATAGCTCAAATCTAAAATAACACAGATGCTTTCCAGGTTTTAATGGAATAAGAAACATGACACATACAATGCAAAATGATTTGCTTGAACAAAATTAGACAGAGAGAAATAGAGACAGCAAGAGAGAGAGAGGGAGTGAGTGAGGGTGAGGCAGAGAGAGACCTGTAGCTCATACTGGACCAGACTTGTCTCTGCATCCATAGCCAACTTGGCACAGGCATCAGGGAGGGCTTCCCTACTTACCCCACCACCCTGGCAAACACCGGCACTCCCCGTTGGTACCCTGGCATCCGTCAGCATGGACACAATCGCAGCTCTTCAGGCAGCCTGGCCCAAACGTGCCCATCTGCACATGGGAACACACGCCAACAACAGGCGAGGTACCGTCAGGGGAATATCTCTGCCATTTGGCCAGCACAGCGAGAATCTAACAAAGTACTAGGCTGGCAGCGTGTCGTCAGATGCATAGTGACAGCATGGCCGTTTTGGCAGAGTGAAGACAAATACTCATCCACACGCAGGATGAGGTAAGCAGTAAAAATGTCAACATTACTATAGTAAAACCATCATAGCGATATGTAGCCCTTGTGTGTTGGTTTTTACTCAGAATGGCACAGAAAAGAGCAATATTGTACATTTAATTGTTACACATTTAGCATTTAGCTCACGCTCTTATCCAGAGAAGTTTGAAAAGAAAGGAGTTCAGTGTCTTGTTCAAGGACATACAATAATAGAACCCATAGCTGTGTTTGGATGAAACCTTTAAACTTTATGCACTTTTTAATGTTTATATTTGTCATGAATTTCTGCATAATGTGTAATAAAAAAAATGTGAGTACTACAGCCCATCTTACCATAGGCTACAGTGTTGCAGTATATAACGTTTTGATTTTAAATGCAAATGGTTACCATGTAATTCAACTCCCAAATAATGACTAACTCACTGGACAGGGTTGATCACACAGCGCCCCCTGCCAGCCTGCTGCGCAGGTGCAGGATCCATCTGCAGGGTTACATTTTGCCCTGTTGGCACACTGGCAGGTGGCATTGCAGCCTGGGCCCCATGTACCCTCAGAGCAGGGGACCGAACAGTCCCTCCCACGCCAGCCTGGGGGTACACAAGGGGCAGTCAGTTTATAAGAAGTCGTTATCGAATTTAATCTTGTCTTAAATAGAAAGCAAGGAAACTTGCAAGTCACTTCATACCTGGTTGGTGGTTATTTGTTAAAAAATTCTAATTAATGTGTTCAGCAAGCGAGACACAGTGAATGTCATCTCAGCTCACGTACAAGCCCTATTAAAAATACGTCGGATGACTGCCTGCCTGCCTGCCTTGAATATTCCATTTGATACCCTTGGCTTTGGAAACAAATTGCTTATTATGTCTAAATATTGCTATATCAAAATATTGCTATTTTAACTTAACAGTAATCAACACAATTCTTCATACTGGGGCTGTCACATTTAGTTCAAGAGCCTAAGTCTGATTTATACTTAGTTAGTCGGGATACTTAGTTGCACTAAGCACTTAAGGGTTGCATGCCGAAAATAGCCTACTGTATCTACAAGCTCACAACCTGTCACACCGCTAATCATTTTAGTTTGTAGATCTGCTATTTCCATCACGTGACAATAGTAACAACTAAGTATAAATTAAGCATTACCCTCTTTACAGAAGCAGGTGCCGTCTATGGGTGAACAGTCCACAGAGTTGGTGCAGGAACATTCCAGGGAGCAGTTTTTGCCATAGGTGCCACTCTTACAGGGACTCTCACAGTGAAGGCCCTGTACAGTAGACAGAGAGACAAGCCTAATTTACACTTTGTACGACAATGTCGACACTGTCATATGACTAAATATAAATTACAGACAGCAGAAGAATTTTTTTCAGTTGATGATGGCATACAGCAAATATGTCATACAGCTGCATGGCTTAATGCGGAATAGATGAACTGATGACACAGTGTGGTGCCGCATTTTTTAATGCACGTCTGTTATCCGTTATCGAGTACAGTTCGAGCTGGATGGCTTGTCACCACACAGAAGTGGAAAATACCAAACAGATGTTGCTTGTCCTGACTTCCATGATGCCATGATGGCTTCTTCACTCACCGTATACCCAGGGGCACACTGGCAGCGCCCGCTGGCACCGTCACACACGCCTCCATTCACACACAGGCAGGGTTCTAGGCAACCGTGTCCGTAGTAACCGTGAGCACAGGTCTCGTTGCAGTACAGCCCCGCCCATCCTGGCTGGCATGTGCACTCGCCTTTCATTGGATGACAGCTGGCCAATGATAACAAAGGAAAACAGTTGATCCATGAGCACATTAAGCATACTCATAAGTGGTATGAGGGGGAGTCAATCCCCTGCCGGCTGCTGGCCAGCGGAGATCCATTCTCTGTATTCAAAATTTTACTTTAAAGTATAGTATTGGCATCAAAATATACCAAAGTAAAGGTACTGAAATTTGTGAGCTTGCAGATCAGCCATTTTTGTGGTTAATGTAGTTTTGTAATAATAATCTAAACATGCAAAGTAACTTGTAACTAAAGTTTTCCAATAATTGTAGTGGAGTAAAAAGTACAATATTAGCCTCTGAGATGTAGTGGAGAAGAAGTATAAAGTATCGATAAATGGAAATACTTCAGTTAAGTACCACAAAATTATACTTAAGTACACAGTACTTGAGTAAACGTACTTTCCACCTCTGCTCAGCACCAAGACCTACCTGAGTGTGTGCTTGTCTTGGCACAGACACGTGCGCTCACAGTGGAGGCCATAGCTGCCATGGGGACACATCCTGTCCCGGCACTGTGGCCCTCTGAAGCCCGCATCACACAGACAGCCTCCGTCAATGTTGTAGCAGCGTGCACCATTAGCACAGTCACACGCACCTTTACAGTCCAGACCGTAAGTTCCTACCGAACACTCCTCACTGCATCTGAGGGACAAAAGCCAAAAGTTACAGTAAAGCGACAGGAAAACACCCAGACAATAACAATTACTGGGGACAAGCAACTCCTAGAGTAGAAGTAGAAAGACACATACCTGTTTCCAGTAAAACCCTCAGCACACTGGCACTGCCCTGTTTCCGGGTCACAGTGGCCCCTGTTGTGGCACATACATTCTTGGGCACAGTTAGAGCCGAACCTTCCCTCCGGACAGCGCTCTGTACACACAGCACCCTGTGGGGCAACATAGAAAAGGAGTTTGAGAGAGATGGAGAGATCTGAGTCTCAGCTCAATTATCTTCATTCTTTGAATTATTCTTCTTAGCATGCCGGTGTCGCGCACTGAAAATATCTGACCTGATTCGCATCAGGTGTAAGAAAAAAGGAAATGTGGGAAATGTGGATTACAACAATGTATCTGTACCTATAATAAAATGCACTCATGATAAGTGTAGGGTGTTTCCAAAAACGTTTCCAAAAA
Organism: Gymnoscopelus braueri; assembly: GCF_963280865.1. Taxonomy (NCBI): domain Eukaryota; kingdom Metazoa; phylum Chordata; class Actinopteri; order Myctophiformes; family Myctophidae; genus Gymnoscopelus; species Gymnoscopelus braueri. The sequence continues at coordinate 30,115,717 of NC_137605.1, forward strand.
TAGGTGGGTGACGTGCTGACAAGCAAACTCATTCACTAGATTGTGAAACATCAGTGCGCTGTACGCCCTGGGATCTACTCCAGATGAAAACAACACATTCCACCTCAGACCACGTTTCAAATTTGGAACACATTAGGAATTTCATCAATATCAGGGGCCAACCTAACATCTGTAAAACATTAAAACTTACCGTCCATCCAGGGGGGCAGGCGCAGACACCTTTGCCCTGGCAAATACCCCCATTCTGGCACGGGCATCGAAGAGGGCATCGTTTCCTTGGGCACGCCTCCTCACAGCTGGGGAGCAGAACAGACGCAACTGTTAATAAGAACTTACAGGGGTATGTTAGTCAAAACATTGAGCAACAACATTTCACACAGTGCAGTATGACATTCTTGACAGATTAACTAAATGTTTTGGCTCTTTAGGTATAGAGAACAAATGTTTTTCTATAAATTGGCCACATTTAAGAGTAATCTACTGATGTCACCACTCACTGGCCGGCGAGGTTTGACTGTTCTGACAGGGGTCGAGCTGGGAGGCTAGTGCTGCATGCAATAGCAGTGTGGAACACAGGGCTTTTGTTAAATTTGATGTACAGTACTGAATCCTGAGCCAGCCTTTTATAGCTATACATACATTATCATTTGAAATACAGCTGGTCCTGTACGGATCTTCTGGTGGCCCTATTTTGGGCACCTCATCATAGGCAAAATTTCAATTTCAACTGTAAATAGCAGATCTACACGGTCACAACGCACCATGATATGATGCGTTGTGAGCTTGTCGATCTGCTATTTTCATACAACACAACACAAGGCTCAAGTGGTTAAATCTCCCACTGTGGGGGCCCGACAGAACTCTCTGATGCACATTGGAAGAACCTAGGGCAAAGTAACTGACTTCAAACACAAACTACGCCCCAAGGGTCTCCACACTTAGTTGTGCGAGCCAGACAATGTTTTTTATAAAGCTGTATTGTGTTTTAAAATTGGCTGCTGCTGACTATAAAGTCCTTTCACTAATACCTAGTGGCTAAGTTTTCATTCCCTACTCATCCACAGGGGCTTCTAAAACACAGGGCGGTAACTGATGACTCATGGAACAGCATGGCCCATCAGGGTCCTTTTTCCTCTATAAATGTAGCATTAGTGGAAGAACCAAATTATGCTGCAGCCTGTGCCAGGAGGAGGACGCCTAATATGCTGTTGTCCGCTTGTTTATAAAATCAAGTTACTAAGCTGTCATATAATGAAGCGTCTGTAAAAACACAAAACTCCAATTTCCAACTTCCACTTTGTTGCTTAAATTTAAGGTGAGCATGTTACTTTAAGAGAACGAGTTTCTTAACCAACTTAAACCTGATAAACTTCGTTGACCAGGGTTCCCCAGGGATCTATACTTAGCCCCCTCCTTTTTTCCGTCTATACCAAATCTCTTCACCAAAAATAGCCAATCTACAGTCTCACAACTTGCAACGTGATGCATTGTGACACATTGTGATGCATTGTGAGCTTGTAGATCGGATATTTCCAACGACTGTTCACCCCAGAGTATGGACGCCAGGCTCCAAGTGGTAAACACAAGGGCCCCTAAAGGCCATTGAAAAATCTGTGTATATTTTCAGATGTAAGGGAGTTACCTGTGATATATAGCATTTTGTAAATATTTTTAGGTAATGCTTACAGTGTTCCAGTGAATCCCTCCCGACACTGACACTCTCCAGTTGCTTTGTCGCACGACCCCCCTGTTCCACACGTGCACCTCTGCAGACAGCCCTTGCCGAAATTGCCGGCCGGGCAGGGGTCCTCGCAGTATCGCCCTATGTATCCTGGCGGACACTGGCAGGTTCCCTTGACTGGGTCGCAGAACGCTCCGTTCTCACACTTACACTCCTGACTGCAGCTCGGACCCCAGTGTTTGTCATCACACGCTGGAAGATATAATGGCACAGAGAAAACATCTATGAAGAATCTTGATGACGACCAGAGGTGGAAAAAGTACTCAAATGTTTTACTTAAGTAAAAGTATCAATACTGCAATGTAGAAGTACTCTGTTACAAGTAAAAGTCCGGAATGTACTTAAAGTACCAAAAGTAAAAGTACTAAAATGTTTGAAAATAGCAGATCTACAAGCTCACAACGCGTCGCGATGTGACGCGTTGTGAGCTTGTAGATCGGCTATTTTCAAATAGCCTAGGTATAAAATAGGGCTAAATTGATTAATGTATGTTATATAACGTAATAATTTATATCTGCAAAGTAACTAGTAACTAAAGTTTTCAAATAATTGTAGTGGCGTAAAAGTACAATATTTGCCCCTGAGATGTAGTGGAGTAGAAGTAAAAGCACGGAAAATTGGAAATACTCCAGTAAAGTAAAAATTCCTCAAAAGTGAACTTAAGTACAGTACATGAGTAAATGTACTTAGTTACTTTATACCACTGATGACGACTTAATAAGGAGCTGGTCCTTAGCTCAGCCAAGGTTTGTTTGGTCTTGGATCCTGATCCTGCTATACTCCTATTGAACAGCTGCCTTTTTAGTAATATGATTATATGATGAATTTTGACTGTGATCTTTATTGCAAATGGTGGTGTATTACACTGCAGTTTTGCTCTATTGGGTTAGGGTTATGAATATCACTTTCTTAACCTTTATTCCTCCAGGTTTGCATGCTCCTTTATTGCTACAATGTGCTTGATATTAATACAGCCTTTCTACACATACACCTGCCAGCAGTTGATTTTCATGGAGGGGAAACTGAGCATTTGCCATTAGCCCAGCTTTAGTAACCTTTAGGCTACTGCCCCCTCTGGCAACTAACGATATCAACAACCCAGAAGCAATTCTGAAATGTAGGACCTCAAATATCAGAGTTAGCTCAGGCGCACTAAAGTTGTAGACACAGAAATTGTTATTGTTATTTTATGCATTAAGAGTATGGTGATATGATGACATTATAAAACCCAACTCAGTTAAACAAGCAAGAATCCAATTTTATTAAATTCTATTCATATCATGGGGACTTTCATATCAAGCAAAGAATAACAGAACAGGAACAAGGTCACTATCGCCAAGAGAAGGACAGTGCAAGTGATCACTCCCTCAGGGCAATATATCTTCTCCATGTATAGTCACGGCTCTCCAACCAACCGTGATGTCCCTTCCACTTCCAAGTCAGCCCTTAGCTCAGGGAGTGTTATATTACCAACATATGATTTACAATTGACAGTGCAATTTGCATGGAGCCAACAAGACGAACGAGGTTAAAGTGGTTAATTTTACAGCAGTCTTTAAGGGGTTTAACCTGCCATGGTGAGTCGCACAGGGTTTGGATTTCAATGACAGTGAAGAGAGTTCAGGACATGCGGATCATTGTATAAGTAATGAAATTAGTCATGGATGCATTCCTCAGACGTCTCATCAATAACTCAAACTGTCGCAGGTGTGAAACAGGTCGGAAGAAACCTGAAATACAAAACTAATATAAAAATATATTTAAAAGTAATAATAATTCCAAGTTAGGCAGTTTTTGACCACATGACATTTGGAAAATGTGTCTTTTTCCACACAGAATAGCATCTGTTTCTTGACACAAATTCTCAGCAAAGAGTCTTCAGCCACAGCCTTGCCCACCTATCTTCCACCCACCTATATCCCCTCTCTGCCACATGCACGGCCTGTCACAGCTTTGAAAAGTACAAGGACTTCCTTGACCGTTACATAGAGGGATAAAGTACAGCCAAATTTGGCTTGGAGCAGAAGCAGTCCCACAGAATGCAATGTTTATTGCTCCAACTCAGAGCAGGACTGTTCCCTCTTTTGTTTAAACGAATCACAGGTTCACTTGTTCTGTGTGGGCATGCAAGAGGGTTTCTGGTAGACTGTGTGTCACACTGAGTTATAAGAAACTCAGCTGGAGTGACGATAATATTTACACTGGCATTCTCTAGGATGGCAACGTTGGTCAACTGAACAAGTCTATAGGGTCATCAACATGGGGGCTAAGGGCTGACAGAGCCAGGCATCATGGATCGGTGAACGTGTGAATAGTACTAGATTGGACAAGTGATTTATTTGAGAAACTGTACTAAGCCCAGCTGGCAGGGCACAAGCTTTCTGGTGAAACGAGATTTCCCAGACCTGTTCTCAGAAACAGGCCATCTGTATGTTATTTTCATGTGAGCACCAAAGTACATTGTTTTCTCTGATACGATGTTTTATCATGTAAAGTGCACATTGTTTTTGCGTCGTGTTACTGGCTTCAGTGGCTTGGTTGAAACACTTGCCCTATATGGAGATTGACGATCTCTCCCAAGTTGGTGCATCATACTGTAGAAGACTGGCATCGAAGTACTCTGATAATCGGCACTAACTGTGCTACACTAGTTGCCATAATGCGCAAGTTCGGTTTGCAGTCGGTGAATGGTCTGTTCCATGGTATTCAGAATGTACTGTTTATTTATGTACACAGCGATATTTGCCATTAGGATATGAAGATGCATGTAAACATCTCATCCCTAATGCGGCCTTCACAGGGATATGAGCTATTATTCGGAATATTTCATGCATGTAAAATCACTGATTGATGTGCACATTAGTACTGGCAGCTCTTCACTGTGCTTTATGCGGAATGCACAATGATATGGTGGGAAAATTCCTCTCTTTCCCCAGTGTATTTTCCAAGTGGTGGTGTAGCTCTCGCCTGTGTCCAAGGCAAGCTCCACATAATCTCCCGGGGATCTAACGCGGATTGGTTGAAACACTGGCCTGTGTTTTTGTCTTGATCTAGCGCTCCTATTAAAAATCGATTTCAAAACGAGGCATATGGCCAAAAAGCTAGCCAACACTTTACCCTCACTTTGTCTGGCACCCTAACATGCACATTCCTTATCTTATTTAGATAATCACCATTACCGCCGCCATCATCTTTTTTTCCCCGGTCCTTCGCGTCATTTCTAAAACATCTGTCATGGGTTTCCTACTTTATCTCTACATGCAACTCTCCTCCCTTCTACGCTTTTGTGTACAGTGCCAACACTATGCACTCTTCACTGTCTTCTTTGCACCACCTTCTGTGTTTCTTTTGTGTCCACACAGTACTAAAGAGCATTCACCATGAAAACCTCAGGCCCTCTTCTCTTTCCCTCAGCCAGATAGCTCAACACACAGGCATCCAGGAAGTGTCAGCTCACATTCTGCCAGTAAGGCTCTATTATGGCTCTACTCATTGGGGCCAAGGCTTAAGTTCTGTCCAGAGAGAGAGCGTGAGAGAGTGAGAGAGAGTGAGAGTAGGGAGAGGGGGAAGGAAAAAGAGAGGAGAGAGACCACAGAGGGGTTTAATTTGGGGGTAGGAGGAGAGAGATTGAGAGAGTATATGGGAAAGGGAGCAACAGGGAGAGAGAAATAGATAGAGGGTTAGGGAAAGGAGAGGGAAGAAATAATAGAGGAGAGAGGGGGGAGAAATTAGAGTGCAGGAGAGAAGGAGAGGCATAGCAAAGAAGTAAGTAAGAGAGAGAGAGAAAGAAGGGAGAAGGGGGATGACGAGAGAAAGTGTAGGGTAGATGGGACAAGCAGAGAGAATAGGGTAACATTTTCCATTTCCCCTTCCTGTCATCTGATTCAACTGCTGCCCGTACAAACTAAACCCCTCTCTCTCTCTCTCTCTCTCTCTCTCTCTCTCTCTGAGAGGAGAGGGGGAAATGGAGGGAGGCGCACGCACTGTACTATTGACCCTGCTGAGTACCATGCAACAGGCTGATGTTTACAACGTTAGACAAAAGTAGTGGAAAACTTCATTTTGATGAAGCAACACGATTCCCAAAAGATCTCATTTGACTTTGATGGTGCACATTGTTTGGGTTTATTGTATTTAACCCATTAAGACCCGAGGCTGATTCTACAAATTCCTTCTGAATCAGTGCTTCTCACACTTTCAAGATTTTCCAAAAATTATCAAAAATAGCAGACGTACAAGCTCGCAGCGCGGCACGAAGTGACGTGCTGTGAGCTTGTACATCTGCTATTTTTGAATAGCCAATGCAAAAATCTAAAATGCTGCAGATGCTTTCCCGGTTTTAACGGGTTAAAGTAATTTCATGGTAAAAAAAAAGAAAACCCTAACAACTCACACTTCATATTGTTGCCAGGAGTTATAGCAGCAGTCTTTTTTCTGCTGGCTTTTGTTTTTACAAACAGTTAACCAAAAGCAGTACAATTATGACATGTACAGAAGAATGAAGTCTAATGCATGTCTTGTGTTGAATGGCACCGGAATAATTGGTTTTGTTTTGTGCAAGTTGTTCTTATGTGTTGCATTGAAGGTTATTTGTGGAAGGATGCTTGTGTGGCAATAAAATTAACTTTTATCTAAATGATGATATTATGGTTTCACTACATAGCTGAGGAGGACTTAACCGATCTTAATGAAGCTAATAGTCAGCAAATAGTTGCAAACCGTGCTCGGCTTGTGTGTGTGTCTGTGTGTGTCTCTGTCTGTGTGCACTGCCTGTGTGCAGCCAAGTAAATGTCCAATATAGACGTACCATACATCAAATGAAAGGTCTTTGAAAACTGAACACACCTGTCAAGGTTGCGTTTAAGCCCGCCCCTTCCCCCGGAAGCCACGCCCCGGAGAAGGCTCCTAAAAACACCCATTGAAACCCCATGTTAAATGAAAAGTGCCCGAATCGCTCCGAAACTTTTTCTACCCGGAAGTGGGTGAAACAGGCACTTCAAACACTTTGTTGAATTGTTCAAAAACATTCAAAGTTTTTCTTTTGTGAATTTGTATTTTTCTAAGATGCTCCTTTTAACGCAGATTTTTCTAGTTTTTTTTTTCATTGGTTACTTTTTTTTAAATAATTTGTTTTAATGAATTAAGCAAAACAGAGCCAGATACAGTAAAAAAAATATGATTTTTTGGGGGGGTGGCCAATAACTAATACAATGGTGTGTTTTTAGCCTTATTTTTGCCACATCTAGAAAAAACATACATTTCTATCCACCCACTTCTCTACAATTGCTCATTCCTTTCTATTCTTCTTATTGTTATTTTCAAGCTGCGTTCGCTTCCCGCGTTCACGCGTCTTACTTGTTATCAAATTCAGTCTACTGTTTACAAAACTACACTCTGGATTCCTTTAGAGATACTGACTTGACTTAAAGCAGTGTTTTTCAGCCAACGTAGAAGAATGGATGTTGGAACAGAATTTGAAGTAGAGATATTAGTATCATTATTATTGTGAATAATCATAAGATGAAAAATGGCAACTGACAGTGAGGGGAGGAGGAAGGTAGGACATGTTGTCCTCCTGGACTATTAAACTTGTTTCTGGAAGGAGGTTGACAGCAATGACACAATGTGTTGTTCAGTGTGTTCGCTAATGCTCCCTCTCTGTTTCCATTGGATGGGTGTCCTGTGTGATGGAGCCGTGTGTGACAATCAGCCATTTGACTAGTGGCCATTTAGTTGTGTATGCAAGTAAGTGCGTGTGTATATGTGTGTGTGTGTGTGTGTGTGTGTGTGTGTGTGTGTGTGTGTGTGTGTGTGTGTGTGTGTGTGTGTGTGTGTGTGTGTGTGTGTGTGTGTGTGTGTGTGTGTGTGTGTGTGTGTGTGTGTGTGTGAGTGCACTCATACACAGTTAATGTATCCATTTGTACATTATCAGAGTAAAATTTACATGGAGGATTATTATCGTTAAATTTGTTGGTGTATTTGCGAGAGGAGAGAGAAAGAAGGAGAGAGAGACAGAGAGAAAGAGAGAGAGAGAGAGAGAGAGAGAGAGAGAGAGAGAGAGAGAGAGAGAGAGAGAGAGAGAGAGAGACACACAGAGAGAGACACAGAGAGAGACACAGAGAGAGACACAGAGAGAGAGAGACAGCAAGAAACAGAGAGTGAGTTGATATACACACCACTGGAGCAGTCGTCTCCTCGCCAGCCTCCTTCACACTGGCAGCGATCTGGGGCGACACATCGTCCGTGGACACACTCCTTGGTGCAGCGAGCTGATGATGAAAAACACATTTTACACCCGTTCTGACACACTGGGATGGTCAATATGACTCAATAAGTGGTACATATTCAAAAGGCCAGTCATAGTGCTCAACAAGAGGGTGCGTCATCAAAAAGTAATGTACAATAACACGGAGGTTAAGAAAAATGCCCAAAGCCACAAAACAGTAGTAAGGTTTGGATTATTTATCAATAACCACACATATCAGGGTGTATAACCTTATTCCAGAAGATATTAATCATTCTATATTCAATTCTTTCACAGGTGTCATTTATAGTAAAACTTCTGTGCACTGTATGTGATTAATAAAAGTACAGTTCACCACTTTAAACCTATTATACTTCATTGACAAGAGTCCCCCAGGGGTCTATACTAGGCCCCCTCCTTTTTTCCCTCCACACCAAATCTCTTTGCCGAAAATAGCCAATCTACAAGCTCACAGGTACTGTATAAGCTCGCTTCTCTAAAACTGTTTTATGCATTATAATCGCTTCCAGAATCTATTCCAAACATCACAATAGAGCAGTGGTTCTCAACCAGTGGGCCCAGCTAAAACATTATGGAGAGTTGGTAACCAAATGGACCCTTATAGATCTTTAACTCTTGAGAAAGAAAATGAATTTTAGCATTTACTCTCTCAGAGTTAAATTATTGTTAAACATCTGCATGACTTAATTAAAGAATTGTTATTTTTCATCTCTCCTATGGTACCACAGCATGGAATTGTGGACAAAATCGTATCCAATGATAACAAAATATTCTACGTTTTGAGTCTAAATCTCATCAAATGGTGGATCCATGGCTCATATGCCGAATAAATAATGGATCTTGATATGAAAAAGATTGAAAGCCACTGCAATAGAGTGATGCCAGATGAACAGCTGGACTCAACCATGTGATCCAAGTCACGGCTCTGATGTTAGCTGGGGTTTCATGCCAGTAAAAGGCGCTTCCTCTCAGGGTGGGCTTCCAACCAGTTTCAACCTCACCAGTCCTGCACTCGCCAGCAATAAAGAGCTGCTCCACGACGCTAATTCAGAAAAGGTTGGAGTCACTTTCTAAAACAATGTTTTATTTATAGCCCTAATTCTGTTTTGTAATTCACATCGGACTGCTTTGCTTTTCTTACTGACTTTTACTGAAAATGCTGTTCAACTACAAAAGTACATCTCTATTCACTATTAATCACTAATCAATATCGTTATTAAAATGCCCACTTGCCCAGGGTATTCCTTGTACTGGAGGCGTGACTTTAGGAAACTTCTTTAGTTCTGTGCAGAACTAATCACATTATTATCATACGTCATTTTGTGGGGGTTTTATTCAACGCATCATACAGTACCATGGGTGCAAACGTTTATCATAGGTTGGTTACCAAAACTTAATAGGCAATGACATGGCTGTGCTCTAGCCATGTACATGTACAGTAGCTACACATAGTCAGTAAGCCTGCCTAACCCTGTTAGTACCATACTCTATCCATAGAGGTACGCTGGGTATGGAACCCATGATCCTAGAAGCATTAAAGGGTTAGTTCAGATTTTTTTAGTATTTTCTGTAGGAAATACTTACCATTAATGTAGTGGTTGCAAAGGTATTAATTGATTGCCCGAGTCCCGTGGTCAGAGTTATGGTCCGGTTCTGATGAATATGAAGTAGTTCCGGTAGATTAGTAGATTTGGTGGGGGCCGCTCATTAAAAATAAATTAATTAAAAAAACTAGCGTCATTTGTATTGTTGACCTATTTCTACCATATAGAGCAGGTTTCGTTCAATTTCGACCCCTCTGTCACATGGTACTATTTTTTGTGTCATATATTTTGTTCGTGAGTAGGCTGCCGCGGCGCAGTGATTCTGGACACAAACATTAGTACCATGTGACAGAGGGGTCGAAATTGAACGAAACCTGCTCTATATGGTAGAAATAGGTCAACAATACAAATGACGCTAGTGTTTTTAATTAATTTATTTTTAATGAGCGGCCCCCACCAAATCTACTAATCTACCAGAACTACTTCATATTCATCAGAACCGGACCATAACTCTGACCACGGGACTCGGGCAATCAATTAATACCTTTGCAACCAATACATTAATGGTAAGTATTTCCTACAGAAAATACTCAAAAAATCTGAACTAACCCTTTTTCCGCATGGTTAGCCAATCTACAAGCTCACAACGCGTCGCAACGCGACGGGTTGATTTGGTAGAGAGTGAAAGCGCTTGTAAGATTTGGTAGAGAGTGAAAAAAAGACTGTAACAAGTATGTTCTTTACAGGTCCGTTTTACCAATTATAGAGGGTTTAAGTGAATTGATCCCAGTGCATGACTGAGGACAATTTCACGATAAATTATTATCACGATAAACGATAATAACGATTATAGTCCCATCCCTATTTAGGACAGCAGGATCACTGAGGAGTGAGTTCACATGATTCCACAATAAATAAGACTACTCACGGACACATCTGTCCCTGCTCTCGTAGTAGCCTGGGCAGCACTGATACCTCCTGCGATAGTCCATCTTCACTGCCTGTCTGTAGGCTGTCTTGTAGGTGATTCTAAAAACAATCAAATGCAGTGGTGTAAAGTAACTAAGTACATTTTCTCAAGTACTGTACTTAAGTAAAATGTTGAGGTATTTCCAATTTTCAGTACTTTTACTTCTACAACACTACATCTCAGAGGCAAATATTGCACTCTTACTCCACAACAATTATTTGAAAACTTAAGTTACTAGTTACTTTGTAGATTTTAATTATTATTACAAAACATACATTAACCACTTCAGCCAATCAGCCCTATATACATTTCGGCCATTTGAAAATAGCCGATCTACAAGCTCACAGCCTTATTGTGAGCTTTAGAGCTGCTGTTTTCAAAAGATATTTATACATTTTATACATTTGAAAACTCGTGAAACGGGACATTCTGCATAATGAGTACTTTCTACCTTTGTATACCAAAACTTTTGTACTTTTACTCATTTTGAATTCCAGACTTTTACTTGTAACAGCGAGAATTTCTACATTGCAGTATTGATACTTTTACATGTAAAAAATGTGAGTACTTTTTCCACCACTGATCAAATGCAACATTTGCTGTGCTCCTCTGATCCACTCACGGCAGGAACAAGAAGAGAGTCATCAATAAAGCATGAAGCTACGTTATACACATATACAATATAAGATACCTGTGGCGGGTGCATCTGTATGATGTGCGGGGATCAGAGCAAGGCTCCTCTGTCACATGGTCGTACGGATGTGAGTACGACTCCTTCACTGAGGTGGTGTAGCTGAAAAGCAGAAAAAGTTGCACGCGGTCAACGGAAAATGTATGAATCATCGTTTGACTGGAAATGTTGATGTCTTTCAACTTGTTGATATCAATCTGCAAATGATGGTGCCTTGGAAAAACACACTGACGAATGACCCAAACATATAACTGTATTCTACAGTGCTTTGAGCTGCTTCTTTATTAGAACTATTGGCTATATCTTCATCATCTTGTGATATGTAATATATAATATGATTAGCCTATATTTAACAAGTGGACTGATAATGTATATCAGTCCACCTGTTAATTATTCTAAGTCTTAAAATGTAATGTAAATTAACTGCTCACTCGTTCTAATCAGAGAGGTGCTGTATATACAGTATAAAGAGTGCTGCTTACTCACTTAATGTGAAACTCTCCCAGGCAGAAGCTCTATACGCAATCTCACTGCTTAAACTGTCAATTCTAATCAAGGCTCTAAGCTGTGAGATTGTAGCAGCAAAGTATACCGTACAATTCAGTATTTGTTACAATTGAATAGAACTGACCTCTCCCATAGGCTGCACACATTAGGGTCTCTGGGGTTCAGAGACCAGGATTGTCCAATCATGGAGCTGAGAACCAGCAGGACGGCAAAGCTCCGCAGATAAAGCATGGTGCTGAGGACATAGAAGAACAATAAACAGTATGAATAGTCAAACAAACAAGTGTACAATTTTTCTTTGGCAACGAGAGCCAAGGGTCAAAATCTTAAGATTAACACTAGAACAAAAACATTCCTAGAGCACATTAGTCGTACACAGAGTCACAGACAGACAAACAAACAAAACAAAAAGTAGGTTCTTAGATCTTAGGCTTGTATACTGTTGCTTCAGATTCTTCAGATGTTTATACAATTTGCAATACATTATTCTTCTCAGAGTGACTTTGCTTACGTCGCTTAACCCATTAAGGCCCGAGGTTCCGATTCTACAAAACGTCTTCTAAATCCTAAAACAGTTTCATGAAACACTTATGTTAATAATATGTATTTGGCTGCCGACCCCCCATCCATTTGTGTTCCAGGGACCCCCAGAAGCAAAGATTTGAGTTAAACATGTTTAAATAAATAATTCAATATATATATTTTCAAAATTTTTCGAAAATAGCAGATCTACAAGCTCATATATCTGCTATTTTTGAATAGCCAAAGTGTAAAATAATGGTTTAAGTGGTTAGACAGACGGGTTCCCGGTTTTAATGGGTTAAGATATTACTAAACTGAAGAGTTTAGCATTTTTATCCCACACACAGTCTTTGATATTGACCCAAATACCTGTATAATAGTTTAGTAAGCTACATGTACTGTGCTGTCATATAGTGCAGCATAGAAACATTGCACCACTCCAGAACAACTGTCAAAAACATGTATTAACTCTCACCACATGCTTCTACCCTCAAACTACACTAGAATTGTTGACATTTTCTGTGCAGCACATCATATTTTCTAGCCGTACACAGTATCTTTGATTGAGGTTGTGTAACATTTCATAATCTAATGAATGGAAAGATTTATTGTGAACTTCTCTCTCTGCTGGTTGTAATGATATTCTTAGCTCCTATAAATTGTGGCAAGTATTTATCCCCCGTAAAAAGAGTTCATTAAACACTAAGCAGAGACGAGGCAATGAGCCAAACCTTAAGTGTTAACCCTGTCTGCATCTGCAAGTTGTCTTAATATGGTACATAGAAGACTGGCAAACAATAGGGAAGATAGACACGAGCAGAGGGAGAGAGAGAGAGAGAGAGAGAGAGAGAGAGAGAGAGAGAGAGAGAGAGAGAGAGAGGGGGGGGGGGGCAGAGAGAGATAGGTACTAGAGAGAGAGAGAGAGAGAGAGAGAGAGAGAGAGAGAGAGAGAGAGAGAGAGAGAGAGAGAGAGAGAGAGTGAATAAATGTGACTCCCAACTTCATCCTAGCCACCATCAATCAGAGAAGGAGTGAAGCCTCCACACTCCTCCATCTTCCCCTTCCACACTCCAACACCATCTGGATGTTATCAGTGTGTCAGGCCCAAGAGAGCGCCTCGTGAAGGGGACCCTTTTTAGGCTCTCAGGGAGCAACAGGGAGGCAATTCCCCAAAGAGAGACCCTTTTCCCCCTCAAATCTTCTGTGGAAATGGCCACAAGTTCATCAGCCCAGTGGTATGAGCCTTTCGAAAAGGCCATTGGTCCTATCGTGGGAATAGGGCCGTTTATAGAGAAGGGCACATCATGTCAACATAGGATTGGTCAGGCCTGTCCCCTCTGTTTTCCCAACAAGTCCCCTCTGACAGAGTTGCTGTACAGCTTCTCAAGTCATTCACCACCGAGAATTCAGTTATGTTAGGGCACTGCCACTGAATATCAGAGAATATTGTGGGTCAAATATGGAGAGAAAACGCTTACGAGAAAAAGAATATATGAGAAATTATATATGAGATATTTGAGATAATAATTTTTTTATCACTTTATGTATATTTTATATTTTACATTGTTGTCCTATTAACTTACTCCTTTTCCTTTGTTTCTTTCTCTGTTCTTATGACTATATTTTGTAACTGCATAAGTCTAAGGAAAATAATTTCACCCACCCTTTTACACCTGTAAACTTGTGATGTGACAATAAACTTGAAGTTAACATAATTTAGAATGGCACTACAGTGAAATATAGTAGCATTAAGTGAATAATAACAAATTTCCCTTTGCACTCAATATCCTTTAGGCACACTGGATAGAAACACCAATAAACGAACTGGCTACACTTCAGTTTCACCCCTATTTGACCAGTGCTGCCCAGAGTCTTGGCACAGTGAGAACTGTGACATAAATCTCTGTCCGCTCACTGATCTGCTGCTTTAGATATACACTCCCTCTCACTATACTCTCCTATTCACTGTCAAGGGCTAATTCACTTTTTGGCACGAATGCTAACGCCTAAGAAAGCCTTACCACAAAAACAGAATTTTATAAGAACAAGCGTATGTTTTTTATTAAGACGAGCAATCGACTTTACCAGCAACTTCATTGGACTTGGGGGTAAATATTTTTCATTACCTATTCTTTCTTTTTTTCTTTCCTTCTTTTTTCATTTTAATTGTGCTTCATTAGAGAAAGCCATCAAACCGCATGGGAATGCTTAAGTGCTGAGAAACAGAGCGGGGAAGGCCTGCTTAACGAGTGCAGACATGGAGAAGAGTTGTTTTGATGTCAAGCTCAGCTGCAGTTCACATTATATTATTTAGACTACCTTCAGGTTGGACGGTGAGTAGGTAGACGTCTGGCACTCCAGGAGGTACTATCATCACCTACTCCATTACAATTGTGCACTTTGTACTTTCATTGACTTTGTGCTCACTGGTAAGTTCATTATGTATAAAGGAGGTTTTCATTAAGTACAACCATAGCATCAATGTGTTCATGAAACACTTTGTAGCATACAAATGCAGGTGCTCTAAAACTGATAAATTGATTGGTCATTATTATGCAGCTCCACCCCCCACGACCCCCCCCCCCCATGATCATTGATTCCCGTCCTTGCCTCTGATTCAGATAGCACTCCACAGCCTCATTAAATTCAGCCCTAAGTTATCATTATTACCCATAAAAGTTCATTTTAAGACATCCATTTTCCAGACTGACTTCCTGATCTTTCTGTCTCAGTCAACCTTTGGCTATGTGGCAGAAAGTATCATTAAGAATCAAACTATCAATAATCTTGAGCTATCTGGCTTAAGGCTCTCGTTAGATATTCGTTTGGATATAATTTTTTTTACAGCTAACCTCTCGTATGCACTGGTAACACAAGGTGATACAGTACACCAGCTATACTGTTACTAGCCTACGTTAGGTTTGCTGCAACACTCTTTGGGTTCATTTAAAATGAGAAAAGCAGATGCTCTTATCCAGCTCGGTGAAACTTTCATGTGGGATTATAAAACAAATAGAGCATAGGAATACACACAGACTCAAACACACAATCTCTCTCTTCCTCTCTTCCTCCTTCCCTCCCTCTCTTTCATTTTCTCTAATTAGTTCATGGACTGATCATTTGTCTTCATGTTTTTGAACATGTTCCATACACAAAATGAGTCCCATAAGTTGACACGAGTACAGAGGGCCTATTTATAGTATCTGAGGGCTTTTTGCTAATTCATTGCTCTCTCCTCGGCCTATAATATCAAGACCTAAACTTGCGAGCCCACGCGTACAGCGATGTGTACCAACTGAAGAAAACTGTAACTCTCTTTCCATGACCGCACAGGGCTCTTCAATGAAAACATATCCCGAAAGAAAACAGATACATTTGGTTTTGTATTAATCTCACTAGACACTCTTACCCATGTTATTACCATATTCAATTTCAATCATGGCTTCTGCTGAACACATAAGTGCTGACAACTGAAAAATTATTTTGATTTGATTCCATGATCGAGAGCTGACTGTTCCTGAATCCTGACACATGAGCATTTCTTTCCTATTTAGACTATAGGCAGTCACTGCTAGCATGCTGTGATAGCACTTCCATCTTTGTGACCGAAACGTTGCTCCTCTCTCAATACATTTGCTCCTGTACCGTACCAGTTTGGCAGTGTGCAGGCGTATTCTTTTATTATTGATAAGCACTTCCATCTTTGACATGAAAGCAACAGAAGCATGATGCAAATCATGGATGAAGACCTTGGAGCAGCATCTTTGATCAACATTTACATGTTTGATTTATTTAACTTTAACTTATTCAAGAAGTCCCATCGAGATACAAGTCATACAAGAGACCTGGCCAAAATGGCATCAAACTTAAAGAAACAATTTAAAATGTTGAATGTATGACACATGACACTAAAATAACTTGAAATGTAATTCTAATCTAAAATTCCCTGACGATGAGCCTCAGAGCTGTGTTGTACAGTATACTGTACAGTATATGGACACGCCTCCAGACGACATTAGATTTTCGTACTCATCTTGGCATTCCATAATCTTCCTGATTAGGGAAAGTGAATAAGAGACTCCTAAGAGTACAGTAAGAGAGGAGTGTTTTTTTCTTCATGCTGGTGAAATTATACACACATGGCAGTAATCTAACTGTTCTTCCCCTGCATCCACTAATTTTAACCCCCCCCTTTCACATGCGCTATTTTCTCACTCTTTTATTTGCTGTGTTTCTCTCTTTCACTCTAACGGTCTATTTCTCCCTCTCCCCTATGCTCTTTAGTTGAAATACTAATTTGAAGTAGAAAATATTAGTCACCCTTTGGAAGAGAAAGTCGCAGAGGAAAGGAAAATAAAATAGAAGGAATAACATATTGCCTGTGCAGTGTGCACAGTGAGAAGGGAGGGGTGTGCGTGTGTGAAGTGTGTGAAGTGTGTGTGTGTGTGTGTGTGTGTGTGTGTGTGTGTGTGTGTGTGTGTGTGTGTGTGTGTGTGTGTGTGTGTGTGTGTGTGTGTGTGTGTGTGTGTGTGTGTGTGGGGGTGTGTGTGTGTGTGTGGGGGTGTGTGTGTGTGTGTGTGTGTGTGTGTGTGGGGGTGTGTGTGTGTGTGTGTGTGTGTGTGTGTGTGTGTGTGTGTGTGTGAGCCTCGGAGAAGAAAAACAGAGAAAAAGAGTGAGCCTCTGTGTCTGAGAAATATAGTGACAAAAATAGAGAGGAGACATAATATGACTGCATATGAGACCGGTGTCCCATAAAATAGATTAAATAGATCTACAGCATAGATCTACAGCATAGATGTAGAATACAGAAAACATCTAGAATTCCTATTTCTTCTTGTACTTCCACAGACAATTACCGTATTACAACAATAGAATGCATAAAAATGCACACGGCTTTAATCTTTATATAAACAAAATCTAACGCATATTTACATTTGGTGTAGAGCGGTCTAGAATTATAACACGAGGGCTGAGTTTTGGCCATAAAACATTGTGCTGAGTCATCTATCGCGTCATGTCAATTATTATTTCACGTTATACAAAAAGCAATCAACCCTCACCTCAACACCCAGTCACCTGCATGTTTTAATGTTATGGCCACTTGATGCAAGGGTAAAATAAAGTAACTTATTATCTATGTACTACTACACTTTGAGGTGGGGTAATTCGTTTGGCCACGTAGACTGGCAATGCTTCCGATAACAGACAAAGTGAAGCTCCGGATGATACATCTTGATGTTCCTAAAGTTATGAGATGAAGACAACGATGCTGGTGCAACATCTAGGCCACTGTCACCCTTTAGAATTAATTTAAATGATCAACCATCAATGGTATCAAAAGACTGTATTGTAGCCTCTATAGGAAAATCATGATCCTCATTAGGCCTATAGGCTTGTGTCATCAATTTACAATTCAACCTTTCGAACAACAAACCTATAAAACTTATTTGAGACTGAACCTGACAGAAACTGACAGCAGGAACGAATTAGAGCACTCCGTGTGACACACAACCACAGCCACGGGCCCCACTCCTGAGCCATGTGCCCTCCCCCCTCCCCACCCCCACTCCCGTCCCTCTCCCCACCCCACCCCCAAATCTATTAAAACAGAGTTACTGTAAACTGAGTATAAAACCCATAATCCTTTGCATCTGGGTTCTTGTCTTGGCGCACAGGGTAGGTTCGGATACGACCGCAGCTAGCTAGGCTGGCACTGCCATGCGCCACATGTTGGGTGGGTGGACTGGAGGGGCAGTACGGACCCTTAACAACACAATGTAGAAAAAGGGAGGGGGGGGGGGGACTATTCCATGCCACACCCAACATGTCAGCTCATGACGCTTGAAGACACACAATAAACTCCCAAAACACAGAATAATTTGTCCCATTGCTCTGGTCTATCCAGCGAAACAAAACTCCTAAATCCCAACGCATTTCATTGCGTTTACAGGAAGGCATCATATATGGTAAGAAGGTGGCACTGAACCGCACAGCTCAACCCCCCACACCCCACACTGGAAAGGTTTCTGGGTGGAAAACTCTTGACGGCTCATGGGCCGCTGACGGTTCTCGTGGGAGTTGCGTGACAAAAAGGATGATCTAGGAGGCGAGAGGAGGGGGAGGTTTCAGGGAGAGAACTTGGAGGTCTGCATTTCGCAGCATCTTTGGGTTGACCTATCGCCAAGATTAATGTATAAGCAAACAGGAGATATCTTGACTTTTTGACCTTTGAACTTTGGGAAATAGCAAACACAATTGCACTAGCTGTTTCTTTTGTCTCTTTTTGTAGACTAGATATTATCATGAGTTGAGCTCTGGCCTACTCCGTAATTCCATCCTAGAATTATGTCAGCAAATCCATCCATCCATCCATCCAATCCATGTATCTTCAGTATGCTGCCATCAGCTCGATAATTCATTTCAATGTGCTAATTCAAAGGACATACATGAAATCTATTAAATAAGTAACTCATGGCTATATTATTATTGTTAACAGTGTATGTATTCTATACACATATTCCATAGCCTGGAGGTTTAGTGGGTCTGAAGTTATTAGTTCAAATAAATGACCTAGTTGTCGTTGAGATATTTGAAAGATATTTTTCACACACACACACTCACAGACACAGACACAGACACAGACACAGACACACACACACACACACACACACACACACCAACCCGATCTCCAGAGATTACCGTAACATTGCACGGAACGAGTGCACTTCATTCCGTGGATAGCCGCCTCGGAACTCCCGAATTGCGTGCATATGTACGGCGCTCCCTTTGTGACAAAACCATTTCGGAGGCGCGCAGTCACAGGCGAACTGTCACCCCGTGAAGGACCACCGAGGGAGCTAAGGCGACCGAGTTGCCGTCCTGAACGGTGTGACGTTCGCCTGTGCCTACTCAGCGCCGTTTGAGTTATGTACCGATAGGCACAGAATCGTAATTTTTTTTGTGGGGACTGCTCTGCTTCCGGGTTTTTCCGGGTTGCGACTGGTTACGCCCACCGTGGGACTCGCCGTACATATGCACGCAATTCGGGAGTTCCGAGGCGGCTATCCACGGAATGAAGTGCACTCGTTCCGTGCAATGTTACGGTAATCTCTGGAGATCAGGCTGCACACACACACACACACACACACACACACACACACACACACACACACACACACACACACACACACACACACACACACACACACACACACACACACACACACACACACACACACACACACACACACACACACACACACACACACACACCTGAAAACATAATATCCACCCTACTTGGTGGAGATGATCAGGCAATTATGGCAGTAATGGAAAAAAGTGAATGCAAAAAACTGTGTCATCCCTGTGGCAACTTCAGTTCACATTTGACGAGCATACTCTACTTGTGGCTGTGGACACTCTGCTCTGTGCAGAAAAACAGGATAAATGTACCCCCCTCCACCCCCACCCCCCACTAAACATTTGTCCAAGTTTAGGTTCCAGCGGGAACCAACAATTGCTAGCTCCACAATTTTGCTGGCCACCAGGTCTGAGGTCACTTCTCCCCTTGAATATCAAAGGGAAGAAGAGAAGGAAAAAAAAAACGTTGGGTCAGGGAGGTTGCAAAGCATGATGGTCACACCTATTCCTGTAACGATATTGAGCAGCTACAGTAGCAGTTATCCACTTCGACTAAACCCTACTGTATATTCTTCTTTGACCAGAGTCCCCCAGGGGTCTATCACGCTCCTTTTTTCACCTTTACTCCAAATATGTTTGCCGAATGTTCTCCCCCGAATAGGGATGCTAGTGCTCATGTTGTGAAAGCGGTAGGGAATTTTGCGCTCTAAACTCAAGGCTGAAAACAGTGTTGATGATGGTCTGAAGAACGAAACGTCCACTCTCTGTGACACTTTATTTCACCATGTAACTTTTTGCACTTTTGTAAGTAAAGGACTATTTTTTCATTGTTCAGTGTGCAAGCCTTTTTGTTGTTTAGCGTCCAAGTTGTTACATAAGCTAGAGTACAACCAGGGGCGATGGTGGTGGGTTTGTGTTGGAGTCTGTCTTCATGAGTGTGGTCATGGGGTATTGAGGGTACTGGTGTGTTGAGAGCTTATGTTCCCCAACAGTGATAGAGAACAGAGCCTGTGAATAACAGAGGCTAGGATGATAACGTCACCATGGCGACACTGTTGTTTTGCACCAAATGAAAACTTCAGCATGAATTCTACAAAGTAGTACAGATACAGTAAGTCACCTGTGGAATATATGCCTGACTGTAGCCTTTTAGTTTAAAAATATGTTTCTCTCTCTCTCTAAGTTCTGAATACATTTCAGGGAGTATTTTTCCCCCACAGATTGGATGTTATTTTGTAATAATACCCTTGCAAACACATCTAATGCATTTGTCCTTTTGACCAAAGTCTCTTCATATGTCTGACAACAATACCCGTCATTTCCTGACCAACACAATGTGCTCAGTGCTGACATGCAAAAATACAAAAGTGCCAATGAAAGAAACTTTACACAATAAGTAGGGCTACTCTTTGCAGATGTGGTTTTTGTCTGACAACAGCAGCACACTTTTCTTTTCTTTTTTTGTGGTTGTTGTGTTGGGCTTCTGGCCAATGTGAGGCCTCTTCTCTCTGCCTCTTCGCTCCCTGTTGCAACTCCCCAATTGAGTGGAGACTTGTGCGCTCTCGTGCACAAGCCCACAGTGCAAACTGCCTCTCGGTCCTCCACAGTCCAGACCATAACCACAGGCAGAATGACTGTGGCTTTATCGGTCAAAGAAAGTACAGGGATCCGCACAAACAAAATCAAACACTCAAAACCAAACACGCGATGACAAATACACAAACTTGCACATTGACAGAAGAGCACATAATTATACATACAAGCACACCTTAATTGAACATCACTATTGGTCTTTTAAATAAGCTGTGTGTTTTAAACCACTTAAGAGTGCAAAATGGTGGAAAACCCAAAATGGAGGCCCAGGCTGAGGTTTCAGAAGGACATGACCATACAGTGCTGTAATTATATGTACCGTAATGCTCTGTGGATCATAATGTGTGCACAGACACGTGGGACCCTTGTAAAAAAACACAGCTTCTCCAGAAACCATAACCAAAAAACATAGCCTTGCATCGTAAACGCACATAGCGAGAACAGAGGCAACAAAGAGAAACGGTGTACAGTATAGTGAGACCAATGCTTAGAGAGACCAATAACAGTTTAGGAATCACTGTGTGTAATTGCCATGGACCTGAGTGATATCGTTAACAGAGGGACAAGACAGCCAGCAAGGACACAGATATATCTGACTGTGATTAAAATCATTTTAGCTGTAAGATGGTTCAAGTGACAAGCTTAAGGTAGGGTAAGTGATTTTCTTTGGTCAAAATAAGTGTTAAATAGCTCTATATTCTGATATAGTACTCATTGCTATAGAGTGTTTGTTCAGTAACAGGAGTCTCCATGTCTCTCCAGCTCTTCAATAAACAGAAAATGCATTTTCAGGTCAGGATACCAATTTATCCAATCAGGATAGAGAACTCAGTAAGGATACAGATTAAAGTGAAATTGGAAGTGGTGACACAAAGAAATGAGCTGAACAAATTGGAACTGGAACGCTATAAAAAATGAAGCTGATAAATGGGTACTCTCTCCTGATTGGCTGAAATGTTGTCACCTATCTGAAAATTTATTTTCTGTTTATTAAAGAGCTGGAGAGACAGGGAGACCCCTGTGACTGAAAAACACTCTATAACAATGATTACTATCAGAATATATTTTTTTAATAGAAAACTTTCACTTATCCTACCTTTAATTTTAATATTACACAAGGGATGACATTTCATAAGATGACATAATTGTCTATTTCTTATAGTATGTATTGCAGTGTTACTCACTGTGTGTGCAAGGTCCTGTTGATCTGTATGAGTAGTAGTAGTAGTACTGTTGACCAATGTCACCAAGACTAATGTGTTGGGCATTTAAAGTTATTCTGATATGAACAATAACAGTTTGACCATGTCATGTCACAAGAATTCTCAAATTTCCGCATCATGTTACAAGTATGTTGATGACACATCCCTGTAATATCCTGGTTTGAATGATTTGTTGGAATGTTCATTGTTGTAATGTTGGATGCTGGATTAATCATTAGCGGCGTGGTTATACACTGTTAGAGCTGCCTCATCTCTTCCTGCCATACTCATTGGTGTCAAATCCACTCTCTACTGATATGGGGCTGTTGACATCGAGGAAGTGTCTAATCGTCACTGTTGGGCTGAAACCTTGTATGTCCAAAAACTGTGAGACTGTGTTCAATGGATCCAGTGTAGTTATTATCTAGTCATATATTTACTTATTAATACTTTTCATTAGTTAAATATGTATAAAACCCACAGACAGACTTAAGCACTTTAAACCTGGCGTCCAAATTTTGGGCATATCATCAAGTTAAATTCTTCCAAATCTTTCCATTTTTTTCTAAACTAGCGAGCATTTCTAAGCTTGCAGAGTGGCTATTTTCAATATTTTTGAACGATACTGTCATACAACTAAGTATAAAACACACCATTCATTTATAAAACAAATTTAAAAAAGTTGAAATATGGAGATACAAGGTTTCTGCTTGACGTTGATGTTATACTGTATCCTGACAGTTATGTGACTCATGCTTCAGCTGTTGATATGACAATTTTAATGGGTTGCAACACTCATAATGATGGTATGCTGCATGTACAGTGTTTGGCCTGAAACTGTATGACATTATTTCAATTTTCCTCATTAAAAGTCTAGTTAATGATTAGGGTCCTGTCTTTTCATAAGACATAGTAGAAAGTATTCAGTAATCCCACACAAAATAACGGGAACAATAAACACTACTGTACTGTACTAATTAGTAGAATTATTCATTTGATTGAGCTTCAAATATTTAATATTTAGTCTATAGATTAATTTGTCATATAAAACATAACACTGACATCAATGTCACCCACTACATAGATAAACACTCTCATGGTGCCTAAACAAGAGTCAGTTTCATTGTTAAGGACACATACATTAAAAAACAACACACAACTTATTATAACATAGACGCCACGGGGAACAATCTTCAGCAACTTGTGAGCATCACAACAAGACAAAAGTATGGCCATGTTTGATTACTATGTTCAACTTACTACTTGTTTTATATTATTTTTGGTGAGAACCTTGTACAAGCACTATATGGGTTTCCTTTCTCACTTGCACTTATTAATGTGTTTTAATAATTGTTACCTTTTGTAGTTTTTATTTTGCGAATAAATAAAACAAAAGTATGGCCACCTTTTCCTAGCTCTGTGGGGTTTTTACCATTTTAAAAACGTGTAATCATATAATCTAAACTTTGGCATTTGTCTGATGTCTTCTCACACATCACACACATCCTCCTTTTATACATTTTCCCACCATCACATAGGCTACTGATATCTATTTGCATTACTTTTACTTTCTCCGATTTGCTTCATATACAAATCTTTTCTGTTGTGCACTTGGGGTCAAAACATTGTGGGAAGAGCCACTCTAAATAAAGATTCATAAAGTGTTTCAGATGCTTTGTCTGATCTTCTGGTGATAAGGCCAGACTTAGTCAAGCACTTATTCATCCATGTTTATTAGTATTCAGAGGTCTCCCAACATACACAAGGGCGGTGGGGTCAAGAGTCTTTGAAAGCTTGAGAGGAGTTTAAGAAAACGGCAACAACCTCGACTGAACTCATAAACAATCATCAACTGTTGATGCTAGTACTATCTATGAGGATGCTAGCCCATAGGGCAAGAGTCAAAAGCCACAAATAATGTTTAAAACGTCTTTTGAGTTCGAATGAAATTGCACTCATCTATAAGTGTTCATACCATTACCTGCAAGTCCATTCTGATTGGCTGAAAGAAGAATTCTGCCACAAGGTTTCTTAGGGGAATGGACAACACACTTTCCATTACATTTTCTTTGTTGGCCACACAGAGCACAAACACTGCAGCAACTGGAGGATCTCTCATTCACTTAGCTTTTTAGTTCAGCCACACCTTCAGCCACACCTTCAGGAGGCTGCAATTCGAAAATGGCCCCTGTCTAAGTCTTAACCTACCCCCCCTACCCCCCCTCCTTCATTTTCCTCTTTTGTATATATATATATATTTTTTTCTCTCTTCATACCAGTAACCTGAAAGCTGATTGTATGACATTCTGTATAGTAGTGTGTATATATGTCTGCTTCTTATATGACATCATGATTTGTGTGCATGGGGTTCTCATCTTAAACAAGCTTAGTGCTTAATGAGAGTTCCAGTTTAGTAGACCTTGTATTGTGAATTTGTACTTCCATGTACTGTTATGTACTGTCATGTACTATTCTCATGTCTTTCTAAATAAACTACATCAATCAATCAATCAACCACGAAGCGGTGAGTGCAAAACACTTGTAATGAGGCTGTCTCTATGTTGGTCTGTCTGTCTGTCTATATACTGTATGTACATACTGTGTACTGTAATGCTGTCTGCAAATCTGTCCAGTCCACCAGAGAGTGCTGCAAATGGCATACGCAACTCAACTATACACACTTCTAGATTGCCTTGTATCATTTACATATAACCTCTGCTCTTAGACCACTTGTCTGTTCTCTTGATTAACACTTCCAAATTATTATGCTGATTATATTGTCCCAACAATAGAAAACCGGTTGAAAAATATAGAAATAATTGCAATTAAAAAAGCCAAATCAACAAATGAAAAAGTTTATCAGCAGATTTCTCATAACAAAATAACCATTTGAGCAAGCCAGACTATTCAAGCTATGGATATATGAATAACTCTGAGACTTCTGTATAGTTGACAGAATGGCTATAAGCTCTCATGTAGGTTATGCTGCATTCTGAATCTTATGTGCATGGTGCACATCTGGATTTACTGCAAGTGTGGTGGCAGATGCAAAAACACTCTAAATCTATTTCACAGGCTTGCTCAATTTCACAGTCCATCAATCATTAGCCAATCAATCACTGGCCATTATGTGTTAAGTAACAGTACTCCAATCACTGTTTTAACTTGTAGTTTCTTGCGGGGGGAAACAGGAAAACAGACTACAGTACATACACAAAAGGGAAATGCTGAACCGGCGCAGACTCAAAATCACTAGTAGTCATCACTAAACTTTCAATCACACATCCATATAAACACAGATGTGCATACAGAGACCTGGCTTTGCATGCTGTGTACTTCTAGACATACACCTTTCCTATACTGCACACGCACACAAACACATGCGCGCGCTCAACACTCACACGTCACACGCACACGCACGCACGCACACACACACACACACACACACACACACACACACACACACACACAGACACACACACACACACACACACACACACACACACACACACACACACACACACACACACACACACACACACACACACACACACACACACACACACACACACACACACACACACACACACACACACACACACACACACACACACACACACACACAAAGCTCTTTCCATCCCATCATTATCTTTGTCTTGGCTGAGGCCTGTGCAGTTTGCTTACATCTGTGGTCTTGAC
Source organism: Gymnoscopelus braueri (assembly GCF_963280865.1). Lineage (NCBI taxonomy): Eukaryota > Metazoa > Chordata > Actinopteri > Myctophiformes > Myctophidae > Gymnoscopelus > Gymnoscopelus braueri. The sequence continues at coordinate 30,141,591 of NC_137605.1, forward strand.
CCTAGCAATAGTGGAGCTGTAGCCCAAACTTTATTGGAAAGGTGGGAAGTCAAATCCCATCTGTGGAATCTACAGTGCCAAGATATAAATCAATATCCATCCTGTTTAAGTGCTACCTGTATGCTTACTGTAAGAAGAGCAGTCTTTGGCCTTTTATAATCAGTCATTTCAGACTTTAATTTAGATGAATAGATATAAGCCTATTATCCCTGGTAATTTATCCCAAACAGTCAGTGCTTAACCAAAATACTAGGGATGTAACAATATTGTCGTTATCATGATGTACAATAACAAAAATGTCTGAATATTATCGTGGGCCCGTGACAATATTATCCTGGGCCTGTGAAGGCATCCACCATGGGTATTCAGGCTGAAAATTGTATTGTTTTGTGAACAGCAGCAATGTACAACAATAGCGAAAATAGCCGATCTACAAGCTCACAACGTGTCACATTGCTAGACATTGTGAGATTGTAGATCAGCTATTTTCACTATATATAGACCTATATATTTTTATAATCATTCATTAATCATCAAATCAAAGCAAAGGTTTGAAATAATCATGATATTGATTTGAGATCATATCGCCCAGCCCTATGTCTTGTCTTACACATGCAGGTGGTGGAGGGGAGGGGGGCAATGTTATCCTTTGTGACACAGGGTATGAGAATGACACATGCCTCATACAGTGAACAAAACCGCCAGGCATTTAGCTTTAATGTGACTAAGTCACGGTTCTACGGGGTGAATGCAGTTTACGGAAAAAGGAGTGCGACCGTGCAGCATCTGGGTTCAATTAAGACCACACTCCTAATGCGACTCGATGGCAGCTCATTTTTTTGCAGCTGCTAAGACTGAGCGATAGCTGGCCTGGAACCCATTTGGATTGATGTTTGTATCTGTGTTTTTTTCTCCCTCGGTTGTTGTTGTTGCTGCTGCAAGTTTTCTTTTATACCTTAGACCCTGGATAGCATTTACTGTTTGGGGGGAAATAATGGTATGACACCTTGGTATTTATTTGACAAAAACACCTACAGTAAGTGTGGCTGCCTGCAGGCAGTGGTTTGTTTACTATTAGAGCCCAACTTTGGAGATTGCCAGGTTTTGGAGAGTCCTAGACTACCTACCGATTACTGATGTTTTGACCGATATTTTGTCAAAGAAAGCAAAATAGTGTAATAAATTTGAAAATGTTAGATTTTATTAAAGTTTATGTTTGAGAACATTTAAAGGTAGGGTAAGTGATTTTCTTTGGTTAAAATAAGTATTAAGTAGCTCTATATTCTGATAGTACTCATCAAGTGTTTGTTTAGTAACAGGAGTCTCCATGTCGCTCCAGCTCATTCTTCCATAATGACATGCCCAAAATAAGTTGAAAGTGGTTAAAAACACGTTGGCTGCCTAATTGCCGATACCAATATATCAGCCAAACCAATATATCAGTCTGGCTGTAGTCATTATGCAAAACACCTTAGAGGCTTGCACACCAGGAGACAGAATGTACTGTATAGGCCTACAAAGTTAACCAGATCACAGGTGAACGATGTCTTTTTCCATAAAGCCTAATTTATAGTTTGTTGTACGACATTGTCGCGTGCCAAAAACAACAGACATTTTCATTGGTGCTGTGTTTTATTCATTGTAAATCTATTCTCAGTGGTGGAAAAAGTACTCAAATGTTTTGTCTTAAGTAAAAGTATCAATACTGCAATGTAGAAGTTCTCTGTTACAAGTAAAAGTCCGGAATTAAAAATGTACTTGAGTAAAAGTACAAAAGTATTGGTATCAAAATGTACTTAAAGTACCAAAAGTAAAAGTACAAACATATTTGAAAATAGCAGATCTACAAGCTCACAACGCGACGCGTTGTGAGATTGAAGATCGTCTATTTTCAAATAGCCTAGGTTTAAAATAGGGCTACAGTGGTTAATGTATGTTTTATAATGTAATAATTTATATCTACAAAGTAACTAGTAACTAAAGTTTTCAAATAATTGTAGTGGAGTAAAAGTGCAATATTTGCCTCTGAGATGTAGTGGAGTAGAAGTAAAAGTATAGACAATTGGAAATACTCCATTAAAGTAAAAGTACCTCAAAATTGTACTTAAGTACAGTACTTGAGTAAATGTACTTAGTTACTTTACACCATTGTCTATTCTTCAGCACTGTAGATGAGGTCATACTGGTGTCAGTGTACCACGTGTGCCAGTATGCAGTGCTCTCAAACTCATAACGTAAAATTGCCCGTACACCAATGCCACAATTTAAAGACACCGTCAGTGACGTAGGTTAAAAAGACCAATGCAGGCTCAGTGAGACAACAACACACAGGCTGCAGAAGCAGAGTTCAAGACACAGGTAGAACAGCACAAGCTATCCTCTTTATTGCTCTCTCTCTCTCTCTCTCTCTCTCTCTCTCTCTCTCTCTCTCTCTCTCTCTCTCTCTCTCTCTCTCTCTCTCTCGATTTCCTGGAAGTCCAGTCTGGGCCAGTAAATTCCTTTGAGTTAAAGCTCATTGATTTACTGGCCTACCTCTGGCACATGGAGTGCTGCCTTTCTGGAGGACGAGTTGGAAACCTGCATCTTATTAATGGCATCATTTTAGAGCTGTTTTTTTTCTCTTCTTCTACACAACCTAAAATGCACTCTTTCTCCTTCGCCCACACAAATGGTCGCTGTCCCATTCTCTCTCTCTCTCTCTCCCTCTCTCTCTCTCTATCTCTCTCTCTTTCAAACACACACACACACACACACACACACACACACACACACACACACACACACACACACACACACACACACACACACACACACACACACACACACACACAAACACACACAACACACACACACACACACACACACACACACACACACACACACACACACACACACACAGAGAGAGAGAGTCTACCCCCCTCCAGTCCCTCCAGATGGTCTTCGTCCCTGCACAAGCATCTGGAACTTAAAAGTCCAATTTTCTTCCCTTGAAAACTTGGGCCACGTGTGCTACCCTGAAGGTGAACCCATAGAAATGTTCCAATATGGTGTCTCATTCTCCGCTCCTTTGGACAGCACTCGGCTTTAAAAGCCTTTACATGTATGTGGCGTGGTATTTACTTGTCTTATTGTCGTCTCATCAATCTAATGAAAGACAACTTGAGCCACTCGAATATTTAGTTACTCTGGGCATTACAGTGTTTGAAATTCTTTATTAGGAATAACCCCTAGTCTTGGACCAAGGCTGTCAGACATTTCTTTTATTGATTCTGACATTTGTGTACCTCTGACAGTCTTGGACACCACCCCCAAATAGCCACTGCAATTCTGTGTTTAATGCCCGTAGTTCTCTGTACATGTACAAATGCAAAATATATATCCTAAAGCAACTTCGGAGGCTTGTTTTCTGTATTATTCCGCATTTTTCAATAAATAGGTGTTACCAGTCTGTGCAGGAAGTTTTCTGTATTCATCAATGAGTATAGTGGTGCTGTTGCAGCAGGTGAAAGCTGGTATTACACTCGATGATATTCAGGCACAGATGGGATTAAAACACATTTTTATGGAATAAAAATACGGAATAATACAGAAAACAAGCGTCCTGGAGGGACGGGTAACGTCTGTGGCTTTAGGATAAGTACTTTTATTTCTATTTTTTACATTTACGGAGGACCACAGGCATTAGACACAGAATTGCAGTGGCTATTTGGGGGTGGCATCCAAGACTGTCAGACATAAACAAATGTCAGACTCAATAAAATAAATCTAAAATAAATAAGACTCCTTGACATGTAGCATGAGGGAATCCTCAAATACAATAGTATCATTTAAACACAATTAGCAACACGTTTAACAAAAACAAAACAAAAACATCAACCAGACAATAGCACAATACCAAATGCAACAACAAAACAAACAAAAACCAGTGATGGCATTAGGTTATACACTACCTTAAAATAGTGTATCTATCTTATAATTAATTATAATGATTATGAGGTATAAAGGTCATTATTATATGTACAAATGATCCCATAATAACAACACAAGTGCATTTCTTAACAGATAAAATGATTGTGTTGATTTAATATTTACAAGTAATTTGTTCCAGTCAGAGGAGGCTTTAAATATAAATGCTTTCTTGGCTATTGATTTAGAAACTGCAGTAACAGAAACAATAGAGGGGGGCAATCAACTGAGTGTCTCAGTTGATAATTAGAGGAGAAAGATACTGTAAGTCCTTTTATGCATACATTTAAAAATATACTGTAACCAGTGGTCAGTTACAGTTGAATTATGTAACATGGGCTACAGAACTTGTGGTGCACAAGTCACAAGGGCCTTAATAACTTATGGAAAGTGCACACTTATGGCATGATTTTAGCACAATTTATCAGTACTTTTATCAAGTATTTAGATATTGTGTGCTTATATTTTCCACAGGTTACTACACAGGCTAACAAACTGGAATAATAATCCAACTGAAGCAAAGTGCTACTACATTTGTGATTAGGGGGTCTTCAGTATGACACCTGCATATCTGCCCCACACAACAGGAAGGTGGAGGTCAAGGGGAGACAAGAGGGCAAATACCCGCTACCACACAGGACATCCTGGGCAGACGACTCAGGGTAGCCATAGCTATGAAGACAGAGAGTGGGGGCATCCTGTCCTGTTTGTGTATGTGTGTCCATCATGCAAGGAAACCAAGGGGAAACTGTTGCTAACACTTTTCTTTTTCTGGATGTCCCATTGGGAAGCAGTGCCACCAGGAGAAAACAGTAGACGTGTGTATTGGATTGAGTTCATGGCTGGCTAGATTGTTCCACTTTTCAAAACATTTAATGGGAATGCATTTAAAGCAGAGGTGGGCAGGATTTTTTTCCAAGGGGCCATACTGACTTCGATAAAGTGAGTGAAGGGCCACACATTGGGCAATTGAATTGAAAGTTGAAACACATAGTGCTGCTGAAGTATGTTTAAACTGCATGAATTTGATGGACACGACAGACTACTTAGAATAGAATAGACTTTACAACAGGGTCAACTATTTATTTTTTATTTTTTACAGCTGTACTGTATCACTCACATGATCAAACATATTGTGTTATGTTATAAATATGGATCCATGAGCCATGACAGACTGTTTCACTGTTACATGATAACCTTTAACATTTGAGTATACAGATGGAATATGGACGCATGTACTCAAATGGTACATAGTAATCATCCTATAATTCTACAAAGCTCTGTGCATCTGTGTGTGCGTCTGTCTGTCTGTCTGTCTGTGCCCAAATTCTCTTCTGCCCGGTTCTCGTCAGTGGCTGGAGCAATTGCTCTGCATTTGCACACAGCCATTGACCATGTGCACGGAACACCGAAGCCCGTTTTTCGCTTTCCCCAAATGTCAGCTGTTTATTAGCGTTTTTGTGTTCGCTGGCCAAATCATGTGAGTGAAACAAGCGCTGGTGTTGCCACATCCGTGAAACAAGCGAGTGGGTGCCCATATTCCCAGACGGGTATGGTCTAGTTATTAATAATTAACATAATGCAGCCTTTTAAGATATAGATTATTGGGGGGTCATTTTGTTTTTCTTTGAGGACTTCGAGGGCCGGATTGATATGGTCAAAGGGCCGGGTCCGGCCCCCGGGCCGGATGTTGGCCGCCATGTGTGATTGAAAGCATCTATCCTGTATCGAACGCTGGTGTTATTGTTGTACTGTTTTATTGGATCTTGTTTAGTCGATACACTTATTTGTTTTAGCTCATGCTCATTTGATTTTGCTATTGTTGTCTCATCTGTTTAAGGAAAATAGGTAGCTGATATATTGCACTTTTACCTTAGCGCTAGGTATACTCTTGGTTGCTTGTTTTTGCAGAAAATGCACTTAATACTTCTGGTGATTAGTAGTTTTCGTTCCCTACCTATGTTGAATGCACTTATTGTAAGTCGCTTTGGATAAAAGCGTAATGTAATGTAATGTAATATCTATCTCATTTTTCACAATAACTTAACTTATTATTTAACCATTATTAAAAAAAAATTACCTACAAACTTATTTATATTGACTTGCAGAATGAGTCTCGACTCACTGTCTTCTCCGCCTCTAGCTCATAAACTTGCATCTAATAAAACACAGACTCAAGCTGAGTTTCCTGACCCAGACAGCTTTGCTCACTCTATGAATCTTCTCTGCCACGGTGCAGAAATAAAAAAAAAAACGAAAAAAAACATCGAGCTTTCCACAGGTCGAAAAAACAACCTAATCTCCCAAACTCCCTACAGTCTGTCAGGTCTACATTCCCCTGTCCTCTCGGTCATAGCGCCATAGCGCACCCCATGAGGATGAGAACTGGGAAGTTGATAGGAAACATCTTGCATGTAAACCAGGTCTGCATCCCCACCTTCTCTTCCTCTGACATGTAAACACATAGGTTGGGTATACACACGGACAGGCACAGTGGTGGAAAAAAGTACTCAAATGTTTTACTTAAGTAAAAGTATCAATACTGCAATGAAGAATTTTCAAATGTATACAAATCTTTTGAAAATAGCAGATCTACAAGCTCACAACGCGACGCATCGTGACGCGTTGTGAGCTTGTAGATCGTCTATTTTCCAATGGCCGAAATGTATATACATGTAGGGGTGAAGTGGTTAATGTATGTTTTGTGGAGTAAAAGTACAATATTTGGATCCAAGATGTAGTGGAGTAGAAGTAAAAGTATTGGAAATGGGTAATACTCAAGTAAAGTACAAACACCTCCAAATTGTACTTAAGTAAATGTACTTAGTTACTTTCCACCACTGGTCAGGCATGTGTGAGGAAAAGTCCTTCAGTGACGCCATCAAACCTGCGCTGGCACTGCTATGTCCACTTTTCCCATAAAGTGAACCCACTGGGATCGTCTGTGCTAATTTTGAGGAGGGCGCCCTTCCAGGCACACCTGTGTTATTTGGAGTAATGATCATGCTGACATGTGATAATCTGTCATTCTGTCTTTCCTCACGCTTACTGCCTATAATTCTCTTTTTCTATAGTGATCTTTCTAGACGATGGAATTGTTTTTGAAGAAACGGGAGGGACTCTCATAAAATGCGCGATGGACGGGCCTGAACAGTCAAAAGCTTAACACAGCTGGTGGAATGGATCTGAGCTTGGGCTCAAGAAAAACATCAAAATGGGGTCTAGCAGTTCTTGAGAAGTGCCAAGTATGACATAAAGGCCATTTGTTTTTCACATGCAGAATTCACATGAGGTAGTAGGGTAAATTCATGACAGTTTGTCCAATAGCTGACATGTCTCCTATTCAGTCTGCACAATGAATCGCACATCTTACAGCGATGAGTAAAGCAAACGAAAAACAAAACAAAACTAAAAAAAAACTGCACATCCATTTTCAAAAAACAAGAATCCCTGGGCTGTGAATTTGGGGCTACATTTCCTCTAATTCTATATCTCGGGTTTCATTTGGTTCCAGTCATCCTGCGTAGACACCAGAGTGAACCAAAGACAGCAGACCAGGCTCCTGAAATCTTAATGAAGAATGTCTCCATCACCGCTCCACCCGAAAACACCACCCACCCGTCCAACGACATGAGCAACTCCAGGAAAGACCCTTACCACAGCACAAGTACCCTGTGGTCACAACCAAACCCACTCCTCATGGCTCCTCCTTCCAATCCCAACTCTCTGACCTTTTTTTTAATATAATACTGTATATAATTGGTTATTTGAGCCAGAGCCCCAAGTTACTGTACGACGTGTTCCACGGCGAGCACATGAACCAACCCAAACCATGCAGTTGCAGGGCTGTGCTCAAATCTGCTCCAAATTATTTGTGCGGCTGCAGAGCACATGGGGGTTGAAGGCTTATATAAGCCTGTGCTGTGGTAGGAACATTCAATCCATGTCACCTTCTCTTGAGTACCCTGTGTTTTTCATCAGCACACTTTTAGCATCAAAAGAATAAAAATCTGGACGCATGGACATGGGTCATTGTTTTGTTTTTATCTAATTGGCTTTCATTATAGAGAAATATGTCATCATCACACTAATATGATTTGCTTTACACAGTTACGAGTCAAATTGGTTTCATTTGTACACTCTCAGAGTTAAATTAACACTAAGGATTTTACTGTGTACCCAAGGCTAGTGTACCCTTTATACTCTGTAGACTAAAGCACCTTTGGAGATTCTATACGGGTAACCTATATAACATGACATGATTCAGAGAGTGTTGACAAAGGATGAGGCCGTACACAGCCCTTAGCCACGATGCAAAAAGTTTATTAAAAAGAAACCAACGTTTCGACAGTAAAGTCTTCCTCAGGGTTTTGATTCAGAGAGTAACACAAACAAGAGCCTACACAGTAAGATTATCAGTGTTAATGTAACCCTGAGAGTGTTAAATGTTCTTTAAAAACATTTACAAACATCTTACAGGTCTGTTTGGTTCCAGGAACCTTTGCTGAGTAAAGGCATTGTCTCACATCAATAACCCAAACGTGGCGTGTCGCCTTGGGGTATAAGCCTGTCATGAAAATGTGTGTCTTTCAAAAGAGAACCTGCAGATGCTCCTCTGTACGGCATTACACACAGAGATGACGTTTTCACTTTGGCAGATCAAATTAGCGAAGCAACTCTCTATTATTCTTACCTCACTTCTACTCATTCTATTTCTACCCCAGCCCCTGCTTCTGGCCAATGTCATCTCCAACCAAAACATATCCAGTGGCTCACGTACCGGACCCTGAAAATTATCTCCTGGACAAACAGATGGCGCGTCAGACAGACAGAAATGTGCAATGCATGATTCTCCAGCTGTCTAAGCATTTGCAATTGGAACAGACTAAAAATACATTAATATTGCTATACCTGAAAAAGTCTGGATACGTACAGATTTTCAAATGGGATATGCTATTGGTCACTAACCCAGTTCTCAGGAAGAATAGGTTGCAAAAAAAGTTATCTGTACTAATACTCTATTTTGCAGGGTGGTCAGCACATCTCAACACAATACATATTATTAATAACAAAACATACTGACAATATTGTTGGATATGTTGCTAACAGGTGTATGGTTTGATATTATTCAAAGACTAAAAGACTGCTGAATATGAATTCTTTAAAAAAAAGAGAGAAAATATGACTGAGGTTTTCTTTTCGTTCAGAATGCAGGTTTTCCTTGATATGTTGTCTGGCAAAACAAATAGGTATGGAGCTTTAGGGAGCTTTATGGAGTTTTTTTCTGAGGAGATCAAACATACGGTATTTCTCTCATCTCTGATGTAGGCCTAGTTGTGTTATCTACTATATCGTTCCCAAAAGCCATCATTCACTGTTTACACATACAGTAATGCATCAGAAGACACATAGACAACACCTGAGTGTTAAGTTAACTCTGAGTGTACAGTACACTTTTTTAAAATCTTCACAGAGGAAAATTAACTAAACGATTTGCTTTGAAAATTATCTATTTATGTAGGGGGGGGGGGGGGTACTTTAAGCCTATCCTTCATTATCTTCAGATAGAATCAGAAGTAGACATTTCAGTCTATAAAAGGACTAGCCTATATCCTTTTTAACTTGTGTCATGTTTGTTGCTGTTTATTTAACAGTGGATGTCTCTTTTTGCCTTGAAAGTCTTCTATTGCTCGATGTCTAAACTTAGCTTTGCAAATATAC
>NC_137605.1:30156277-30203777 GCF_963280865.1 Gymnoscopelus braueri
AATAAGAAACCAAGAAAAGCCTCGCTGGCTAAAGGCAAGCTGTATGGATGCTTTGTGAAGGTATGCTGCCCCTTTGTGGCAAGAAACTTTTGTGCTAAGTTAAGCTAAGAATATAATAACTGGTATGTAGTTGTTTCATTACAACTAGTTTTAATGATACTTAATTAGGCTTAGTTAGGCTCAGAGTTGTCATTATGCTTTTTAAATACTATCACCAAGATAGTCTTGTACGTTTTTATACAACAATTAGTTCCAACCGCACATTGTGAGTGACCAATAACCAGAATACACCAACGGGGGAATCATCAGTGAAAGCATCACTCTTTGATATGTTGTGGACCAGGCCAGCTAGCATTAACCCATTAAGACCTGAGTCCGATTCCACAAATGCCTTCTAAATACGTTTTCTGAAAAATGTATGTTGCTATATATCGTTGCTGTCAGGCAGAAACCTCTTATACATTTTTGTGTTTTTTCTTAATTAACACCCTACTTGATCACACTACAGCGTCACACAAATTTATCAAAATTAGCAGATCTACAAGCTCGAAACGTGGCACTAAGCGATGCATTTTGAGCTTGTCGATCTGCTACTTTTGCTATTTTTTTTCATTTGTATCCTGAAAAGTAACAGTTTTGGACATTTGAGGTTTCCACCCGACAGACACGAAATATAGCTAAAATAACACGGATGCTTTCCTGGTTTTAATGGGTTAAGTTGCCTTTAACAATGGGGAACTATTTAACGGAACACTACTAACTAACCCATATTTTTCCCAAAAAGGTTTAACAACAGGGCGACTGCACTCTGTTTCACGTTATGCATATGCCACAGCACAGCTATGCCATTAACCATGATAAACAACCTCTCATGTCTTATTGCTTAATTTATGTTGTGATTAATGTCATTGTGATACTGATAAAAACAAATCTGGTTCTGTGCTTGTATCATGTCATGCAAATTATAGGGCTGTACTGATATACTTAGTTGACAGGAGTCCCACATGGCTCTAGACTTGGTCCACTATTATTTTCCCTCTATACCAAATCTCTACAAGCTCTTACGATGCATTTGAGCTTGCAGATTGGTTATTTTCAACATAAGCGTCTACTGTATAGTTCATGTGGTTAAGACTCGGAACAACTTGGTAGTATTAAGTGCTCCTTTCAAAGTGGTTCTTGACAACTCTTCAACAGTTCTTGATCTTTTGGTAATGGTCATTGGTTTGGACTTTTATTCTCTCAGTCAGCCACGCTGCTGTCAGGTCAGGAGCAGCCAGAGCCCAAATCCTCTCATTCAGATGACAGCAGCAGCAGCTCAGATGACGAGGACCAGAAGCTGGACCTCTCCAGTACCACCATGTAAGATTTTATCTAGATACCAGATTTCTGGATGATGCCAAACCCAATATTCAAATGGTCAAAAAGTACAAAATCAATTCTAATCAATTTGATTAATATTGATATCTTTAAAAAACGGAACTATAAACATTTTGAAAATCTCTGCCTATAATGACATGCCCAACATAGCAATGCCAGGTTGAAAGTGGTTAAACATCTGGACAAATCGGCTGCATAATATTGTCGATACCGATGTCGTCAAAAAAGTCAAATAATCGCTTTCCCCTCATTTCTTGTTTTTTCTTTTACTTTGAAGCTGGATAGTGTAATAATGAGGCCTTTTACTGTTCAGGTTTACTTTTTCGGGTCCATCATTCTGGACCTCTTATTTACGTTTTCATATCATTCCGTTCCAAAACACTTTATTAGCACACTTAATTTACTAGTCCTGAGGCTGGCATATTGAGAAAGGACAGACAAAGACATAATGGAGACAGTACAGCCTTTAGCTGTGTGCATGTGTGCGTGAGGAAGAGATGTGCCGTAGTGCCAGCAGAGGGAGCAGGGGAGAGTAGAATGGTGCGTGTGCTTTCTGGACAGTTTGATGGGCATACAATGAGGTCAGAGTCCAGAATGGGAAGGGAGTGGCCTGTGATTGTAGAGCAGATGTTCACTGCGCTCATTTCTTGTTGGAGGACTTATTTGAATGCTTCTCACTTGCTTTTATATAGAATCCATGTAAAATGGCTTAATATGTCATAAAGTTAATACATCTATATTATAGATTTATTAACTTTATGATGTATAAAACTATTTGTAATGCTATTTGGAAAGGTTTTATTTTATTATAAATTAATTGGCTTTAATTTTCCTTTTATCAACTATTTTTTATTTTCATCTTTCCACCCAATTTATTCACTACGTCTGTTCCCCCATACAGTATGTGTATGGTCCTTACTGCCAACCCCTACTTTGGTTTTGGGGAAGGTTTAGACAACCACGTATGTCCTCCAATACACATGGAGCCACTTCTTTCCACCTGACAGTGAATTGTTTCACCAGGCAGGTGTAACATGCTATCCCTTCCAGTTTTGCACCACACTGAACAGGCGCCCCGACCAACCTGTACGAGTCATGAGTGCAGCGACAGAGAATGCCCTTCCCACCCAAAAACATGGCCACTGGAGCAGCAGGCTATAGCTGAATTGGGAGTGGCCATTTCTGAATGGGTAGATAGCCCGCCTCGGAAACGGAAAGTCACAGGTTCTATTCCCGGCTCGACATTGTGTCGAGGTGTCCCTGAGCAAGTCACTTTACCCCTAACCCCCCCCCTGCGCTCAAGACCACTTTGGCAGCAATCAGCTGGGTGAAGCTGAAAATGCAGGATCAAATAAGTCTAAATTAGTAAGCCAAGGTGGATGCACTGTGGAAGAACCACAGTCTCCACAGTGGTGGGCAGGAACTTTACCCTTCGGCCAACCCAGACGGCCACTTATCTGGCTTTTGTGACTCTTTTTTTATATCATTTAACAGGCTTTCTGACGCCGATCTAATGAAGGTTTGTGGAGGCCGCACTGCTCACAAGTAAGTCGTTTGTATTTATTACTGAGGGGGCAATCTATGCTTTTTGATATTTAAACACATTCTTAGAGAATAATTTACACATTCTTCATTCAAGATAAAACCCCACAGAGCTACCAAAATAATTTGACCGTATAACCAAAAACTAAAAAGTTGTTAAAACATAAATTGCCCTCTCCTAAAAGCCTTCTCAGTTGACCTCAATTTATGTGTGCATCTAATTATTTAATTGAATTATGTTCCACCAGAGGAGCCAGGCACGGCTTGACCATGAGCGCCAAGTTAGCCAGACTAGAGCAGCAGGAGGCAGAATTCATGGCTAAATATGGCAAGAAGAGCCAATCCATAAGCTGCTCCCCCAAGTGTACCACACCCACTACCCAATCAGGTGCTCAGAGGCAAGAGAAGGCAATATTGGAGACTAAGAAAACCAAGAACTCTTCAGAGGAAATGTATGGAAATAGTACAAGTATAAATGATGACACAGTCACTGACAGCCGTGAAGTGGACTCAAACAAATCCAGAAAGAAGAAGAAGAAAAAGAAGAACTGTTCTGATGATTGCAGTGGGGAAATTACACCAATTATTCTCACTGAGGAAGAATTGAAGATTGAAGAAAATGGAACCGCAGGCCAACCACAGACAATAAAGAGGAAACACGAAAAGAGTAAAAAGAATAACGACAATGGAGAAATGGGTGACATCACAATACCTACAGCTGAGGGTGAGAGTGTAGTAGAGGAGGTTTTGTCAGAGCAACAGAGCCGCAAAAACAAAACAAAGAGGAAGAAAAGTAAGTCCTCCAAACAGTGTGAGGAGGAAGAACAACAGATTAATGACGCAGATTCCAACCGGGCAGAAAGTGCCCAGCACCCTGTTCCGAAAAAGAAAAGAGATGCTGTAAATATGGAGGAAGTGTGGAATGATGATATGCAGACTTTACAAAACAGTGCCAGTGAGGTGTCTATGCCACCGAAGAAGAAGAAGAAGAAAAAGTGCAAAGATGAGAGAATCAAGCCTGATAAAGATAATTAATAATAATTTAATTTAGCTGATCAGGTGGTTGATTCTTTTCTAAAGCGTGTATCACACAGATGTACCTCAGAGTAGGGTTACATGATTCTTAATGCCTTTATTGGAGCCATATTTTTTGGTCAAATGATCTAATGGCCTCTGATATTTATTGTGCCTCTGTGAGCCTGATGCATGGGGAGATGGGCTGTACAATGTTCTGGTTATTAACCCTTGTGTAATGCTGAGGAGACCATGGCAAGGAGCAACAGCTGACCAAAGTTGCCAAGTTTCATTATGGAGTAATTGTGACAATCACAATTTTTGATTATTAATTCATTGTGCAGCCCTACCTCAGAGTAAATCCCACTCTGTTCTTCTTAGTTCAGTTCATGTCTTATACAGTATATGGACTATTGCTTAAGCTATCATTAGCATAATCAACCACCAGTGGATGAATTTTGTCTTATTTATGAAACACAGCGAATACCGTCAACTTAATTGATTTGCACCGAAGGGTGGGTAAGAATGACAAACTGAATATTGAACATTCAGCAGTGCATGTCTAATGCATAAGCGTCAAAAGTGACAGATTTCACTATAGAAAGGAAACCTCAACTGCCAAGTATTCAGTGTTGCCCTAGATTGATGACCACATGTTGGTCTCAATGCATATTTCTGTGGTAGTGATTGGATAGAGATTAATTGACCACTGTACCAGTGTTTTATTACAATGCTAGACATACAGTAAGTCCTGACTTGACAGAACTGTTATGCAAGATTATGAAATGTACACAAATATTAAATGAACTTTGAACGAAAACTTTGTATAATTCTTAGTAATGAATGACCATTGTGGTGCAATTTAATTATTCCCAAACCTGTGGTATCATTGGGACTATGGCTGCTGGTCAATATATCAATATCAATATTGTGAGGATATCGCCTGAGATTATGGATATTGTGATAATGCGTAAGTTGTCTTTTTCTGTGTGGCTGCATTACAGTAAAGTTATGTAATTTTCTGAATTAACCAGGCTGTTCTATTATTTGACTTTATTTAGTTATTATACAGGCATTATTTGTGATCATCTCATTGTGTAAATATTTTGTGAAAGCACAAAGTCATCCCCACAATATCGTCACTATATCAATATTGAGGTGTTTGGTCAAGAATGTGGTATTTTCCTAAATTGTCATTATTTTAAAAGATTTTCTTAAGATTTCCACAAAACTTTACTAATTTTCATGAGTTGAAAACAAATTTAAACATTTTTCAAAACATTTCATGAATAAAATGATCAAAGACATTCCCTAAATTAGAAAACAAATGTTTAAGAAGTAGTGAACATAGCAGATCTGCAAGCTCGCAACGCATCACTATTTTCACTAGTTTGGGTCCTAGGCAAACGTTTTCTCTTTTGGGCCTTGAGCTAAAAAGATTGGGAACCACTGTTCTAGACTACACATGGGAGACTTATATAGCCTAAACAGTAGCAGTGGTTCAGGAGGATGCTGTTAAACTGGCATCACCAGGCTTTGTTCAGTACCTGACTGGATGCTGTAGTTGTTTACATTTATGTCCTAAAGTTTGTTGCTTTGATAGGTTCATAATGTTGACCCTTGTGATGTCAGGCAAACATACCTACACGTCAAAGAAATGACCACCAGTGCCAGTATTAAAAAGAGAACCAAGTGTGCTTATAACATTTGGATCAGCTTCATTGTCATGAGATGGAGATGGCAGATTATGTTAATTCCCAGGTTGTAAAAGATGAGAGAAAGGGGAAGGAGATGAGAATTATGAGTTATGACACAGGTAAGAGAATACCGATCAATGGACACAGTGTTTGTTATAGTACTGTATAGGGGTATGAAATTGTGATATTTCCTTATCGCTGCATCCTAACAATATTTACAAAAACATTCTAACTACAATAATATATTGATTTAACATGTATCATACAATATAATTAATCTGATGTGGATGTTGGTTAACATGTATATTAAGATTTTCATTGTCACTTAGTAGCAACTACATGTTAAAAGAATATTTACTAATGCATGCATATATGGACATTGATTAACACATGATGAATGCAGGGATTTATTTTCAAAATTGCAATCTCTTCAAGATTAATCGTGATATGGAAAATTCAAAGTCAGGACCATCTGGACCCTGGTTGATCTGTTCATGTCTGAGTATTAACTAACAAGTGATTTTGGATCCACGCTTGACAAATGTGTTTATTCTGTTATTAGTTTGTTAAAAGTGCTGTACTTCCTTACAATTTATCGCATTCTTCGATGATTTATTTAAAAACAACCACTTGCTCTTTGTCATTACTTGGGTTATTTGGTGTGTGTGTGTGTGTGTGTGTGTGTGTGTGTGTGTGTGTGAGAGAGAGAGAGAGAGTGAGAGAACTAGAGTCAAAAGTCTACAGAGTGGTTTGTCTTACTGTGTAGCTGTAGAATACGTATTTATGATTCTGACGTTTTCAATCTACCGAGATTCTACCGAGGGTTGATTCCCCATGGACACAGGGCCTTTCATCAGCCCGTAGATCTCCAAACATGTACAAATGCAAAAAAGAAATGTGCTTACCCCCACGCCCCAAATGTTAACTCTTTCTACGGGGTAGTAGTGCAATGTAATAATCCATATCTTTCAATAAAGAAGTGTTTTAATGCCGTCTGTGGCTGATTCTGTCGGAAGTTCCCAATGGGCGGTAGTGACGGGGCGCATCCGGTGAAATCCGGAATTACACTCAATGTAACCAGGAAGTAAACTAGGGTGAAAAAATGGCGTTCGGCCACAGACGGGATTAAAACACTTCTTTATTGAAATATATGGATTATTACATTGCACTACTACCCCGTAGAAAGAGTTAACATTCGGGGCGTGGGGGTAAGCACATTTCTTTTCATTTGTACATGTTTGGAGATCTACTAGCCATGGTTCACATGACAAGCGTCATGGTGCCGAGTCCCCCTGGTCTAAAGTTGTGTTCGATTTTTTCACATTGCCATCTCTCACATAAACGTTCAGATTTCAAATATAAAGTGCTTACCACCGAGCCACGGATGTTACAAGGCGATGCGGACCGCGATGAGTACCCGTATCTCCCGTATTGTTCAATAAAAAGCATTTTAATCCCATCGCCGGCCATTTTCTCCAAATTGTCTCCGATACTTTCAACCATGCGACACTAATGGTTGGGAGGTGTATTGCACTCTGATACATTACAAAAGAAAAAAAAAAGAAAAAAGAAAATGGCCGGCGATGGGATTAAAATGCTTTTTATTGAACAATACGGGAGATACGGGTACTCATCGCGGTCCGCATCGCCTTGTAACATCCGTGGCTCGGTGGTAAGCACTTTATATTTGAAATCTGAACGTTTATGTTTATGTGAGAGATGGCAATGTGAAAAAATCGAACACAACTTAAGACCAGGGGGACTCGGCACCATGACTGTCATGGTATGACAGTCATGTTTCAGGGCTAGAGATCTACGGGCTAGGAGATGAAAGTCCCTGTGTCCATGGGGGATCAACCCTAGCCTCGCGTGGCCAGACAATAACACACGAGGGCTAAAGTGCGATGCGATTTTGCAAAGGCAGATTCGGCTGGAACCAGGCTAGATCAACCCTACAACTCTCGTAGATTGAAAACATCAGAATCATAAATACGTCTACGAGTTGTATTCTACAGCTAGCTGTGCATCGTTCAAGCCACTCAACATTGCCCTACGGGTGTTTGCCTGTGAGTATAATAGCATAATATCCTTATCTATTTTGTAGTATTAAAAGCTGCATGCCAGGTGCACCCAATCATGCAGGTGCAGGTCCTTTCCCAATCAAAAGCTCAACCAGTCAGTATAATCAACTCTATGGAGACTGCAAAACAAACCCTGTCACATACACATACAGTTTAGTAGAATTGCAGGCAGCAAAGCAAATGCTTGTACTTAAAGTTTCTCAACATTGTCAGTTTCGATAACAATCAAATAAGATACAGTAAGTTAATAGTAGTAATAAACAAGGAATAATAAACAAAATAACCATACTTTGTTGCCTGTCTACAACATGGGAAATGAGCAAAGGAAAAAATTATGTGATGATGTAACACAGTTGCTTGCTTAACCTAACACACACACACACACACACACACACACACACACACACACACACACACACACACACTCACACACACACTGGTGGATGAGGAAGAAGTGATTCTTCCCCTTGTTATTTGTGTAATTTGTAGTTTGTCATATTGTCTTACTGTATGTGAATGTGTTTATCCAATAGAGAATTATCAATATGTATATACACATACATACATGCAGCATATATCAGCTATAGTTACAAAAGTATAGAAGGATGCAGCAATATTATTTATTTAACCAAATAAACTGCAATCTTGCTGTTTTGCTTCTGCATCTGATCAAAAGGTGGTGGTTTTGAGTCAGTTATGACAATCACAGAATGTGTATTTGTCTTTGCCATATTCCAATAGTGTAATCTTCTGTCTTTTGTATCATATTTTATGAGCAGCTGGTATCCAGTCCACACAAATGTCTTATTTCTTTGTGTAGTTATTAATGATCCAAAAATCCCTATAAACAATTTGAAAAGGCCAGAAATGTAAGGAGAATAACAACGGAATGATTAAAACGCTACGGTAATTTGTTTTAATATTTGTTTTAATCACCACTGGCTGCATAGTAAATTACTTCACTTTGCAAATGCAAAGTAGTTGCTGACAGACGAAAAGCAGAAGTTCCTAATTTCAAGATCAAACTTGATAGACAGAACTGTTAAAGAGGAAACTAAGTGGAAGCAGTCTTATTTGCATGACAGAAATGCTGCACAGAAGTAATGGAGGAAGAGGTGAATTACGCTACAGTAGATTTCAAAAATGTGAACGTTTCTCCACCAAAAGGTAAGTTTCAGTCAAGGACAGAGTCACGGGTTGCTCTATAACTATAACTTTCATTTGTTCACATAATTTATCATTTATGTGATAAGTGAACTTATCACACTAGTATTTCTGCTATTTCTTTTTTTTAAATGACAATTTTCACCTATAATGACATGCCCAAAATAGGGACGCCAGTTTTAAAGTTGTTAAGTGAGGTTCAATTGCTCTATGAGCTAACAATTTAGATGCTTTTTCGACTCAACAATTGCACCCTTGTGCAGACAGAATGCAAATGGGCTACTGTCGATAAAGCAAACAAACTCTAATTAATGTAAAAAGGCAGGCAGAAGACATATGCACAAGAAGAAAGCCAAACAACTCTACAGTAGTGACTAGAATGTACAGTAGTACACATCAAACCAGCACTGACGCTGACCACAGGCACTGACCGATTAGATACACAAGGGGACAAGGACGTAATGAAGATCATTTGGTGCGGTGCACACCACGGATGCATGTGGGAGAATGACAGGGGAGGGGACATCTACTGGACCTAGAGAGAAAAACATAGGAGAACACAAGGAAAGATTAGTGAGGGAGACACAGACACAGACACAGACACATGAGACACAGACATGACACACGGGACACAGGAAACATTAGACACAGGACACAGACATGCCCTTTCCTTTGCTTCAAATACCTTTATTGACAACTAGTACACTGTAGGAATCATAGCTATAATTTCTCAGTGGAAGAGTACAGTAGGTGGACCACCTCCAACCACTGCAAATTGTGCAAAATGTGCTAGTTAACTTCTTGAAACCTATAGCGTCCCTATTCTGGGGGCGAACATTTGGTGAATATAGCTGATCTACAAGCTCATAGTGCATCTTGTTGTAACACGTTGTGAGCTTGTAGATACAGCTTTATACAGGGTTTAAGTGGATAATTCTTAATCTTTTTTTTTTTTTCAGCTACAAATGAGGAAGAAACTGTATATGATGCAATAAACACTCATGACAATGAACCAGATCAAACGTCTGAGGCAAAGGGTGAGTTGCGATGTAAAGGAATCCCATTAAAATGTTCAAACGTCATGAGTTTGGTTTTATCGTTACAATGTGAAGCTTGTTTTCCATCAGTTCCAGCAAACCACTGGAGAACAAAATATAGTTTGTGTGCTCTCTAAGGAAACTTTTCCGCTTCATTACCCAATATTTGTTAAAAGCTCAAATCTATCAACTGCATCATTGAGGACCTCTCAAAGCTCACAGCCTGTGGAATCTTCTTAACTATTTGGCACCAGTAGTTTATTTCAGTGAATACATTTACTGACTAAAGCATATGGTGTGAAAACTTAAAATGTATTTTATGGTAAATTCAATTTGTGCTGGTGTGATTACACTAGATTCAATTTCCCTGGGGTATATACAAATATTATTTGAAAATTATACTCTCCTCTGTGTTAACAAAATACATTTCTTAATAAGGGACATTTGTATCAGTGATGGAGCAAAGTTGTGATTTTGCAAATAATCTGATTTTGCAAATAATCTTTGATTTTCAAATGTTGAATGTCATCTTTGTTACAATTACCAGATGAGAAGTCAGCCAATGGCTCTTATCACATTCAGCTGGTGGCGTTATGTTTGGGGATTCTTTGTCTTATCCTGGTGTTAGCCATCATAGCCCTCGGTGTCTACTGTAAGTATAAATACAGCCAAATTCATTGCAGGACTTCTTGTACGTATGAAACTTGCAAATGTTAATGTGTATTGTTTTTTCCTACTGTATGTTCTCTTTGCAGTTGCCAGGGCACTACAGTAAATGAGAATGACTTGAGTCAACCAACTGCAGAAAAACTGCAGCTAAGCAGGGAGAACATCAACCTGGAGATGCTAATGGAGCAAGTGAAAAGCGCAAGATATGATCTCAACTGGACTCTTGTTCAATGGAGTGTGGATAAATACTGCCCCAAAGAACTAAAAGGTAAGCCAATGGTAAACCAATATAAACCAATATTAATATAGTCCAACAATAATGAAATTATAATCCACTCATTTTGTTTGCTGGTTTGCCTCTGTTTTCTGACCAGGCAGAGATTGTCAACCTTGTCAGGATGGTTGGCTTCACCATTCGTCCAGCTGCTATGCAATTAATGATGCTCAACCTGATAATCGTAGATCCTGGCAAGAAGCTCGAGACGACTGCAGAGGAAAGAACTCAGATTTGACTGTTATAGACAGTCTAGAACAGGTAGTGTAACTGGTAACGGTACAGACATTAATGTCAGCTCGTCTGTAGCAGACTGGAAGAGCAGTGTTGGCAAAACTATTAAAGATGGAATTAGATTAAAAAATACATTCAAAACTGTTTCTCTTTCAGTATTGTACTAAAACATAACTGCTTATCTTTCATGCTGTGAAATTCAGTCATTCATCTATAATCATAGTTGGGCGAGCACTGATGAAAGTAATGGCTTCTGGATTGGCTTGACATCTGAATCTGGAAGATGGCGCTGAGTTGATGGACGTAACCTGACTGAAGAGTAAGAATACATTAAAAAACACAACAAATCATGAAATCTTACTAAAGCATTATACATTTATTCAATCATTAATTTCTTCTCTCAGGTACTGGATAACACCACCAAAAGCAGGTGATGGTCTCTGTGCAACATCTGTCCAAGATGCCAAACCCCATGGATGGTATGCTGTGAACTGTACTGCAAAGAATCAATGGATCTGTGAAATGAAAGCTTTGACTGAAAAAAGGTCGTTGTTAAAATGTGCTTAGCAAGATTGTGGATACAGCACCAATGAGTTTTTGGCATAATGATCGTTCTCCACACAGTACCCTCACATACACTTCCTTGGATTAACAACACTGACTGTGTGGATCTAGCTGTTTTGCCATTTCTTCATGTATTCTGTCCAAAGGTTGTCAGTGTTGGGTCAGTAATGATAATCACAAGGGGCACGGTGACGGTTCGATTCCCGCCGGGGACGCTGTGGGTGCTGGGGCCGTGTTCTCTCCTCCGCGTCATCAGTGCCTATACCCTAGGTGGGGTTGGCGAAAGGGCCTTTTTGTGTGCATGTTCTCCCCGTGTCCCCAAGGGTAGGTACCCTCACAAAAACATGCAATAATCCTGGTCTCTATACTTCCTCCCCCTGGTCCCCCTGGTGGTGATGGAGGGGAAAGAAAGAAACGGGTTGGAATAACGTGTTCCTTCCACACGCTACGTCAGGGACGTGCTGGGCCCCTAATTCAGCCTGGGAATCTCAGATAGAGAGGCCCGGATTTTTTGCAGTTTAACATGTAACCTGTGTAGCATGCAGTTTAACATGTAACCTGTGTAGCATGCAGTTTAACCTGTAACCTGTGTAGCATACAGTTTAACGTGACCTGTGTAGCATGCAGTTTAACATGTAACCTGTTTAGCATACAGTTTAACGTGACCTGTGTAGCATGCAGTTTAACATGTAACCTGTGTAGCATACAGTTTAACCTGTAACCTGTTGTTTAACGTGACCTGTGTTGTAGCATGCAGTTTAACCTGTAACCTGTGTAGCATGCAGTTTAACATGTAACCTGTGTAGCATGCAGTTTAACCTGTAACCTGTGTAGCATGCAGTTTAACCTGTAACCTGTGCACACACAGGATCCAACCAGAGCTTAAGCACCTGCCTGTTTGCTTTCACAGGAGCAATTGCCCTTCTCTTATTTAAATATCGGTCTTGCTGAACCACAGTTGCTCTCCACCCTGCTCTCATTCAATACAATGTAGGTTAGGTCGCTTTGTTTGAAAACGCTGAAAACGTTTTAGTTGAGCATGGCAGTCTCCAAGTATAAAAGGCACGAAAATAGCAAATAAAGTCGTCAGCACTCGCTATGCAACACTTTTAAAAACACGCAGCAGAAGAAGGAAATGTAAACGTTTCTCAGACATATGTGGGTGTTAAGTGTGGTTTACATTTAGACTATGCAAGTAACACTCAAAAGTGTGAACTTGCTACAGTAGGTTCTGTTGACGGGCTTTTTATTGGGGCTTATCTATGAATCATTATCGTTCATATTTGTAATTATATGAAGTATGTACACTTTTGCTAGACTGGTTTAACTTATGTTGCCTAAATTGCTACTGTCCTTCACACCAACACGGTCTCACAGGGTTGGGGGTATAGTTGGGTAGGTTTGTGCGCCTGGATGACGTATTTCCGCTTTTATGTAGATGGGTCTTCAACGTTTTTCAGGTCAAGGACCCCCTAGCTGATAGAGAGATGAAGAAGGACCCCGGCCCATACTGTGTATTCTTATTTTTTAGAATGCTTTACATTCTGTCATACAGAAACGTGAATGGCGTGTGCATTGTGGCCTTGCATAGAACTTTAAAATTCTGTTCAGCTCACAACCCAGACATCGTCATTGACATGGTCAGCCAGCTCTGTGCAGTTTTGGAGAAGTAAAAACTCCTGACTAGACACATAGTACTTCAACATGCGTGAGAACACTGTTCCGTGTGAACCTCAAAATATATATTTTTTATGTCCAATGTATTTGTATTTAAGTTCATAAAGTTAACATAAGTATAACTACATGCATTTGAAATTAAATAAAAATGTTACTTTTCAGGATTCCAATTCAAAAATAGCACAATAAATCTGAATTCCAATTAAAAAATAGCAGATCTACAAGCTCAAAACGTGTCGCACTGCGACACGTTTTGAGCTTGTAGATCTGCTATTTTTGCTACTTTTGTGTGACATAGAAGGCCCGACAGTATATGCAATGTGGCCGTCTGGAGTGAGTGTGGAAATATAGTGGCCCTCCATGATCAAAGTTGTTAACCTGTAACCTGTGTAGCATGCAGTTTAATATGTAACCTGAGTAGCAGGCAGTTTAACATGTAACCTGTGTAGCATACAGTTTAACATGTAACCTGTGTAGCATGCAGTTTAACATGTAACCTGTGTAGCATGCAGTTTAACATGTAACCTGTGTAGCAGGCAGTTTAACATGTAACCTGTGTAGCATACAGTTTAACATGTAACCTGTGTAGCAGGCAGTTTAACATGTAACCTGTGTAGCATACAGTTTAACATAACCTGTGTAGCAGGCAGTTTAACGTGTAACCTGTGCAGCATGCAGTTTAACATGTAACCTGTGTAGCATGCAGTTTAACATGTACTGTAACCTGCGTAGCATACAGTTTAACATGTAACCTGTGTAGCATGCAGTTTAACATGTAACCTGTGTAGCATGCAGTTAACATGTAACCTGTGTAGCATACAGTTTAGCATGTAACCTGTGTAGCAGGCAGTTTAACATGTAACCTGTGTAGCATGCAGTTTAACCTGTAACCTGTGTACAGGGACGTGCTGGGCCCCTAATTCAGCCTGGGAATCTCAGATAGAGAGGCCCGGATTTTTTTTAAACGGCCGGCCGGCCGGTTCTTAATTAGATAAAAAAATATATATATAATTTACAAAAAAGTAATGACAATCACAGAATGTTTACTTTACTACATCTTTGCCAATGTTGTAATAGGACTATTTCTTCTGTTGGTTCCTTCATGTTGTTATATTTTTCCCGATAAGCGGCAAATGGTACCAGCTATTTTGTTAAACATCCTTTGACCCTTAAACATCCTTTGACCAGACAACTAAACCTAATAATAGGTAGGCTACCTCTTGCACAGTCAAATCATCGGTTACTTTAATTGAACCAAATAGGTTATCATGGTTAAATTAACTCACACAAATGTTGTGTGTGTGTCATTGGTTCACAAAATCCTTACGCAATATTTGGAAAGTGTTAGAAAAGTAAGAAGAATGTAAACCAAATGATAAATTGGATAGAAATGGTTCTACTATTGGTTTTATCACCACTGGCTGGATGTATAGTAAATTATCCCACCCTGCTTGAGGTGACAGACACTGAGAGACAAAAAGCAGAAGTTGTTAATTTCATAGACACAGAAGTTGTTAATGATAGACACAACTGTTAAAGAGGAAACTTAGGGGGAGAAGTCTTTAGCTTAGAAATTAGACTGCACTGATTGTAAGCGATGGAGGAAGATGTGAATTATGCTTCAGTAGTTTTCAAAAATTCTCCACCAAATGGTAAGTTTCAATCAACAATCAATGTTGGCTCACTATCACACATATTTTATTTGCATTGTTTGCATTGTTTATCATTTATGTGATAAGTTATCAATATTACTTAAATTGAAAATGTACTGTTGTGATTCCTCTTGTGATTGTTGTACCATGCTGCAAAACCAATTGTTGGGACACAGCGTTCTTGAACTAATCATTTTTGGCAATACAATAACACTGAATTGAGTAGGCCTATAGTCTCTTTGGGTTAGGGTTATGTTCTATTAAATTATAAAACTGCCTGTTTGTTTGTTGGTATTGACCATAGTCTTTACATTATGTTTGCCTGCCTTCAGGTGCTAAAATGAGTACTTCAAGTTCACTTAAAAATAAGTAACATGGTTAACTGTGGGGCTTACAAGCATTGATAGGCTACTGTACGTTCGTCATGAACTAAAATAATTTGAGAAATCACAGCAAAACATACAGCACAGCAGACAGCTTGTAAGCTGCCTGCTGTGTGGCACACATCAACAGTGGTGGAAAAAGCACTCACATTGTATACTCAAGTAAAAGTATCAATACTGCAATGCAGTAATACTCTGTTACAAGTAAAAGTCCGGAATTCAAAATTTACTTAAAGTACCAAAAGTAGAAAGTACTCATCATTACGCAGAATGTCCCATTTCACAAGTTTTCAAATGTATAAAAATCTTTTGAAAATAGCAGATCTACAAGCTTGTAGATCGGTTATTTTCAAATGGCCGAAATGTAAATAGGGCTGAAGTGGTTAATATATGTTTTGTTATAATAATCAAAATCTACAAAGTAACTAGTAACTAAAGTTTTCAAATAATTTTAGTGGAGTAAAAGTACAATATTTGCCTCTGAGATGTAGTGGGGTAGAAGTAAAAGTACAGAAAATTGGGAATACTCCAGTAAAGTAAAAAATACCTCAAAATTGTACTTAAGTACGGTACTTGAGTAAATGTACTTCGTTACTTTACACCACTGCATGTCAATCACCACATCACCGCAGCGCACATAACAGCAATGACAGCCATTAATATCTTTCTTTATCAATATCTAAGACTATAATGATTATAACATTGGCATGGCGGCCAGTTAATTCTGTACATGAAGATTAGGCTACCTAGCCCTGAAACAGGACTGTCATACCATGACAGTCATGGCGCTACTTGTTCCTGTTTTTTGAAAATGTTACATTTACAACCACTACATCTATAAATGTTCAGATTTCAAATATAAAATGCTGACCCCCCGGCCACGGATGTTACAAGTTAAAACCCACGGGTCTGGGGGGTGGACAAATAAATCCTTAAAAAAACATGTTTATGTGTGAATGATTTCAAAAGTGGGTTCAGATTTGATTAAATAAGTATTTTAAAATTCTTTATTTATTATTATTCGAAATAAATATGACACATAGTTGTTCAGCATATGTTTTTGCATTGTCCCTCGGTATGGATGTACTGTACGTATCGTCCTTCCACCCATTTTTACAATCTCACAACTCAAGAAGTTATGAGTTAATTAGTCCTACGACAAGGGGCGGCCATAGCTGAGTGGTTAGTGAGCCCGCCTAGGGAACCAGCTGGCCCTGGTTGCCCCAGGTTCGATTCCAGGCTATCCCAGCATATGTGCCGATGATATGAAATTTGTCCCTGAGCAAGACTCTTAACCCCAATTGCTCACAGGTTCTCATTGGAAACAAGACCGCAAGGACTTTCATGAACGACCTGTTAAAAAGGAATTATCCTATTATACAACATTTCACACAAATGTCTAATCTAATACGATAAAATGATTCAAGAAATTTCACTGTGCCCTTATTACGGCCACCCCATTCCAATGAATATGATATCTTGGGAACACCTGGAGGATATGTCATCACATCTGGCACAAATGTCCACTTGGACTCTAGGATGAACTGATTAGAATATGCTAGTCAAGGGTTAAAGTTCAAGGTCACTGTGTGAGATAGTGATAACTTACATTTAGCAAAAAAAAGAAAAAACCTTTTGTTAAATATTTGTTTTCATTAACCCTTCTGTCTAAACTCATATTATATAATATATAATATAATATAGACAGAAGGGTTAGGATTTCTAGTTTTTATATGAAATTACTGTAGTCATGCAAAGTAATAAAAGTGTCACATCCAAGCATCTGGCCCCTCTTCCAATTCATAACTTAATTCCTAATTTTTTATCTTTCAGCAAAAAAAGAGGAAGAAACGTTAAAGAGCCATGGCAATGAAACAGATCAAACCTCTGAGGCAAAGGGTGAGTTGCAATGTAAAGGAATAGAATCAAAATAGAATCAAATGTCATGAGTGGCTTTAACATTACAAGGTGAGGCTTGTTTTCCAGCAGTACAAACCACTTGAGAAAAAAATACAGTTTATATGCTCTCTAAGTAAACTATTCCATTTCATTAAGAGTGGAGCTGTACATAAAGAGAAATATTTTAACATTGTTCTATACGCTTTCTCATCTAAAGTCCTTTATGTATTTGTAGCAGCAATACATAGTTAGACTTTTGTCAATAATTGAAGCTCAAAATGTGTTTGCTATAAATTTTACACTTACCAGATAAGAAAGAATCAGCCAATGGCTGCTATCGTCCTCAGCTGGTGGTGTTATGTTTGGGGATTCTTTGTGTTATCTTGGTGTCAGCCATCATAGCCCTCTGTGTCTACTGTAAGTATAAATGGAGTCAATGCATGCAAACATGTATGTTCCTGTGTGAGACCAACTCCTTTTTAATGAGTATGGTTCTTTTTATGTTCTCTTTGCAGTTACCTGGGCAGTAAATGAGAAGGATAAACAGTTAAGGCAGAACCAATCAGCTCTCCTGGCAGCCAATCATAGCCTGACAAGACATGTTGATAACCTCACCTCAGCCAATGATATGATAAATCAGCTAAGGACAGAGAGCATAAAGCTAAACATTACAATAGACAACCTGACAAGAGCAAGAGATTATTTCAACTGGACTCTTGTTCAGTGGAGTCTGGATGTCTACTGCCCCATGAAAGGAAATGGTAAGCATAAAACCTGTAAGAAAATATATGAAAATATTAACATAATATAATCCAACAATAATTTAGCAGGGGTGTAACGATGCATTTTAACAGCGATACGATACGATTGACGATACGATAGATAGATGATATTGGTTCATTCATGGCGATACGATACAATTCAATGATTTAAAATCGATACTGTAACTATTTAGAAAAAGAAATCTGTGTGAAACGTGTGGATAGTGCAGCTTTTTTAAGGGAAAAATGAATTATTATGGATATAAATAAGTAAACACAGTGATTCTCTGGCAAATATATGGACATTGTATTTGAACACATATGGACAAACCCACACCTTGACATGAACACAGAGATTACACACATGTATCGATAAACCAAGTGTAGCTACATGTATATGAATTGGAAAATATATGAACATATGAACATAATATAATCCAACAATAATATAAATAATACAGCATTTAAATGTAGGTATAATTATAATCCACTTTTTCTTTTTCTGACCAGACAGAGTATGTCAACCTTGTCTTAAAGGTTGGCGCTACCATTCGTCCAGATGCTATGTGTTTATGGATTCTAGAGAACGTGTTAATCAAAGATCCTGGCAAGAAGCTCGAGACGACTGCAGAGAAAGGAACTCAGATTTGACTGTTATAGACAGTCAAGAGGAACAGGTAGTGTAACTTTATGATAATTGTGTGTGTACTGTATGTGAAGATATATGTGAGGAACAGACATGAATGTGAGCTCTTCAGTAACAGACTGGAGATGACAAAACTACAAATAAAGCTGAAATTAGATTTAAAAACAAACTAAATATACATGCCTGTCATGGAAACTGACACACTAAGGTTTCACATCTATTTTCAATACTGCTATTGTTCTAAAATATAACTGCTTATTGTTGTTTGGTCATCAGACGTTCATCTATCGAAGTAGTTCCCATAGCACTGATGCAAGCAATGGCTACTGGATTGGCTTGACATCTGAAACTGGAAGATGGCGTTGGGTTGATGGAAGCAACCTGACTGAAGAGTAAGAATACATTAAAAAACACAGAGAATCATGACGTCTAACTAACATGGTACATTTATTCAATCATTAATTTCTTCTCTCAGGTACTGGACAACACCACAAGGTGATGGTCTCTGTGCAACATGTGTCCAAAATACCAAATCCACCTTTGCTGTGAACTGTACTACACCGATGAAATGGATCTGTGAAATGAGAGCTTTGGAAATTCCATCTGGGAACGGCTGTTGTTAAAAATCATTAGCAATTACTGTACCAGTATGTTTGTGGTTACTACAGTACCAGCATGTTTTCTTAAAATGTTCTCGTATGTAGTACTGATTACCTGAAGTAAAGTAACCCATTGGATTAGTTATATTCACTTATGATGTTCTGATTCTGTTAGCTTTTATTCATCATTGCTATTTGTATTTTCAGCCATAAAATCTTGATTCTCATTATGGAGAGAAACTGTTGGGCTGTTACTCTGTTCTGAATCTCATTCAAGATGACGGCCGGACGGTGCTTTTTTTTAATTGATTGAATACTTTATTAACAGTTTGCAATTTGTACAGAGGTACGGTTTACAATGATTGTTAAAAGGATAACACAAAATGTTTCCATTGTGGTCCTGTGTATTCAATTCATTAAGACATTTAAAGACATACAATAATGTACAATTATAAACAAGACATAATCAACACAGGTAGCAATGAACGTATATGTACAGTAAACATTTCTGGTGTTAAGCTTAGAGGGCTTTTCTAGGACCATTTACAAATTGCAGACAGGTGCTCTTTTATGGCGGTTACACTTTTTGATGTTTGTTGGAAGGGCATTCCACATTTTGGTTTATAGCAGTAAAATAAATGTAACCCCATGTTTGTGCCGAATCTGAGTGAGATCAGTGGAGTTACAGTTCTACGCCACGTTATCCGCTTTGTGAACCGATTGCCTACGCAGCTGAACTGAAGATGTCCATGGTCACCTCCTGCTTCCAACTGAATTGTTCCCTATACGTACCCAAATGTGTGATGATTTAATGTGATGATCAAATTTCAGCCCGACCCTTGGACAGGTGTATTGATAACAAATTGCTTTTGTAAAACTGTTTTTGGTTACGATTCTATGACGTCTGTAAAACATCTTCAAACAATGAGATAACATTTGCTATATAATTGTGTACCATTTTCACTTTCTTTCAGAGTAAAATTCAAGCTGACTTGTAAGGGCTGTGTCCTTGTCTTTATTCTTGGCTTATTGACATTTTCGTTAAAACAAACAGTTTTTTAGAAACATCAATCTGTTAAGCTGTTTATCATCAGCATAAGAAAGGAAGGAGGCATTATCAGCATCAAGTGTCCCAATGGGACCATAATGGAAAACAGAGTATGCCCTGAGATGGATTCAGGTGATGATAGCTGAGGAGGGACAGAAGTTGCCAAAATGTATAGGGAAAGGTCGTAGGGAGGAGCCTAAGTCCCTGGAGCCCAGAAGCCCCTAGTTCCGGTGGCCATCTTGGGTGGGCTCCATAACAACCGCTGTATCAACAACATTGACATTTACTCACACGTGTCCTGAGTCTGACTCCTGAACGCATACACTACAACGGATTTATTGGTAAAGGACAGAAGATGGACCGCGCAGTGCGTGACAGAGAGATACCATACAGAGAGAAGCTGAACGCGGACGCAAAGGCACACTACCTGGAAAAAAGTCATTACATCTGTGCCCTAGACCAGATGTAATGACAGTGCCCAGTCAGTCACAATCATTAATTTTACCTGAAAAGAAAGTTTTTTTGCTTAGTTGTGTAACCGAAATAAAATATAGTCATCTTGACTACTGATTATTTATATATATATTTATAATATTATTATAGCGAAGTATTATTATTAATTTTAGATTGTTCATTGATCATTGAGAAGGTGCACAACGGACCTGTTGCGATCAGTGTTGCCATATTTTGCGAGAGAAATAAGCAACCAGGTCTATGAAAACAAGCCCAAAAGAAGTGGTTTAGTGACATCGGCTACTTGAAAATAGCCGATCTACAAGCTCACGTGAGCTTGTACATAGGCTATTAAAAAAAACTCTTGCAATAAAATAAAGAATATTTGGAATATTTTTTAAAACATTCTAACAACACAAATGCTCCCTGGCACAAAACATTTTCATGAAAAGATTTGAGAACCACTGGTTTAAATTTATTTAAAACATTTTTAAAGCCTAAATAAGCAAGTACATAAATAAGCCTAAATAAGCAAGTACACTTTATAAATAAGCCACACAAAAAAACGCAACCCGCAACTACCACTTTTACAAGCAACTTTACAGAAAAAGAAGCCCAAAGTTGCTTATAATAAGCCGACATGGCAACGCTGATGCTCGCCTCGCCCTCGCCTCCAACAGATGTTTATATTTTTTATTATGTGCTGCATGCTTGTTTGAGCTTATATGTGTTGGGGAATGTTGTTGAAGGTTATGTTATTTCGTCAGCTGACACCCAAGCCATACTACATTTATTAGATATCTCCGACGTCTGAACACTTGCTGACAGACAGACAAGAGTCCCTGGATGTTTACTCAGCCACCGTGACCGTAAGCCACCCACGTTAGACAACGTTTCTCAGACTGGACACATAGAGAAACACAATTTAGCTGTTAGCTCAATCTCATTGTATTTAATATACCCAAGCCAAGCCATACGACGTTTCTTTGATATCTCCGACATCTGATCTCCATAGTGCAACAAGCATAGGACTCTAGTAGGCCTACAGTATTGTGGCAGCGCGTCAATCGACCCACTGAAAATGGCGGCCAAAGTGCCAAAGTTACCACTGTGAAGTCACGGTGACGTCGCTACGCCCGGTCTCTATTGAAAAGCTTCTATGTCTAAGGTAAGAAGTGAACCAGTCCAGTTGAGTGCTGTACCCTGCATGTCAACTCATATGCTCAAAACTTTTCATGAGTAGGCCTACAGTATTATGGTCAAGTATCGCAAACAATGTTACGGTCCAGGCAATAGGATTAAAATGGCACAGACACCACAGTCAACAGTCAGTCAACTTCAGGAAGACAGACTCTGTTCTATGGAGAGGTCACTCAGTTTTTAAATAGACAGATAATTGTCAGTGTCGGTGGCTAGGTGTTGACAATGAATAGAACACTACGGCCAGGGGCACCCGCTGACCTAGCGGTCCAGGCGCATATCGTCGGTGTCCAGAACCAGCTAACTCCATTTTCATATATATATTTTTTCATAAATCAACGCTATTGAACACCCTTTACGTCTGTGTAAATGAGGTTGAGGTGTTTAATGAGGAGAGCAATGTGACAAGAAGAAAGGCGCATTTCTGTCGCGCTAGTTCTACTACTACCTCTTTGCAGAAGTTATTGTAATATTTAAAGTCCTGTTTATTATTGTAGGCCTATATAATAAGTGTCATGAAGCATCAGGGCATTAATTCACACGTTGTTGTGATGCATTGTGAGCTTGGAGATCCATTGTTAGCTTTTGGGAATTTGTACCCTTTTGAAACCTCTCCCTCAGCAGCGAGTGGAGCTATTGTTGTTTGGACACCTACTGTAACTCCATTTCAGCTTGATTTCTGCTTGTCTGAACTCCAACTCCACTTGCGCTGGATTTGGGTAAAGTGGTGATAATATAATGACACATGCAAGTATCTGACAATATATAAAGTCACTATACCAACTTTGATGAGGCAGTATTGCTTTGTTTTAAAAATATAAGGTTTTCTTCATTTCCTGAAAAACGTATATTTTGTTTTTTCGTTTCCTGAACAATGAGCGTTTTGGAGTTAGCAGGTTCGCGCTGTACAGCAGAGATAATGTGGTAAAGTGCACATCTGTGGGATTTGTACCCTTATTGATAAAGGAATGAGAGTCCAGGCATTCCTTCTCCTTTGTTACTTTTATTAAGTAGAAAGGGTTATATACAGAACAGATACATAGATACATGACAGTCTATGTACACGCATGCTATCTTCTAAGTTTGTGCATGAGGTGTGTGTGCTGGTCATTATGTCTAAAATGTGTGTGACCTATGTGTGTGCATGGGCATGCAAAGATCTCTTCAATGTGCATGTGGAGTTTAATTGGTTTGTGTGTGTGTGTGTGTGTGTGTGTGTGTGTGTGTGTGTGTGTGTGTGTGTGTGTGTGTGTGTGTGTGTGTGTGTGTGTGTGTGTGTGTGTGTGTGTGTGTGTGTGTGTGTCCATATGTGTGTATGTACATGCTCTTTGTGCATGAATTGTGTGATTGTGTGTGTGTGTGTGTGCCAGTGGTGTAATGTCTATGTGGAAAGACAACGCCCTGGCTCCTAAAGGTCAGCTAGGGTCAGGTGCCATTTAGCATGCATTTCCAACTGCAGCTATGGTTTGTTGATAAGAGTGAAAGAATGTGTTCTAGTATAGACACTCTAGTATCAGCGCTTAAGGTTGACCATAGTAATTTTAGTTTAGTTTATTAGTTTATTTTTTTCCAGACGTTCACAATACATTTTTTCATACAAAACACACTGTAATCGTCAAAAACATTTTCCTGGATACAAAGGAATAGACTGAAGCCTAAGCTTATTACGTCTACCCTTTTGTTATTTGTTAACTTTCAACAACATAAAATAAACACCTTGTCCCAGTATACAAATACAACAATTCATGTAACTAATTTACACTCAACAATACAATGTTAAAAAAAATAATGATAGTCATAATTTCTCTTCCTTAAAACAATATTGCAAATAATAACAACAACAACAATTTTAATAACAATTAATAAAAGTTAAATACTTTAACCAATAGTACAAATAAGACTTGATCGTCCTGTTACTCTATATAGCTATCTAATCTATTGCTTTGTTTTTAAAAGGTTTCTTAAACTTACCCATATTACTATATTCTTTTAATTCATTACCAGATTTATTCCACAACTTACTGTAACTCCCTTAATCGTTACACATCTACTCACATTTATCCATTCATTTTTTTGATTAAACAAACATTTTCCTCTTAGTAAATAACTCTCTCTCATTGACAACAACCCCTGGATAAAGTCCGGAAGTGTTTTACATTTTGCTCTAAACAATATCTCTAATGTTTTCAATTCAACTAAATCCCTAAATTTCCAGACACAACAGTTCACATATAATAGGTTGGTAGGGTGTAAATAGTCAACCCCATTAACGATCCTTTGCTGCGTGTCACTCCCTGTCTGTCTCTCCCTGTTCCCTGTCATTCTCTACTATACTATCAATAAAGGCAGAAAAGCCCCACAAAAAATTCAAAAAAGAACACTAAGACCAGTTGTATCTGTCTCTTTAAGGAGACATGAGGAGATGACAAGCAGGAGGGAAGACACTACAATAGAGACTAGAAACTGGTTGAAATCAGCAGTGCACATTGAATGGAAATTTTTGTTGTTGGTCTTGGAAGACAGTGTGAGTCTTTGCACACATTGTGCTCTTCTTGTGAAACTGAAACTGAAATTTTGCAGTTGGGTGACTCCATGTTAATTGGTTAATTAATTGGATGCATGAGTCTACTCCCTCCACAGGCCAACAGTGGGGTTTGGCAATGGGGTCCACTGTAAGGGGGGAATTGACAGCCTCTCGAGGGAGTCGTGAATTGTTTCCTGCACAATGTCTTTCTCACTTGAATAATATCATATAATATAATATAAAATCATATCATATCATATCATATCATATCATATCATATCATATCATATCATATCATATCATATCATATCATAATGACAAAACTACATTAAATCATTGTACTTTGTATACATTCTGGATCTCAACAGTAAATTGAGATCTTTGAGTAAGAGAGGTTGAGCATCCACTATCACAATCACAGTTAAAAGGTGGCCCCAACAGTCTACACCATACAGAAGTTAATTCACCACAGTCTGCAAAAAACTGAAAGCAATGCCTAAAGTAAAGCTTTCATTTCACAGATCCATTGATTCTTTGCGTTACAGTTCACCGCATACCATCCATTGGGTTTGGCATTTTGGACAGATGTTGCACATTGACCATCACCTGGTGGTGTTATCCAGTACCTACTGTAAGAGAAGAAATTAATAATTAAATACATTTATAATGCTAGTTAAACTTCATGATTCTTTGTGTTTTTTAACGTATTCTTACTTTTCAGTCAGGTTACGCCCATCAACCCAGTGCCATCTTCCTGATTCAGATGTCAAGCCAATCCAGAAGCCATTATGTTGATTACTGCTTAACCAACTACTCTCATAGATGTACGCCTGATGACCATAGTATAAAGAATAATAAGCAGATATGTTTTAGTACAATACTGAAACTGAAACAATTTGTATTTTCTTATTAAACCTATTTCCAACTTAATTGTAGTTGTGCCAACCCTGCTCTTCCAGTCTGCTATACAGAAGAGATCACAATAATGTCTTTCCACACATTCTCATACGCACAGAATAATTGTGTGTGTATGATAATTATTATCGTACAGTTAACGCTACCTGTTCCTGTGGACTGTCTATAACAGTCAAATCGGAGTTCTTTGCTCTGCAGTCGACTTGAGCTTCTTGCCAGGATTTACGATTAGGGTTTTTTTGATCCACAATTGCATAGCAGCTGGACAAATGGTGGCGCCAACCATCCTGACAGGGTTGACATACTCTGCCTAGAGAGAAAAGAGAGTGAGAAAACAACCAATGAAAATTGAGAGGATCATAATTTCATTATTATTGGATTATATTAATATTTTGTAATATATTCATATTGTTTCCATTGATTTATGCTTACTATTTCCTTTTCTGGGGCAGTAGACATCCAGACTCCACTGAACCACAGTCCAGTTGAGACCATCTCTTGTCAGGTTTTCTAGTTGTCTCGTCAGGTTGATGTTCTCTGTGGTCAGGTTAAAGCTTTTGTTCGTTAAGGTATCATAGGCTTGGCTCAGGTTTCCAATGAGGTTTGTCAAATTGTTACGATCATTTGACAAATCAGCAATGCATGATTTGAGTTTGTCAACAAGACTTGTCAGGTTGTGATTGCCTGCCAGGAGAGCTGTTTGGTTGTGTCTTAACTGTTTCAGTTCACTCAAATCTTTATCCTTCTCATTTGCTGCCCCGGTAACTGCAAAGGGAATGTATGAAAGAAACACCATTAAAATGAGCTGGTTTGACATAAGAACTTATGGATGCATGTGTTGACATGTTTTATACTTACAGTAGACACAGAGGGCTATGATGGCTGACATCAAGATAACACAAATAATCCCCGAACCAAACACCACCAGCAGAAGATGATTGGAGCCATTGGCTGATTTCTTATCTGGCAAGAGTAACATTGCTTTTGTTGTTAATAGACCAAATAAAAGCATTTCGTCTTATAAAACAGTATAGTCCTATAGTGGCAGAATATGGGCTATAATTAAAATAGAATTAGAAGATTTTTTTCTTCTTAATTCTGTTTCTCCGAAATGTTCTCTGTTTTAGTTTTTGTTAACTGAAGCTAAATTGTGTTCACAAACCAAAAAACAAACAAAAAACTACATGCTAGTCTTAGCAGCAGTAGTCAGACTGGCAGAAGTTAGTGGTTTGCACTTCATTGAACACAGTATTGGATATAGAATAGAATAAGTTGTTGTTTATTTTGTAACTTACCCTTTGTAACAGGAGCAGGGCCTGCTTCATTCCCTTGAGTGTTTACCTTAACGGTTGAATATATACATGTAGTATCTTCTCTTGTAGCTGACAAATGAAAATAAAGGATCAAGTTGTAAACTAGTGTAAGGTTTATTTGGAAAATTCAGGGTACATTGCTGAGTATTTCACTGGAATTCATGTTTTAAGTCAAGCATCCAATTATCATTCACTGAGGGAAAACATTTTGAAAGTAACTTCCCACAGCTGTGGGATACACTCTAACAAAACAATAGCATTTATTGTAATGCAGTCATTTTCTATTAAGACTACATAGTAGATATCGCAATGATGGAGATCATTTGCACAGCATCGCTGAAACTCACCTTTTGGTCGAGAAGTTTTAGGATTGTTGAATACGACTGAAGCATATTTCACCTCTTCCTCCTCCATCGCTCATTCTGGACTTCATGGCATGGATGCATTTATGCTCAGAGAAGAGAGGCTGTAATATTGTGTAATATTTCACCTGGAGAAGTCGTTGCTTCCTTCAGTTTGATCTTTTTTGTGTGATGTTGGAATAGGTCAATTTTGCTTCTGCAAAATTCCGGTTAACTTCTACATTGCTTATTCAACTGATAATAATGGTATTGTAGATGACATACTGTAAATGTCAAAACTTTGTTCAGGTTTAAAAGAGAAAGGCATACATGAGTTGTAAGTTAACATATGAGGTTATTTTCATAATAAACAAATTTAGGGTTTAAGATAATCAGCGAAGTGAATACTATTGATACATACATTACAGAGAAGGTATTGTAGATACACTGAAACCCTGTCACACAGGCATGGGAGTGTATCCGGAGTTATTATTTGCAAACTGTTCTCCTGGGGTTGCTAATGGGGAAGCACCCCATATAGTACACTACATACTTTATTTGCATTGTCATGTTTCATATTATGTCAGGTGTGTGCAACCAGGAGCTTTCTGCCTACAGTGTCCACGCACAACAACAGCATTTCAGTACGCCTATGGTGTCCACAGTGCATTCTATGATGGGTAGGGTTAGCATAACCCTAACCAAATAATATGATATTATCAGAAGCTTGATGGCCTATACATGTACTGTAACATTTGATGTTGATATAAGGTTTTGACACTATTGTAATTGATTTAGCACAAAGAATAGGACAAGTAGAAGTTTATAAACACACATTTGGTCGTACAGTAGAAAAATGCTCTGTATTTTGTAGTGACACTTATTAGCCTTATATATCAGCTAATCACTGTATCTAGTTTTGGTCCAAATGCAAACAATACATTTGCGGGACTTCCTCAGTCAGGGCAAAAGGAGGTCAGCCTTGAAAGAGCTCCTGGAAGTGGCGGTACGCAAATATCAGAGGTTAAAGATCAAAGTGTTTTATTAATCAAATGCACAGTATAACACACAACAGGGTTATTTTGAACAGTTAAGTCACCCTGAGCCTCTGGCTCCCCCATGAAATAGTCTGATGTTGAAACACTGAATGTGAACTGTATCGTGTGGGTAATGTAGTTAATTTAATGTGAATAATGAGGAGGATCTGTAGTGTAAATTTGCCTTTAGCCTTGAGTCATTCTCACTGTAGGGTAAAGGAATAATGCTCTATTTTTAACCAATTCAAAATGGAGAGAGTTGCTTTTTATAATAGCAGCATGAATGCTTTTCAGACATGTTCTTAACTAGCCTGGCTTCTTAACCACTTAAGCCCTATTTTATATTTCTTCATACAATGGTGTCATGTGAAAATACCAAAAATAGTCGATCTACAAGCTCACAACATATCGCACCGTAACACGTTGTGAGCTTGTAGTTCTGCTATTTTCACTACTTGAAACATTTTGCCTCCAAAATAGTGATGCCAGGTTGAAAGTAAATGTGGTAGCAAGGAGGAATAAATGGTAACTGTAGATAAAATACACTAGAGAAATACACTCAATCTTTGGGACCATATTGATTACCATATCACACCAAACAAGGTCACAATACTGACTCCCTTCTCTAGGAAATACCAAGTATCGTTATACTTGTTATACAATTGTCATTGTCATACGTTTGCATGAATTTGTGTAATACTGTAATAATTTATTAGTAATCAGCCTGGTTAGAGCAGAAATACTATACAGTACAACCAGTCTGTCTGCAAGTGCCAGTAAATAAAGAGAATTAAATACTATGTGTATGAGGAAGTGATTACATAAGATAAGATAGGTATTTGAATTGAAACATCATCGTTCATCATCCTTTAGTGATCTTGCCTATCTATCTATGAAGAGGTGATTGAGAGTGCATGAGCTTTACCAGCTTGTGGTTGGCTGAGAGGGACAATCTGTACTAGGGACTGGCTTTGGGAAATGATTATTAATAGCTTGTAAAGACAAGATAAGCATACCAGTTACAGTGCAGTCAGAGTTACAGATTGTCCATACAAAATGTATAACCATTGTAACTGTCAGCGTTGTATAGTAAGCCAGCCATTGTTTTCAGCTTTAGCAGTGTGTAAAATAGATGTTTCAGTATGCTGGATAAATGAGATCAGTGGTTCTCAAAGTGCGGTCTGGGTGACAGGTCTGTAACTCGGTTGGTTCAAATGGAACCAAATGGACCCGTTAGGATTTTATAGTGTAGATTCAATTGGTGTCCCAGAGATAGAACATTTTATCAAACAGGGGTCCGTGAGGACTAATGCATAGTATCAAACT
Organism: Gymnoscopelus braueri; assembly: GCF_963280865.1. Taxonomy (NCBI): domain Eukaryota; kingdom Metazoa; phylum Chordata; class Actinopteri; order Myctophiformes; family Myctophidae; genus Gymnoscopelus; species Gymnoscopelus braueri. The sequence goes on from NC_137605.1 coordinate 30,185,708, forward strand.
GAGGGTCCTTGAAATAAAAACGTTTGAGAACCACTGAATTAGATTAATATTGTTATTTGTCATGGCCAAATGATTTAACACTGTATGTTAATTCACACGAGTAAGATAAAGCTGTGTACACATTTCGACTCATTGATGATTATTTCATTGGGGTATGTTGATGTCATCCTCTGAAACCTTCCTCGATACCCTGAAGATCTGCCATACAGTACTTGCATCGTGGCTACCAGTGTGCATCTACCCTCCTTCACTCTTCTTTGCAACCATTTCCTGTCAAGTCCGTCCTACTTTCAGTACCACATCATTTACATCATTACCCAACATTGTTTTTGCAAAAGCCTGCACAATTCACATTTGCACAAGAATTTGCATGCCACAAAACCATTGTTACAGCTAGAGTTGGTGGTCCACTCGGCTTTGTACTTTGTCTTTGTTTAGAGACAGTTAAGAAAGCTGAGAGGGAAATTATTATTGTGGTGAGGCATAAGAGGGATTCAAAGCTTCGTTTGTGGAAGGGTGGATCTTAACCCTACGATTGTCATCAAAGAGCATATGTAGAGTAACAGTAATAGTGCCCATGAAGAGCTGGTCACATCTTTTTCATGAACGCTCAGAATTCTCATCCTTCCAATTGTTCTTTCCATACCAATTGTTCTTTCCAGTACTATATTCTCAGTCAGGACACCATTCTATCACCTGTAACGCTATTATAATTGATGTTAAAAGTGATATTTGACTGTTTCATTTTAATGCCATAAGCATCTTAGAAATGTGTACATTTTACACATCAAATAGGGTGATTCTGGTTATGATTGCGTCTGTGAAGAGCTGGCTGCTGTAATGCTCTAACAAGACCACCAGAGAGAGATATTGAGGTCAATTTGGAACCCTTACATTTGTATATTTACTACACTTTAATTATCATTGTATGTTTGTGTGTGGCCACAGATTCCCCTTTCTTTCCAGATTTGTCCTTGTTTAGAAATGATGCAACTGCGACTGATGATTTGATTTCCTTGTTTGGGATAACTTGGAAAGTGTATGGAAGTAGCGTAAACCTGCATTTCGTTTTCACTGAGAAACATTAAGAACTCTGACACAGTTACATAGAATAGCAGGCATCATTAGTACTGCCACAGCCACCTGCTGATGCTGAACCTCAACCGACGCTTGGAGTCCTACCTGGGCCGCGTCCAACAGCTGGAGGAGGAGAATGACTTGCTGCGCCAGGAGATCCACGCCCGGAGACAGAGCAACCAGGGGGTCTCAACGCGCAGGAAAGGCTTTGAGAACGAGCTGAGGCTGGCGAGACAGGAGGTGGAGGCAGTGTGGCAGGAGAGGGACAGAGCAGAGCTGGAGGTGGGGAGCCTGCACAGAGGCAAAGAGTGCATGGCTGAGGCCCAGACAGAAGCCAAGAAGAAGCTGGATGAGAGCAGGAAGGAGATGGAGGTGGAGCAGAGAGCACAGATATGGCTGAGAGAGAAGGTCTGCCAGTTGGAGCGGGACGTTGAACTACAAAGTCTGCAGTGTTGCTATGAACCTGCTGTGTTGTTGTGCATGTGACAATAAATCACCTTGAACCTGGAACGTTTAAAAGGCAGTTCCTTTACAAGAGTTATTGAAATTGTCAATAGGCAATAGCTTACAACATTCATTGAAGTAGGGTTTTATTTTTTTAATGAACGTGTCATTTATTTGAATTATTTGTACCCTCTGTACCCAATTGGCAAAACCAATGTCTGTTGTATGTTGCTCACGAAATAAGTATTCAGTCACAATGCTCGATGTCTTGGTCACAGCTTCATAATGAAATAATGACTCAAGCCGAAAGGTTAGGGAACCACATCGGGGCGCAAAATGCCTTCTTTCAGCATGTTTGGCCTGTTTACTGTGAGTCATTCCCATCCGGTCTGCACGCCTTTCCTGTCTCTCTCTCACTGTTGCTAAAAATAAAATGAAAAAAGGAAATGCCAACAGCACTTTGCTGTAGACTTAGCATGTGGTAACTTGGACACCTAATATAAATATAAATATAAAATAGACATTGTTAAATGTTGTATAGAGCACTGGTGACCTACAGCACCTGTAGCTGTTCTCCTGACAGCCCTGGGACTGGGCCTGAAATCCCTGTGACATGGATGGCCGGGTACCATGGTACCATGGTCACATCATGACCGGGCCTTTGACAGGGCAATGACAGCTCTGTTTTTCAGTGCTGTGAGAGGGCCCTGTTGTGACAGGGCCTGACATCCATACAATTCTACTTATAATCGTAACAGGCTTTTTTTTCTCTCCCTGGGAAGTAGGCTAATAATTACATAATAATCACATACTAACAGTCCAGTTTAATGTAAAATCTGATATTTGGAAATCGATGAGATGTTTTCTAAATTATATAAGCAACACAATATACAATAGAAATAAAGCTTACATTTTAATTGGTTTGTTGTCTGATAGGACACAGCTACTGTCTCGACCCAATGAAGCTAGCTGGCTGCATCTCTTTTCTTCCACCACTCCACCCCTTCCTCAAAGTACCGACCCCCACCCTTCCAAAAGAAGACACCAAAATGAGCTATGGGAGTCTAGGGTAACAGGACTAGGCAGCAAGCTGGAAACCAGAGGACAAACCTCAATGACATCCCTCCACCTCAGGTTATTGTGATCCGTATCTGTTTTGTATTAAAATGAATTTAAAAAATAGTTTTTATTAAATGTTTTTATTTAATGATATCCAACACCCATTGATATGTAAACTATATCAATGGGTGATTAAATGTTTTTATTAAATGATAGATTGACCCATTGATATGTAAACACCCAACATTGAAGAGTTAAAAAAGAAATAAGAGCCACCATTTGAAGTAAGTGATAAAAGTGCTGATCATGAGTAGTGGCACATTAAAATAAATTGATATTAATTAGAAAAATTGAAAGTGCTTTATTCAGTTATTGATTAAATAATCAACCACTGAAGGCACTAGCTCAGGAGGTAGAGAAGCCGTCTGGAAATCAGAAAGTTTCCTGGTTCCATCATTGGTTCCTCCTGACTTTGTGTTGAAGTGTGGCTGAGCAAGACGCTTAACCCCTAAGCTAAACCAGACGGCGATGACCCTTGCCAGGATGCTCTGAGTTATAGAGTAAAAGGATTTTAGGACCTTCTCTGAGACCTTGAATTTCCTCAGCTGTCTGAGGTGATACAGGCGTTGTCTAACCTTCTTTATACAGTATGTGTGTATTTTCCATGTCAAGTCATCGGTGATGTGCACACTGAGGTATTTGAAACTGCTCACCCTCTCAACATGGTGTCTCGTTGACAGGTCTGCCAAATGCTCCAGGTAGGGCCCCTCATCATTATTTGTGACCAGGCCCACCGGTCAAACCCTTAGACATCGCAGTGGTGGAAAGGTACACTACCCCTGCACGGCTGCACCATCAAGCGCCAAACATAGAAAGGTACATTACCCCTGCACCACCAAGCGCCTAGGAAGGTACATTACCCCTGCACCACAAAGCTCCTCACATAGAAAGGTACATTACCCCTCCACCACCAAGCACCTCACATAGAAAGGTACATTACCCCTGCACCACCAAGCACCTCACATAGAAAGATACATTACCCCTGCACCACCAAGCACCTCACATAGAACATTTTTGGGGAAAGGGCTTATTTGTTCGTAGTTCAACAAGTTTAATTCAACAAGAACCACATATATGTTATTTTTCATACTTTATTATCATCAAAATATTTCCTAAAACAAAAATAAAAAAGAAGAACTTGTCCTTCTCTTTTTTGTGGGTGAAAACAAAACTCTTGCACGCACGCACGCACGCACGCACTCACGCACACACGCACGCACGCACGCACACACGGTCGCACGCACACACAGCCACACACAACCACACACCAACACACACAACCACACAACCACACACACACACACACAAATATATTGCCAATGTCACTGTTAAAAAGAGAACCAAGTGTGCTGCGTTAACATTTGCATCTATTGCATTGTCATGGGATGGAGTTGGCAGATGTCAATTCAGAGCTTGTAGAAGATGCGAGAGGGGTGAAGGTGAAAATGAACCATGAGAAAGGTAAGAATATTGATCATTAGACGCAAAGTTTGCTATAGTACAGGGGTATGAAATTACATTTCCCCCCATTGTCATTAAGCAGAAACTGCATGTTATGAAATATTTACGAATACATTAATATTTGGACATTGATTAACACTGTGCATGAGATTTCTCTTCAATATTGCAATCTCTGCCAGACTAATGATCATATGGAAATATCAGCTTAATCTGTTCGCTTATGTTTAAAAGTGTTATGTATATTGCCTTACAATTTCTTGTACTCTCACACGATGTCTTAAAAACAACCATTTCCTCTTTATGGTCACGTGTTTGTGTGTGAGTGTGTGTGTGTGTGTGTGTGTGTGTGTGTGTGTGTGTGTGTGTGTGTGTGTGTGTGTGTGTGTGTGTGTGTGTGTGTGTGTGTGTGTGTGTGTGTGTGTGTGTGTGTGTGCGCGCGCGCGTGCGTTTTTCTACCAGAGTCAAAAGTCTACAGAGTGGTTGCCTTCAGCTTTGGCTTACTGTGCATCCTTCAAGCCACTCTCAACATTTCCCTACGGATGTTTGCCTGTAAGAAAATATCCTCATCTGACTGTAAAAATTATAAAAACACATTATTTAGATAGAAAGAGCTTGAGAAATAAATACTCCACCCACCAGGCATCTCCATGAAGTGCTTATGCCCTATGCTCTTACCATATCATTGTTTTAATGTGGCATGTGGTGGTATTTATGCATTTAAATATATTTGAAGCTGCATTGTGCAATGGTTTTGATTACAGTTTTGTCATATTAACTTAAAATAGTATGACATTGACACATACAGTACAGTATGCAGTACAGTAGCCAACTTCTCATGCTCAATGGTTTGAGTGGTAAAACCAAACAGCTCTGATTGAGTTGTTAAAAATTCATAATTTATGTTTAAATAGTAGAAAAACTAGGCTGCAGTAAATAGATTTTCTTGGTAGACAAATGCAAGGTTAAGGTTAAGTTTCTCTCCACTGAACATTGAACAAAAATGAGGAATCTACAAACCTCTTCATGTCATTGCCCACTCAGATGAGTTTTTTCTTCTGGCAGCCAATCACAACCTGACAAGCCTGGTTGATAACCTCACCACAGAAAACCTACAGCTGAGGACAGAGAACATCAACCTGGAGAGACAAATGGAAAACCTGACAAGAGCAAGAGAAGATCTCAACTGGACTCTTGTTCAATGGAGTCTCGATGCCTATTGCCCTCCCAAAAGTAGAAGTAAGCATAAAACCAACGGGACTATAATAAATGGGAAAGAAATGGATATAATCCAATAATAATTAAATAAATAAATTAAAATGTACTCATTTTGTTTATTGGTTTGGTTTGAATCTCTTTTTCTGACCAGGCAGAGTATGTCAACCTTGTCTGGCAGGTTGGCTCTACCATTCGTCCAGATGCTATGTGGTTATGGATGCTAAAGCTGTTGATCAAAAGTCCTGGCAAGAAGCTCGAGACAACTGCACAAAACGGAACGCAGATTTGACTGTTGTAAACAATCCAGATGAACAGGTACAGTACAGTTAACTTAGCTTAACTGTATGATAATTGTGTGTGTATGTGAAGATGTATATGAGGAACATACATTAATGTGAGCTCTTCTGTAGCAGACTGAAAGAACGGAGTTGGCAAAACTGGGTTGAAAATGGGTTTAAAAATAAAATAATCTACAATGTGTCATTGAAACTGACAAAAAGGTTTAGCAAACTAAAACATAACTGCATATTATTCTATACTGTATCAGACGTACATCTATGACCAAAGTTGGGATAGCAGAGATGAAACTGATGGCTACTGGGTTGGTTTGACATCTGAAACTGGAAGATGGCGCTGGGTTGATGGACGTAACCTGACTGAAGAGTAAGAATACATAAAAAAAAAACTAGAAGAATCATGAAGTCTAACTAGCATTATATATCTATTTGTTTACTTATTATATATTCAATCATTCATTTCTTCTCTCAGGTACTGGACAACACCACCAGGTGATGGTCTCTGTGCAACATCTGTCGAGACCGAATCCACATTCGCTGTGAACTGTACTACACAGAAGCGATGGATCTGTGAAATGAAAGCTTTGAATGTTTAACCATTTCAAACCTTTCAGGCTTTGGACATGAGCAAAATTGTGATGACATACCAATTGTTTTTTTTTTGCTCATATTCACACACATGAATCACTTTCTATATGATTCTGTTACTACATTACTTACTACAGTATTTGTATTTCCGCTTTCCGGTGGTAACCAGACGGTATATGACCTATGGTGAACTTATCCCCAACACATAGTAGGCTACTCAGTGGACACACACATTTGCAATCAAAGGACCATGATGGATATAAGTTCTCAAGCTTTTTTTGTGTTTTATCCTTTTGACAGATATATACTTGTATGTTCATGTATATGCATTTTTGTGAATAAAAACACTGCTATGTCAGACACAAGTATGTTTGTTAAAGGAGTAGTTCGCCCCAAAAACTTTTTTTCTATCAATTACACACTCCATGAAGCTTTGAATTCATAGATATTTTTTAGTTTTTGGCACATTCCTGAACCAATAATTTGATGACTCTGCCTTTAAATGTTTTTTTTTTTACATTGGACGACAGAATGTAGAATGGCATTTTTTTAAATGGTTTTCACATTGGACGACAACATGTAGTAGCATGGTATTTTTTTTATGGCTTTTACATTGGACAACATAGTGTAGCATCGCATTTTCTATGTTTTTACATTAGATGACATGGTGTAGCATGGCGTTTTTTTTTACATTGAATTACATACTGTAGTGTAGCATGGGATTCTTTTATATTTTTTACATTGGACGACATAGTGTAGCATGGCTTTTTTTATGTTTTATTTTTTTTACATTGGATGACATAGTGTAGCATAGCATTTTTAAATGGCTTTTACATTGGGTGACATAGTGTAGCATGGCTTTTTTTTTAGATTGGACGACATACAGTAGGATATATAACTCTAAATAATATACGTATTATAGTCTATTTGTACCTATGAATATATGCATGATTAGCCTATAAGTAAGAGCTAGTGTTCAGCAGTTGTTTTACTGTTGTTTTACAAGTTTTACAGCACTGCACAAACAACTATTTTGTCAATGTTGCTGATAATTTCTTTTTCATGCATACTCAGCATGCTAACTGGCAGTGTACATTTGGAATAATCTCCTTCTTTCAATTGTTCTTTCCAGGCTTAACAGTCAACTTATTGTCTATAATATAACCCTTTTATATAAGTTATATTTTACAGTTTCATTTAAGCATTATAATCTCTGTTATTAGAAATGTGTTATACAAATATTTGATTAATATTGTTGTTATTGTACACAGAAAATAGGGTGGTTCTGGTTATTAATTATTGCAATAGTGAAGAGCAGGGGCAGGCTGTAATGCTCTAACAAGACCAACAGAGGGAGATAGTGAGGGCAATTTGGAACCCTATGTCTTTATAATGTCTGACACCACTTTAATTATACTTGTATGTTTTGGAGTGGCCACAGTTTCCTTTTTCTTTCCTGATGTTTTGTGCCTTGATGCAACTGTGACTGATGGAAGGATAGCCTACATATCATTACAGTGTAAAATTACACATTTTCCAGCACTGTTAGAGTTAACCTTGAAAATGACATCATCACTGTGCTTTCCTCCTCACATCCTCAGCCTCTTGTCTCTCTCCCCCCTCCTCTCTCTCTCTCTCTCTCTCTCTCTCTCTCTCTCTCCCTCTCTCTCACTCCCGACTCTCCATCCTTTCCCTCTCTACTCCTGACACTCCTTCTCCATCCCTCCTCCTCTCCTCCCTGTCTCTCCACCCACTTCATTAAGTCCTGTATGAAAGGGGAGGCGTTTGCTGGCGGTCACACTACAGGAGGCACAGAGCCTCACAGGAGCCGCACTCACTCACATACACACATACCCACACACACACATTGGTATACAGACACCCACTGGGCTCAGGCTTTGAGAGTGATCACATAGGCTCCCCAATCACAGTCAGTGTACATCAGAGTTAGGCCTCTTGCCAAATATCTCTCTATCTCTCTGCCAATCCTGTTGACATGGAGGTCATCAGCAGACATCATCGGCACCACCACAGCCACCTGGGTGAGGAGAAGCACCTGATGCTGAACCTCAACCGACGCTTGGAGTCCTACCTGGGCCGCGTCCAACAGCTGGAGGAGGAGAATGATTTGCTGCGCCAGGAGATCCACGCCCGGAGACAGAGCAACCAGGGGGTCTCAACGCACAGGAAAGGCTTGGAGAAGGAGCTGAGGCTGGCGAGACAGGAGGTGGAGGCAGTGTGGCAGGAGAGGGACAGAGCAGAGCTGGAGGTGGGGAGCCTGGTGGAGGAAGTTGAAGCTCTGGCTGCACAGAGGCAAAGAGTGGCTGAGGCCCAGGCAGAAGCCAAGAAGAAGCTGGATGAGAGCAGGAAGGAGATGGAGGTGGAGCAGAGAGCACAGATATGGCTGAGGGAGAAGGTCTGCCAGTTGGAGCAAGACATTGAGCTGCAGATTCAAGCCCATGAAGAGGAAGTAGCCCACGTTGAGGCCACGCTGATTCGCTCTCGACCCATCATGGCACCCCCATCTGCCCTGATGAGCAACCAGATGCCCAGCCTCCTCCAGTTGGGACAAGAGTACTCCCAAAGGGCCGCAACCGCATGGCAGGAGGCAACAGAGGCCTATCAGATCCAACTGGGACAGCTGGAGGATTCTCTCAGCCAGGCCCGGCATCGCTTGGTCCAAGTTGACCAGGAGAAGAGTGAGAGCCAACTGAAGCTCCAGACCCTTCAGAAGGAACTAGCTTCAGCCCAGGATGTCAGACAGTACCTGGAGAAGAGTGTAATCCATCAGAGAGACAGACACAGCCAGGAACTCCAACAACTCCAGGTAAGTGGTTCCATATCTGAGTTTTGTGTTTTTGTACTCCACACAGTTGAGGTACAGTACTGTAAGCTCAGAGTACAAGACTTTAACTGCCTGTAATGTTGCTACAAACCTGCTGTGTTGTGACATTTAATGTGACATTAAATCACCTTGAATCTTTAACTTTTAACAGCCAGTTCCCTTAAAACAATTAATGGAATTTGCTCCATACTTTAACATTCATACTTTAGTTTTGACTAATTGATGTCGGGTCTTTTTACATTTTCTATGAATGTGTTGTAGTTTATTTGAATTATTAACATGTATTTGTCCAATGTCTAATTCATGTAGTATAGGTAAAAAACATTGTAAACCAATGCCATTGTATGTTGCACACAAAATAAGTAATCAGTCACAATGCTGGATTTCTTGAATGTTGCAGAGTGATGGAGCACTTGTGACCTACAGCACCTGTAGCTGGCGCATGCCTCCATGGTTTTAATGACTCATTGTGAAAAAAAACATATAGGTCGGTCATAGCCGAGTCTAAGAAGTCAAATGACTAGATATTTGATGCTTTTTATGCTGGTCATTCCACTTGTTCAGGGTTAGGCCTACTCTATGTATGTCTATGTAATCAACATATTATGTTATTTGCATAGACATACACTGTTTGCTTGAAGTATTTAGATGTATTTAGGATGTTGTTTAGAGAGAGACTAGGTTTGAAATTTACCTAGTATCCCACTCACATTGTAGTACTCAAAGAAATGCCCCTCTCTATTTCCTAGATGGTTTATGAAAGCAGGTTCTTGCTGATAATACTGTAGATGCATATGTTACATAGCATTTTTAAGCATGAACAAACTATTACAATAATAGGCTATAAACATGACCAAACTGCACTTTTCACACTGTACATGACTGTGCAGTCAGAATGTTTGAGGAACATTTTCATCACTTCTTCTTCCCGTTTGGCAGGACCACCTGGAGAGCATGGAGGCAGAAAAAGAAGAGCTGAGCCAACAAATTGATGGCCTCCTTGTGGACAGTCGAGGGTTACTACAGCTGAAGATGTCCCTGGATCTGGAGGTAGCCACATACAGGTACAGTATGCTTTACAGTGAAATAAATACACATGTACACTTCAGCATACAATTAAGCACCTTGCATCACCATCTCAGCCATCTCCAAATCTAGATTGACCTACAGTAATGGCTAATCCATTATGGATTTTACAACTGATTGATCATTGATTGGCTGCAGATACCCATTTGAAATATGAGAGGGAGGAGGGAGGGAGAGGGAGGGAGAATGGAAGAGAGATGGAGAGAGAGGGATAGGGCACCTATTTCACCCAGGCAATAAACCAGCCAATGCTGCTTACCGAAATCTGAACATGCTGATCAAGCTTGTATAATAATAATAATTTAAAAAAACTGTACTATATGAACTACAACTCATAATCATAAAGAGATACCTGCGGTCATAGTAGGGACATCTTATCACTTATCATCATACATGACTTTGACGTCATAGACTGGCCTCCATGTGCTCTCACTTTAAGACAGATATCCCCATCCCCCATAAGAGTGACCAATACAATGAAGTTATCCATGGTTTGTTGTCCGTGAGGACACAGCTGCTGTCTGGACTAAAAGGGTTAATTTCACTGCAAAGACCAGCCTCACTTTCGTGAGGTATGAGCTATGGGAGTCTAGAGTAACAGGACTAGACAGCAAGCAGAAAACGATAGGACAAACCTCCATGACATCCCTCCACCCCAGGTTATTGTGTATCCTATCTGAATCTGTTTCTTGTTGCTCAAATTTATGAAAATGTATTAAAATGTATGTTTTTATTAAATGAAGTACAGACGTAAAATCACAACACACAGAACACTGATGACTTTAAAAAAAGAAGAGCCATCATTTGAACTAAATGATATCTACGCCCGGTAGATCACTTTATAAAATGAGTAGTAGCAAAATTATCTTAAGTGGTTGATGAAATTATTCATAATAATTTTAACCAGCTTGAATTTAGTTACAGTATATTAGGTAATGAACAAATTGATATATATATATATATATATATATATATATATATATATATATATATATATATATATTGTGCGTGCGTGCGTGCGTGCGTGCGTGCGTGCAAGCCTCTGCGTGTGTGAGAAAGGAAATGATGGCAGAGGTGCTGCAGATGGCTACTCAAAGGCAATGCCTTTCCCCTATTTCCATAACAAGAGCTTCAAGCCTCCTCTTGCTCTGGTTGAGAGCAACAAATGTTACTCCCCATTCCTCCGCCCACACATTACTCATGTTCTGCATCATCTCAGCATATTGTCGGGTCGAAACCTTACATGTCCAAAACTGTTACTTTCAGAAAATGGAAATAAATGACCTGTGTTCCTATGTAGTTATTATTTTGTCACAAGCTCTTTTAATACATTACATTGGTTCAATATTTATAAAACCCACGGACAGACTTAAGCACTTTCACATGCAAATAGCAAAAAAGGCAGATCTACAAGCTCACATTGTGATCGAAAAAAAAAGTATTTTTGCACGACACTCATGTACGACGCTGTAGGGCATTAATTAACAACAAAAAAGGAAAAACATAAAAAGTTGAAATATGGAGATGCAAGGTCTCTGCCCGACAATAATAGTAATAACTCTTTGTATATAAAGATATGAAAATGACGTGTATCTCTTGCCATCTCTCTCTACAGAGCTTTATTGGACAATGAAAGCCTCAGGGGAGACATCTCTTCTGTAAGCCAGATGAGACACCTCTACATTCCTGGTAAGCATACAACATACAATCGAAGCATGGCATAGTGTAGTATTAATGCAGTATGTCATATCTAATGCAATATATCGCATCTTCACTAATGTAGGCCTACTCTAGGGCTTTCACCAACTAGTCGACTAGTCGACTAGTATAACCACTAGTCGACAATTATTATTATTTTTTTTGTAATTTGTTTTAATGCCATAGTAATGGCCCATCTTACTATTATTATTATCCTCCTGACTTCATTTTTTATCAAAAGGGGGTCAAAAGTATGCCCAATAAAAGCCTATTATTGGGCAATGGGGATCCTTGGAGACGCTGCTGTGGTGCTGTGCTGCTGTGCCAGAAGCGCTTCCCTTAAAACGCCATAAAAATAAGGGCAGGAGGATAATAATAATAGTAATATAGTAGTAGGATGGCATTAAAACAATGCCCCCCCTAAATTTATTTATTTATTTATTTTGTAAATCTCGACTAGTCGACTACTACTTGGTCAAATGAGTCGACTTGTAAAAATCATTAGTTGTGAATGCCCTAGTCTTCATTTACCATCAACCATCATTAACTGTATCATTTTGGTCGTGACTAGAACCTCCTTGAGGTAGAAGACACTGTCTTGGTACAGTTCATAATCCCATTTGACATGTGGAGGGTGGTCTTTGGCAAAGGGGCTGAGCTAGGCACTTTGGACCATTTGGTAATGCAAGCCACCTAAGAGGGTCCCCAAAGGTTATCGAGCCATATGGCTGTGCTTTCCGGTAACTTAGACCACAGGGAAAGGAAGTGATGATCAATATCTCCCCATTAGTGTCTAACCTACATGTATTCTAATAATGCCATGGGGAGATGGTTTGCAGTATCTTTGTCATGTTAAGATCACTGGAGAAGCATTTGAAATAGTATCCACAATCAGTAGCCATTTTTGCATTGCAAAGATATTGTCTTGAAATAATTAATTGTATTAATTTCTTACAATATCGCTGCAACTGTAGTCCCCTCAATGTCTATTACAGCAGCTCAATTGATTATATATTCATGAGCTCTCCCCATTTCATTCACAGATGCACTTTCCAGTCCTCGAAGGGTTAAAAGAAATGATCAGGGCCAGATGTCTACCACTCACATGTCCTTTCCCCTCTCTTCTATTCGTGGTGTAAATGGTCGGTCCAAGCCAACTAGGATAACCACAGCATCCATCTGGCCTGCAACTCTCAATGAAACTCTTGCAACTTCCCAGAAAACAACCAGGAATCCAGCTGATGCTCCAACTGCAGAAACTCCAAAGTTAGAAAATAAGTCAACACCTTACCCAAAAATACTGCCGAGTGGCAGTGTTGAAAACTTCAGACCTCAGGAAATCCATGAGGAGGTCAGCTATGCTGAACCTCTTTCCCTGCCTGATGAACAAGAAGTGGTTGCTGAAGCTCTGGTTGCACCTTCCCATGGTGAAGCTATTGCAGCTGTTGCCACTGGTTACCAGGTTGAGTTCAGCCTCAGCAGTGAACCACTGTTCAACAAGGAACCTGAGCATCATCAATATAATACAGGAAATCTGGCACGTTTCTCTGCCCCAATGATGCAGGTATCCTCAGGTTTCTCTGAAGAACATATTAAGGATGTGCCTTTTGAAGTCTCTTCAGGAAAAACAGGAGTGTATGAGCGACATACTCCCACTGATGCAGGGATCGAGAAATTTGAGAAAACTGAAGAGATTCAAGATGATACCTCAGAGTCTGAAACTGAAGCTTTGATAGAACCTGCATTTGACTCCAGCACGACCAGTCCAGCTTCTGAATGTGAGCCTGAGGATGGTGTTTTTAACCAGTCAACAGAGACCGATTCCATCTCAAATGAAGTGGCAGGACTGGTAAGCCAACAAGAAGGCGATTCCATAGTGAGAACAAACTTTGACGACAAGTTGTACCCTGATGGAGAAGAAATGGATTCGTGGGACAGCGTCATAGAAAGAAAAAATTATCTCAAGAAAGTTGATAGCAGGAAACTGAAGAGTGAAACCCAACCAGACGAAGATATTTTAACAAGAGAATTAGAGCATGATGAGCAAGTGATGAAGGCAGAAGTTGCTTCAGTTATACAGAATGAGCCCTCCCACATGACCTTTACACTGATGCACACAGAGTCACATGACTATGGGCAGCAGGATGACACAAAGCAACGCCATTTGGATCAAGCTGAAGAAGACAATGATGAGGAAGATGATTCTCAAAATGTCTCAGTGTCATGGAAGACGGAACTGGAAAGTGATAGTTACGCTCAAGATAACACGGTTGCCGACACTCGACCTCTGATTCGATACAAGAGTGATGAGACTGACACCACTCAAGCGTCACATGTGGACGAAACGGAATCCAGTGAGGGCGAGGAGGACAGGAAGGTCGGAGAAGCAGGTATTGGTAAATGGAATGAAAGCAAGTCGAACAGATTTGGAACCATGGAGGACCTGTGTGAAGATGCAGAAGGACAACCCTTGGGTGAGGATTATGATCTGGGATACACCACCTTGAGCAACTATGAGAAAGCTGACATGATTGTTCAAGTCAACAAGGAGCTTTCTGATGAAGAAACTGAAGAACTCACTGAACCAGTGGAAACGACAGTCATATCTAATGTAGATTGCGATGAAGAACTAGAAAGAGTGGACAAACTTGTGGAACAAGAGCTGGAACATTTATCCACTGCTACATATAGCATGCACTTTGCAGAACAACAGGCCACTGAGAATAAATCAGATAATCGGTCAGTCTGTAGTGATCACAACAGCAGACCTGAGAGTCAGGTCCACACTGTGGAAGAATCCAATAGCATGGAGGATGAGTCATCTAACATTTGCCAACATTCTCAGCCCGTCTCCACCACCCATGTGCTATCAGATGAGGAAGACTTGTTGGATGCAGCTGTCCCAAACCCAATAAAAGAGAGTGTATCCTTTGAGGTATCTAGTGATTCTCTAGAACATTCTGTGGGCAAGAGAGCAGACTGTCTTCCATTCAAAGAAGTTCCACAAACAGCTGAATGGGAAGTCCTAGAGAGGCCAAGCCAAGAAATAGAAACCAGAGGCCAGTTTGCCGATGACTACATGTATGATGATGTGCATGAATCAACTCAGAGCTATTTCCACAACACAGACAGCATTTACCAGGGCACAGGGACTCAGAATGAAGAGTCCTCTGAGGCTTCTCCAGAGAAAATACCAGTAAAGACAGACATCTTCCCGGTGAAGGATTCAAACAAATATTTGAAAACAAATGAGGGCCTCCAGCATGATTTCATCAGCAGTGGCATGAAAGATGACTTCTGGGGTTCTAACCTGGAGACCGGTGCCTCATATCAACCAGAGGATTTCAGCAACCACACAGCTGAGCAGTCCAATCATAACCTAGGCTTTAGTAACACCTCGGCTTGGGGCAATTTGGAAAACCCAAGTGTGGCCAATGGAAACGGTAGGATGGAGACAGACACACCTAAACCACTGGTCGACAAGGAAGAACATAGGCCTGCACAAGTGAAGCAGTTGTGTAGAGATGTTGCAGAGGGTGAGAAAGGCCATTCTATGTACTCTGAAGATGAGGGTGAATCTTGGTCCTCTGGGGAAGAATAGGTAGAGTAAGCCATCAAATAAGAATCTAAGAGCATTTCAAATTCAAGATAAGACATTATTAAACATTATTGTGAGAGTAAAATCCAGTTTGCTGCTAAGTATCTATCACTATGAAGACCAAAGTTCTTCCTTCGTGCATACAGTAACCACTAATGTGCCATTTCTGTCTAGACTAGAGGCACCAATCACTCTTCTTTTCCTTAAGGCATATTTAACTAACCAATCCATGCTCTGTATGTTTCTTGTTTCCAATTGTTATAACCCTGTGTACTCTGCACATGTTATGGAAGGAAGTTACAAAATTGACACACATGGGAACAGCATTATGACAGAAAAAAGGTGGCATTTTAAAGTGAAAAGGATTCAGCTTTGATTGGGCATTGATTGATGCCTAATTTGATTGTACAATTGCCACAAATGTGAGTTGAGTTACCTTGTGCTGTGGAATCATGAATTTCACAGTTTCCCATAGAGACAGCAAGATACTGTATCCTTAGTCCTTTTCAGTTAACTACAACTGATGTTTGTGTCCATGTTTGACACGTACAAAACAAAAAGGCAAATGAATATATCATGTCATTTGGATTTGCAAGCCACATTTATTTTGATAATTTGTGTGTGGTCTGTAATTTTAGATCTTGTTATTAAATTTCCATTGATAAAGTTACCTTCTGCCTTGGTACCGTTTTATTTCAAATAAATTGTGTGTTCATGATATAGTGCAACTTTCTGCTTGCACTTGTTGTCTTTGAGCGTAACTAAATTGAACTGGGGTATGTCTTCTAAATCCTAATGTCTTCTAAATCCTAATGTCTTCTAAATCCTAACAGTTTTCTGAAAACGCATGTTACTATATCAGTGGTTCTCAAACGTTTTCATGTCAAGGACCCCCATCTCAAAATATTTGGATCAGTTTGTTTGTTTAGTGACAGCGGTCTCCCCATCTTTCCAGCTCTTTATTAATCAGAAGATAAATGTTCAGGTGGGTCACCAATTTCATAGAATCAGGGGAGAACACATTTATCACTTTCATTTGATAGTTCCAATTTTGTCTGTTCATTTATTTGCTTCATCACTTCCAATTTCACCTGTTTTCCCTGTTTCTGTAGGCGTTCCCTCTACTGATTGGATGAAATTGGTATCTCCTCCTGAAAATGTATTTTCTGTTTATTAAATATCCCGAGAGACGGGGAGACCCCTGTTACTGAACAAACACTCTATCAGAATACATAGCTATTTAACACTTATTGTAACAAAAATATCACTTACAGCATCTTTAATTAGTCATCAGTAAGATATTCTGTACCGTGCCTCTTAACAAACAAAACAAAAGACATGCTCAGTACACAGCTGCGTCCTTAGGCAAGGTCAAGAAAACAGTAGCAACATCCATGTATTCAAGTGAGGGAGGAAGGCTGTGTGTGTGTGTGTGTGTGTGTGTGTGTGTGTGTGTGTGTGTGTGTGTGTGTGTGTGTGTGTGTGTGTGTGTGTGTGTGTGTGTGTGTGTGTGTGTGTGTGTGTGTGTGTGTGTGTGTGTGTGTGTGTGTGTGTGTGTGTGTGTGTGTGTGTGTGTGTGCGTGAGCGCAACTCCGCCTGTGTGCGTGTCGGGACCGGGGGAGGGGAGGTGGGGGGGTTGGTCTTTGGCAGCATCCCAGATCTGCGGGGCTCAAAGCAGGCTAGCTAACAAAAGAGTTCCAGGGCCCTTCACAGCAAATGGCCATCCCATGGGAAGGCCCCGGCAGAAGTATGAAACAATGGGTGACCTCACCTCCTCTGCCCCCCCCCCAACCCTGCCGACCCCCCTGCCCCATGCCCACCCCCTTCTGTCATTCATTAGTCAGTTTGCTGAACAATGACAGCTATTTTGGTGGCCAGTGCTCCCAGTACAAATTCACCACAGAGATATTCAATAAGGAAGCTAACCGCAGTGCAGCCGGTCACATTTCTGTTCAGAATGACTGTGGTATTACAGAAGCTATCTGGCATGCACATTCTCTGCACTCCGTTCCTGACTCACTAGAAACACGACAGATCAGAAGTCAGATTAATTTTACAACTGGTGCTCTATTCATAACCAATGGTCCTTCTTGAAATTACTTGTAGGAATAATCAATCGGATACACGGAAGTATAGGTAATGCATGTAACACATTTATGTAAAACTCAGTTTGTGGTTTCTGAGTCAGGATGTTAAAGGTAGGGTAAGTGATATTTTTTGGTTTAAACAAAAAAAAAATGTTAAAAGGTTAAAACACTATATTCTGATAGTAATCATTGCTATAGAGTGTTTTTTCAGTAACAGATGTCTCCCTGTCTCTCCAGCTCTTCAATAAACAGAAAATACATTTTCCGGTAGGTGTCAAGATTTCAGCCAATCAGGAGAAAGTACCCATTTTTAAGCTTCATTTGTATAGTGTTCCAGTTCCAATTTCACTTGTTTAATCTGTATCGTGATTGAGTTCTCTGTCCTGGTTGGATAAAATTGGAAATGAAACTGAAACTGAAGCGAAAATGCATTTTCTGTTTAATAAAGAGGTGGAGAGACAAGGAGACTCCTTTTACTGAACAAACACTCTATAGCAATGAGTACTATCAGAATATAGAGCTATTTAACACTTATTTTAACCAAAGCAAATCACTT
>NC_137605.1:30208777-30226277 GCF_963280865.1 Gymnoscopelus braueri
AAATAAAACTACATCCCCCAGAAGTTCATTCTCAATAAACGCCATTATACTTTGTTTTATGACAGCATGGCTTGTGGCTCTATTCAAGATTATGGCTACCTAACAAAAGCCTTCGGAGAAGGATCAACATTTTTGTTCAAAGCTCAGGGCACAACAGTCTTACAGTCTAAATGTGTTTGTATACACTCAGCGATATAGGTTTACTCTTTCACTCTCTCAGGCAAACCGCTCATATAAACTTTGACTGGCTGCTCAGTCCCTACGTCAACAACTACACAGATAAAACAAACAAACAAAAAGCAACAATTTAGAGCCAATGTCAAGTCGCTTAAACCTGCTATTCTGGACGGAGTTTACAGAAAAAGAATGTGTACAGTATGTGATGTCTGAAAGTGTGTGCGGCTGCCATATTAAGGTTAGGCAATTGTAGGGGGTCGAAGTAAGGAAAATGAACTTTCCATGACAGATATTGCTGTTATATGTGATAATTACAAAGTCAGCCAGTCTAAGTTGGATTTTGGTTGGATTATGAGTACCTCCGTTTTTTTATATCCAATAACCAAATTCTGCTTCCAAAGCTTTTAATGAGCAAATGGATTATCAGCACTGTGACTGAGCACTTTCAGAAAAAGTTAAATGAATTTGCACTTTTGACCTTTTTTTGTCTCTCTATCCACTACCCCTCCAATTCACATTAATCGCACATTTATAGAATACAAAAATGACATCCTTCATAGTTCACAAAATGCACAAATGCACTATAACCATTTTAAGAGTTTAACCTTTTCATGATAAAAAACTACAGCTGACCTGTGACAAGTAAACAAGAGATCTTTTAAATATACATACATGGCTTAAGCCTGAGTTATACTTGGTTGCACATCATGTCTTGCACTGAAAACAGCTAACGTGTAGATCAGCTGTTATCGGTGCGAGACACTGCCGCACAATTTAGCATAAATCAGGAGTTAGTGTCTAAAGAGTACACTGTAAATTGCTCGCTGCCCCTGGACAACTTGAACAAAAGAAGGGACCGGGGAGTCCTTGGCTCACTGAGTGTGTGGTGTGTGTTTGCTGTGTGAATCTGTCTGTCAGTGGGTCTAAGGAGTCATCTGGGTTTTTGTTTTGCTTCTTTTTTTGCAACAGGAAAGAGGGTGGATGGGGTGTTAAAGTGCGCTCAATTAGTACTAACCATTGCTTATTCAAACAGTCACCACAGCTATTGTAGCCTACTATAGTTCTTCCCTTTCTGCCTCTAAAGCACCCTCTCTTGGCTTGTCAGCATATTACACCTTATGTATACGCATAAAGACATCCACTGAGTATCAGCACTTCAGCTTTTTTTTTTTTCTTTCTTTCTTTTTAAGGGATATCCTGCCGAATATAAAATTATCTTATGTACAGTCCCTGTTATCTGTTGTAATCCCCTGCTTTGGATGCAGAGCTCTGCGCTCGCTTGCTACTGTCTCAAGCTGCTAAATATATATTTGTATAAGTTCTACATTTATTTACGTTCAAAACACCCTTCACCATGTCATACAAAAGCCACGAAGAAGGAGAACAGATTGCTTATATACACGGTACCTGTGTCTTTTCTTTGAACAACAACAACGGTGAGCTATTCAAACTGTATAGAATCCTTCAGCAAAAATAAAAATGCCATCATGCATGTTGCAGGTGTGTTCAAGGATGAACGTGAGAATGAGTATTTGTCAAATTCAAGTTGGAAAAAAGGAGCATTTGAGTTCATGAACACACACACACACACACACACACACACACACACACACACACACACACACACACACACACACACACACACACACACACACACACACACACACACACACACACACACACACACACACACATACATACACACATACACACATACACACACACTCTCTCTCTCTCTCTCTTTCTCTCGCCTGCTCAGCATCTGTAGTTGACATGATGTGTCAACTACAGAAAAAGAAAAAAAGAACTCAGTAACAAATGATGTTCCTCGTTTTACATTGAGTTAAACAGAAGACAGGGGCCCCTACTAGTTAACAGGGTATACTGCCTGTCTACAGAAATTAATCAGAATCAGAATGTCGCCTTGGATAGATTAGTGTCTTTCACCATTCTTAAAATTCAAAATCTAAAAATAAATCCAATCTCTAATGATGATCAACAGTCAGACAGGAGAACAAAACATCAGTGAACACGTTAAAAAGAGCAAAATGGCCCAGTCTCTTAAAAAGTAACAGTAAAAGTAACATCTAGGTCTACTATACAATTACAGTCCTGCCATTGTATACAAAAATGTGATCTCATTTGGTTGTATATGTTTACAACAGAGCAGTGCAGCCACTTTAGGGACCTAACGTGGATAGTCAGTGGATGATCAACAGGGCATCGAATGAGTGTGTACTTTATAAATCGTTGCTGTCCGGTGGAAACCTTGTATGTCCAAAACCGTTCCTTTTTTATTATCATTTTAAAAACATTTTTAAATAGTGAAACTAGACGATCTACAATCTCAAAACGCGTTGCATTACGACATGTTGTGAGCTTGTAGATCTGCTATATTCACTACTTTTGTGTGACACACTTTTGTATGATGAAGTAGGGCACTCATTTACTTAAACATTTGAAACATAGAGGTACGAGGTTTCTTTCCGACAGCAACATGTTTATGAATTTTGTATGGAGGGTGAACCAAGCACCCAGTCAAGGACACAACCTGTCAAGCTTGCCTCACTCTATACTAAGGACAGGCTTACAACCGGCCCATTCTCAAGTCCAATTCATCAATCATAATAATTCCATATAATAAAACATATAATCCCTGGTTTGGTGGCTCAACCCCTTCAGGGTTTTGTGACTGTCTGTGGGAGTGAAAGAGTACACGAGTACAAATGTGTATACGCATTGACATAAACATTGTCATTGGTGGCCACGCATACACACGTGAGAGACAGAATATGTGTGAGCATGCTTGTGTGTGTGTGTGTGTGTGTGTGTGTGTGTGTGTGTGTGTGTGTGTGTGTGTGTGTGTGTGTGTGTGTGTGTGTGTGTGTGTGTGTGTGTGTGTGTGTGTGTGTGTGTGTGTGTTTGTGTGGTGTGTGCTTGGTACATGAGAGTGTGAGGTCAGCATTTCCTGTGTGGTGGATAACTAGGTAGATGGCAGGCATTTCTGTATGTAGAAGGAAGGAGAAAGGGGGGCAAGGGATGGGGGACATGTACAACAAGCCACAAATACACATCTCCATCCACCATCCAACCATTCATCCGTCCGTCCGTCCGTCCGTCCGTCCATCCATCAGTCTCTAGCCATCTCTCTATGTGACCCAGGACTCCAGTCTCATTCTCTTGACATTGGCCCCATCCTGGTCCTGGGGGTCGGCCGAAGAGGGCCGCAGGAGGACCATGGTCGGTTGCTGCAGCAGCCCGGATGTTGCCTGATGGTGGAAGTCGGGGGGCCCCCCTCGTCCCTGGGCCCCGTCGTCCCGGTCGCTCCCATCGTATGAGCTGCCATTGCTGCTGAGGCTGTCGACGGGTGAGCGCCCCTGGGTTCCAGGGTCCAGGCGGAGGCTGCCGGGGTAAGCGGCGGAGCCCAGGCCTTGGCAGCCCCCGCCTCCGCCGCCAAGGGAGCTGGGGGTGCTGCGGTCGCGGTTGGGCGAGATGGGTTCTGACTTGATGTTGATGTTGGGGTTTGTGTTGACTGTCAGCGTGGCGCCCTGAGGTATGTGTCCCATCGGCCTGCAAGGATGGACAGAGAAAGGAAAACGAAAGTGTGACGGAGAGATATTTGAACATAAGCTCTGTTAACCCATTAAGACCCGAGGCCGATTCTACAAATGTCTTCTAAATTCTCAAACTTTTTCGTGTCAATGTATTTGGCCGCGAACCCCCCATCTGCGAATGTTTTGTGCCAGGGACCCCCCAGAAGAGAAGATTTGTGTTTAAAAATTCAAAATGATTCAGAATTAAGTTATTCAAACATTTTCAAACACTTTCAAGATTTTTCAAAAATGTTCAAAAATAGCAGATGTACATGCTCGCAGCGCGGCACAAAGTGATGCACTGTGAGCTTGTATATCTGCTATTTTATATATATATATATATATATATATATATATATATATATATATATATATATATATATATATATATATATATATAGCAAAAATGTATAATCACACAGATGCTTTCCCGGTTTTAATGGGTTAAAGATCCATAAAAATCACACCACACATCTCTTCAGAAGTTTAGAAAACAACATGTGTGCAGTACACCATAAGCAGCGATGACAGGTAGTATTGCAAAAAGACATGATAGCAACCGGCAGATAAATGAACTGTACAGTTGACTCAATAGGCGGATAAGCATATTGAGTCAACTGTACATGATGAATATTCTATTATACACTCTTTCTTAAAGACATGTAAACACAGAACCAAGCCACCGAGACTGGGCCATATTCTAGAACAGCAGGTGAGACTATTGCCATAAACCAGCACAGCAGGGCTGATGGTGATGGACGTGGATTAAAAACACAGACAAGAGACACAACAAAGACAAACAGGGCGAGGTGAGGTGAGGGTCTCTGAACAGGTGAGGGCCGAGGGCCACATGAAGCTGTCTTAACCCATTAAGGCCTGAGGTTCCGATTCTACAAATGTCTTCTAAATCCTATAACAGTTTTCTGAAAAAACGTATGTTGTTATATCAGTGGTACTTTTTCATGCAAGGACCCCCAAAATTAGAGATATACTGTATTTGGCCGCCGACCCCCATCTCACAAAAGTATAGATAGACTTATTTAAATATTTTGGTTTATAAGCAGTGCAAGAGGGTGCAACGGGGGTGAACGTTTCAACCTGTAGATGGCAGCACTTGCAACAATTAATGGCTATATTTTTGGTTTGACATCTTCTTGGAAATGTTAGTTGAACCCATGACTAGTAATAATGACGCATATGACAAGGTACAAAAACATTATTTCTCTCTCTCTCTCTCTCTCTCTCTCTCTCTCTCTCTCTCATCCATTCAAGAGAGAGAATTAAGGATACAGGATATAAGTGAAATTGGAAGAGATGACACACAAAAAAAGATGACAAAATTGGAACTGGAACACTATGCAATTAAAGATGATCCATTTTCTTTGATGGGGGGTTCTCTCTCCTGATTGGATAAAATTGGCATCTTGACCTAAAAAAATATTTTCTGTTTACTTAAGAGTTGGAGACCCCTGTACTTACTATAGAGCTTTAGTACTATATTTTTTACTTACTATATTTCTAAATAATTAATAAAGAGCTTTAACTTTTAAAATATTTTAAAGTGCATGCCTTTTTGATCAAGCACCGGACAGAAAGATCTAGAGTGCAAACCCCATGTGTTTTCATTTGAGTTGAGCAGAGTGGAGCCTATCACTGTGGTTGACTCTTGCCTTTGACTATGCACTCTGACTGGCTGCTTGGCGCCGTCGACAAGATTTTACAGCAAGTGCTCCCCCCCCCCCCCCCTCAGCTTGACACGCTGAGTGTGGTCTATTCGATTTGAAACTCCCAATTACTGCATTTTCCCTTTGGGTATGTCCTAATATGGGACATCATGAGCCATCCATAACATCTCTAATATTCCCTCAATTACTGCTAGATTGAGAGGGGGAAAGGAGACGACTGGATTTAAGATAGGAAACCTCTAGGCAATTTGAGTGCCTGGCATGCATATTCACTCACTGGCTCCCATTCCAGCTAACCTCATACAAAATCACATGTGCGCACGCACGCACGCACGCACGCACGCACGCACGCACGCACGCACGCACGCACGCACGCACGCACGCACGCACACACTCTCAGACACCTAACACACACACACACACGCACGAGTGCGCGTGTGCGCACACACACACACACTGTCAAATCCCCTTGACGGTGAGACTCACTCTGTCTCTTGGTGTGCCACTTTATCAAACCCTGAGCTTTGCATTATGGACCGGTACAGGTAGATGGATTATGGTGCCACAGGGGTGCTGTTGCTATGGTGAGTAAAAATGGCAGAGTCAGCGGGCCGGTGACAGTGATGAAGGCGAGAGCGCGCGCGGGCTAGCCCCAAGCGCTAACACAGCCAGTACAGCCAGAAGCGGAATACTTGGTTACAGTACGGTGCAGATGAGTACAGCCGCATTTCCCCAAAACACTGTGATTTCTGAGGACTTCTACTGCACTGGTTGGCATCGCATATGGTGTTTTGCGGTAAATGAAATGTCAACGAATAGTAGTTGAAAAACACCATATACTTTATCTGTGTTGGGGGAACTAAATAATCCAACCTAAATCACAGAGGATTCTGTCAGCAAAAGTGTTATTTTTTGCTAGCAAAGGATTTAAGTGAAGTCCAATCTTTTATATACCATTATCTGTTAATGTTCTGCTATCAACCAATGGAATAGGTGTGTCATTGTTCAAATCATTGGCATCTCGTTCAAAGGAAAGTGAGGATGAGAGAAATGTGAGAGTCTGTAGAACAGTGTTTTTTGGGAAAGCGTGTTGTAGATGTGCTAAAGTAAAGGGAGTACAATACCAGCAGAGGCCATCCTCCCTGCCAAAGAGCAAGTTGGATTGAGAGGCCATGCTGTAGAGGGATTAGAGAAAGAAACAAGCATGTTTAAAAACCTATCACTGGATGGGAAAGAGTGGGTGGGTAGACAGTGATGTGCTCTCCAGAAGATGGTTACCATAGAAATGGAAAAACTAGATCAATCGCACGCTGTAGTTAAATGTGTTTGCAGTCTGGCCACTGTGCAGAAACTAAAACTAACTGAAGTCTTGTGGCTTTGTACTGTGCAGGTGTTGCATACTGTACTGAAATGTTGTTATAGTCCTTCCAGGGAGTAAAGTTAAATACTGCATAGCCAAAGGAAAGTTTTCAATGTGATTTACACTGTGATTCCCTACTCTGTAGTTTGGACAAACACACCAAATCCTTCTAGGAGTTAATATATTTGCCTGGACCAGCTCTGATAGCATATGTGCATTGTGCCCAGCAGACAAATAGTGTGCCCTGTAAGCAATTTAACCATGCTTGCAGTGTCTGTAAATGGTTTTCCTCAACGACAACAGAGAGTTCAGAGAGAGGGAGAAAAAGAGAGAGAGGGTGTTGGGGTGGAGAGAGGGAGATAGACAGGGAGACAGAAACAGAGGGTGAGGGAGGGAGTGAAGGGGAATAACAGACAGACCGATAGGCATAATACTAAGTGCGAGAATCACGTGTGCAAAAAACTGTGTAAAACACAAAACAAAGTAAGACTCAAATCTCACCACACAATCTACCTTGTTTAGTATCCACTATGTTGCATTGATAGTGCATCATATTTGCAAAAATCAAATACAAAAGAAGACAACAAGGACACGAGACAGTTGCAGACAGACAACTTCCCTAAAGATGTTCCCTATCTGTGTCTAAACTATTTCTCTACTGGAGGCCCCGATGCTCCACCTCAGTAATAAAACACACACACACACACACACACACACAGCTTCTGTATCACCTCATGCTCAACCCGCCATGAGAGCAACAGCCAACCGGAAAGCGATTCTGTAAGCAATAAGCAAACAAGTCCAAAAAGCGAGGCAGGGAGGCCTCCGTTTGACATTAACATTTAGATTGGGGGGTCAACAGATGTGCGGCGAGCGCTATAGCGGGCCTTGACATGGCAAAGGCAAGTGATTGGCCCCTCGGCAGAGGGAGGAAGTGAGGGACGGAGAGGAGAGGAGGAGACGGGGGAGAACGAGGGGACCGACGGAAATCATTTCCTCTCGCCTCCTGTGGTGAGGTAAACCGTGGATGACAGCGAATGTGAGGCTCGCAGCCAAGCCGTCAATCACTCTCTGATTGGAAGTGTTTGCTTGCTGCGAGGCCGCTGTGTGATGAAATCTAAAACAAACCACTGGTATCCGCTCTAGGTTATTCTTCCACCACATTAGCGTGGTGTTAGCCATACTGGCACAACGTGCTACAGTATGTCTGCTCTAGGTTATTCCTCCACCACATTACCGTGGTGTGACCCATACTGGCACAACGTGGTACAGTATGTCTTCTCTAGGTTATCCTTTCACCACATTAGCGTGGTGTTACCCATACTGGCACAATGTGGTAGGGTATGTCTTCCCATTAGGTGTTAAGGACCTTATCCCTTGCGTCCCTATTCTGGGCATGTCATAATAAGCGACACATTTTGAGCTTGTAGATCAGCTACTTGAAATTTGGTGTAGAGGGGAAAAAAGGAGGGACTCAAGTACAGACCCCTGGGGGACACTGGTCAACAAATGATATAGGGTTTAAGACTTTAAGTGGCTAAGCACCATTTGGTTTAGCAATGGTAGAAGTACGCTGTAATGACGATCTGCTCTGCCAGTTCCCCACCTGCTAGAAAGCAGGTGGTGAGTTCTAACTGCAGTGATGCATCTGCAAAATGATGCTTAAAATGATTCTCACCTCACATTCAAAACAGATTTATTTTTTAAGCGCTCATAAACTTTGAATGATGTACAGGTATATGTCAATGAATTATGAGCCTACTTCAGAGAGGCATCTTAAAATTGCATTTACATTAAAGGTCATAAAGGTCATACAGGCATCAAAGCAACAAGAACATAATCTGTAATATCTGTATACTGGTTTAGTGTGAATGTGTGAACACTTTCATTTGGAATTTCTCTGATATGATCACATCCTGGCGCCTAACAGGGAGCTGCTTCTGACATACTCTTTGTTCATGAAAATGATGAAGAACATCACCTGCTGTGACATAAGACCTTTATACCACACGTGAACCCTTCTTCTTTGTATACATTTAAGGCCTACAGTATGTATATTGATAAATGGAAAGCAGACAGCCTTGCAAAGACAGGCATGAAACCAACATTGAAAATATTGATTTATTGTGATATAAATATTTGTTTAAAAATGTGACTACCATATACTTGAATTTGTTTAGGCTTTTTTTTATATATGCCATGGGCACATAACTGAGCCTAGCAGCTACAGTATGGGCCACATAACTTGACAGACACAATCATGCACTAAATGCTCAATGCTAAGTTATTCACCTGAGGTTAGCAGCAAAACTGGAGATGCAGTTAGCCATATCCCCATTCTGTTTGTCTGCACCCCACATGCTGTGGATAAAAGGGAGGAAACAAAAAAGAAGCAGTTAGAAACTGCTCGACCATGGCTGGTTTAGTGGGTAGACAATTAACATAACACACTATAGACTAATCAAAATACAGTACATTTAGACTATTGCTGGTTCATCTACACAATTAAGTAATCAGTAATCGTTTGCATTTATTAAGTAAAGATGCTAAATCTTTAGGTTGTCTGGCAAAATTGCGTAAAATACTGTAGCTTTAATCATGGCTTGTAGACAAATCAGTTAGCTTACGTACATGCCGTGTTGTAGAATACAATTACAGTGTCTACAGTACATGTCTAGTAAGCATCACTAGCTAGTAGTAGCATAAAGCGAAAGACTAGCAGCCTAGCCTAGCTACAGTACATCAGAGATCTGGGATTCCAGTGGGACCTGGAGCTGTGAGTTATCTAGGTCACCAGATAGATGAATCAACCGCAGTGAGGATGATATTGCGGCTTTGTACATGATAAATGCCTCAAGTAGGTTATGTGCATGTGTTGCATCTAGCATAGAAAGATATCACACGCATGCCTGAGAGGACATTGTTTGCCTATATGCATATTTAGTCACTAATAGTCACTATTGGTCACAGACTTCTGAGGGAAGGTCTGGTATCAGCCTCGTTTTGGTTGAAGCAATGTTGAACTTTGGTAGAACTTTGGTTCCAAATACTGTCAATCTGTTGATTCTCTGCTCCATGAGCAAGAAACTGGAAGTAGTGATTCCAGTCACTCTCATTGCATGGTGAGACAGATCTCAAAATCACACCTTTAGGACATAAACTAAATAATCTGATTCTGCCAAAGTATAAAAAATACAGTCCTGGTATGTAATTTGGGGAAAGTGAAATGGCTGTCTTCATGTTACCCTTCCTGGAAGTTGTCTAGCTTAAAAAAAAAAAAAAAAAAAGAAATTACCACTATCGGTTTAACGCTAGTGATGTGTTGAAATGTTTGCCTGTAGGTGAAATAGGTGGGAAAATGTACATACCAGGACTCATTTTCTAAATATTTACATAATCTTTATTTTTTTTTAAATTGGCTTTCATTTATTTGCTAACTTTTTTTTTAGACCTTTTTCACCAGACAGTGTATGAATCGCTACTTCACGGAGCTCAAAAGCAACAGATAAAGATAATATTATATTATAATATTTGGAATATCATGGGCAGGTAGCCAACACCAAGGTTGTACAACCAAAGTTCAACATGGATTTAACAACTTAAATCCTCTAGTCTTAGTGAAACAGTTGTACTTGGACTGCTTTGTTCCGTCTACACGAAATCTCTTTGCCCAAAATAGCCGATCTAGACGCTTATGCTGCGTTCACACTGACAGATACAAAGGATACAAAGATACAAAACTACGCAGCATATTTGTAGCTTAGTATCTTTGTAGCTGAAGTTGAAGCCAGCTCAACTTTTTTTGTAGCTTTGTAGCTGTTGTATCTTTTTTAGCAGCTACAAACGACGGATGCATCTTTGCATCTCCATGTCGCTGGCTTACATTGAAAAAGAACGGTAGCCTCTATCTTTGTATCTGCCAGTGTGAACGCAGCATTATAGATGCTGCTGCTATTTTTGGCAAATGTTCCGCGAAGAAAAAGGAATGCTGGGGTTCTCACTTCCTCTGAAGTGGTTAAGTTGGTTGGACCAAAGAAAGGGAACTTACACCAAGTTACTGAGGGACGCCAAGCTGAGCTGCTGGGGCTGTTGCTGTTGTTGCTGCTGCTGGGATAGTGATGGTTGCTGCTGCTGCCAGGCAGCCATGTTGCCGGGCAGCAGCCCTGATGGTGTAAAGGTCTGGAGCGCTGTTAGGTCTGCACTGGTCAACTGATACTCTGAGGGGCGAGGGCGAGAGAGAGAGAGAGAGAGAGAGATAGGGGGCGAAATGAGAGAGTGGAATGTTTCACATCATGCAACTTTCTGGTGTATCAATATTAATTACGTCTAATCCATATTAATGTAGACCTTTGAAGTGGAATCACTCCAGAACTGCTCACTCTACAGTGAACAAAGTGAATATTCATGGCAGATTGGTGGTGTCACACTCTTAAGTGTCTATAGCTTGTGATCTGCTTTCCACAGAGAACGTAACACAGAATTTAACCAGTGTTACTTGTTATTACATGACTCATTTGCCCTCACAGCGCACTGTGCATAGGGCTGTCACGGTCAGTTGATGATTAATTGTCATACAAGTAATTGTGACTTACAATTTAATTGTGTTTTTGCCATCGGAACATAAATAAACATTACATTTCTGTTTGCCTTACAGGGCAGATAATGTCAAATAACGTCAATGTACAAAGAAATGACTGACAATGACTGGTACCAATAATCAAAAATAAATCATGTACTTTGGCCAAAATAAGCCATATTTAATAATTGCAGAATTTCAAATGTGCTTAAAAATAGCATAAATAGCCGACCTACAAGCTTAGCTCACAACGCGTGAGCAAAACATAAATTTATACAGATGAATGTAAACGATTCTGACGACTATGCAAAAATAATTGCGATTATCTCAAATAATTGTGATCAGGCGACAATGATGTACTAATTGTGACAGAAGCTGTACATAGAGCTAGTGTATCACGGCCTGCCATGCTGTTAGGCTTACCGGTGTTGTAGGCCGTCTGCATGCTGGAGAAGGGCGCTAGGAGACTGGGGGTTGCCACGGAGACCACTGGCGTGGTGAGCGCCTGCGCCACCTGAGAACCGCCTAGCCGCTGAGCATTCTGGGAACACAATCAAAAAATGGAGTTGAATAGTGTGACAAAAAGAGCGGAAGAGAGGGACAAAGCGGTTACTCACACACTGATACAGTGGAATGTTGTGATAGTTACAGTATACCATAGACGAGTTGTCATTCATCCAGACCTGGTGGATTGGATTCATTATTATGGTTCAGTAGATTAATTGTGAATAGCTTTTTGTTTGACATTTACCAGCAAACCAAATCTTGTATTTGTTCACTTCAGTGTTATGGCTCTTTGTCGTGAGAAAAGTAGTTCCAGCACCGACGTCTTTTTTGTTTTGTTACCCTTATAAGGCCTGGGTGCAGAAGTTCATAACACATTCTCAATGGCAGTAATGATAATGGGTAGCATGTGGAGCTACAGTATACTGTATTACATGCTTTCCAAGACTGCAGAGTGAATCCAGAGACATTGTTATTGGGGTAAGAAAACAATCCCATTATAGGCCTAATCAATGTGCTCTGCTTTGAGTCGGGCTTCAAGTGAAGTAAGATTCATTGTAGAGGCTTAGAACAATGCAAGTGACGTCACTGACACTTCAAATGTTACAAATGTGTTTATACTACGTTATAAAAGACACCGGAGAGTGTACTACCAATGACTGGTGATAGAGAAAAGTATTTTTACTTCAATTCTTTGCATTTGTTGCAAAGTTTGGGTTTGTGGAAAATAGAGTAAATACAGATTACAAATTAAATAACACAAACAAAATTGATACAGAGGCAATAAGTCATTTAAATAAAATTGCCATTTGCTGGACTTCACTTTGCCTTCACAGGGCAGTATAGAAATGTCATTCAGCGTAACAGAGAGTTCAGTGTTTCCTATACATTTGCAATCACAAATGTTTGGTGCGTTTGATGTTCACACGTTTCTGCAACGTAAATGTGTGACATGAAAAAGTGTGTCACATCTCCTGGTGATGCTGGCTACACTGTCGCCAGGGGTGGGCAGTCGTGTAATATTGGGGCATCATGGAGGATGGTGTGCATTAACTGATGGAGGATCATGCTGACAAAACTGCATGCATATACTACACGGTGTGTCAGCGAATGAAGTGCACATGCTGAAGTGGTGTGTGTGTGTGTGTGTGTGTGGACAGAATGGCGTGGGTGTGATTGAATATGTTTGAGTCTTGGGAATAGTGCATCAGAAATGTGTGTGCACGACTTTAGATCACTGGACATGTACGGAATGTACTGTACAGTGTGGAGGAGAATATTTGGAGGTGTGAATGCCTTTATTATTAGAAGTATGTGTGTACTGACAGGTATGAGAGGTGTGTGTGCGTGTGTGTGTGTGCGTGCGTGCGTGCGTGCGTGTGTGTGTGTGTGTGTGTGTGTGTGTGTGTGTGTGTGTGTGTGTGTGTGTGTGTGTGTGTGTGTGTGTGTGTGTGTGTGTGTGTGTGTGTGTGCGTGTGTGTGTGTGCGTGTGCGAGTGTGTGGTGGAAAGTGCATAATTCATATTATATCATAACGCTCACTGAAAATGTTTTCAAGTAAAAAGCAAGATAAAGTATACATTTGGCTGTATGGTGTCTTTCACGCCATGAGGCACACCATCCTGAACTCTATTCTGTTACTACAGTAATAGCAGTCAAGTCAAATGAAACCCATCCATGCACATGCTGAGGGCTACCCACAATGGATCTGCAGCAGAGCCAAGGAGTCACTTGTCTGGTGCCATAGGTGTTTAGTTTTTTTCCAATACTTTTTTCAACTATCAATGATGAAAAGAGATGGGTAAAATGTACTCTTCTCTCCATGTAAATGGGGAACAGTGATTTGATTCACCAGTGTATAAAGTTCCTTTTCCAAATCTGAATGTTGATATTTGCATTTGCATTTTTGTTCTTTCAACACATTTTTATGCTGAGCTCTATGTAGTTTCATGCATTCAGTTGACCCTGAAATTCAGCAATTGATAGAAATAGTCAAATGGTTTCTCAACTAGCTATTTTAACATGTTCTTATGTGCGAATGCATGACATTTGCACATCTCACAACTTGGTCAATATCGGTTTTACTGTGTCAACACGTAAGCCTACATTAGAACCCAGCATTGGAAAACATGTTTACACGCTCACAACACCTTTCCACGCCCAGGACAGCCAGATGACTCCTCTGCTGTATGCATTCACCAATCAGAAACCCTTTCGCTAGGCCGCGCTAAGTTTACTGTGTGCTCCGATGCTCGCGGTGCTACCAACGTTCTAATCATAGCACTAGTGCAAATGACTCAGCCCAGGAGGGATGCATTTGCCAACGGTGTCACAGTCATGCCTGGTGAGATCACACAGTGCTTGACACCACATCCAGAAGGCTAGGAGGAGAAATCTATTCACCTCACTCACCAACAGCAGCTCCTCCTCTGTCTGCGTGGGGGGACCCGGGGGACAAGGGGGGGGAGTAGAGAAGTGGAGGGTTATGTTCCTGTACCAAGTTGCTGAAGTAAAGTATATCGAAAGAGTGCAATATCTTTGACGCCAACTTGGTCAAGAGATATTCATACTTAACCACATGAACCCTTGCGTCCCTATTCTGGGCATGTCATATATTAGACTAACATTCTGCAAAACATAACAGACCTACAAGCTCACGGCGCGCTACCACGCAATGTTTTGTAAGCTTGAACAATCAGCTATGTTTGGCGGAGAGATTTGGTGTAAAGGGAAAAGGTAGATGCCTGGGTAGTACCCTGGTCAACTGAGTTTATTTGCAATGTATTTAGATTTTTAAGTGGATGGGGACACTGTTACAGTATGTTTGTAATGTATTGCACTATCAGGTGCAGTTTATTGTTAAAAACTGTGTTCTATACATAAGTTGCCTAGCCAAAAGCCAAGGTTTTTGAAGTAACAATGAGGCTATACACATCTAAAATTTGGAGACAGACAATTATTGGTCAAATATTTATCCTTCATAAATTTGAATACATTTGTATTTTAATTAAAACTCCAACATGCCAGATTTCACGTGCACATCATGTGACGTGTTGCATCGACCAAAACACACAGATTATGTTGCATACCTAACGTGTGACTTCTTTTGCTGATGTCATGCGATGTGTTCAGCGTCTAAAATAGGCACAAACATATCCCGACCCGGGGCTATATCTTAGAGCATTGGTTCTCAAGAACTTAAATGATCCCATTCAATCCCGGGAACGCATCTGCGTCATTTTAGATTTCTTTGGCTATTAAAACATAGTAGATATCCAAGCTCACAGTGCCGCGCTATGAGCTTGTAGATCTGCTATTTTTTGAAATCGTGAAAATGTGTACAAATCTTTGAATATATATATACATTTTTAACTCAAATCTTTGCTTCTGGGGGTCCCTGGAACAAAATACTTTGAGATGGGGAGGTCTGTGTGTGTGTAAAGTTGTATTTGTATGTCGATGCGGTAATACTACTAATACTACTGTAATACTAATTGTGTGTGTGTGGGGGGGGGGGATATGTTCTGAGACACGGGAAAGGAAAGGGGGGGTATGTTTGTCACAGTACATTGGCACATACGTGAAATTTCACCTCTGCTTTAATCCATTAAGACCGGGAACACATCTGTGTCATTTTAAGATTTCTTTGGCACTGAGTGCAGCACTATGAGCTTGTAGATCTGCTATTTTTGAAAAATCCTGAAAGATTTGTGCAAATCTTTGAATATACATCTTTTTTAAAGCGACATTCTTAACTCCAATATTTGCTTCTGGGGGTCCCTGGAACTAAATATTTTGGGATGGGGGTCCGCGGCCAAATACAAATACAATACAAATATAATATCATTTTGGGGGGTCCCTGACATGAAAAAGTTTGAGCACCACTGATATAGCATCATAAGTTTTTTCAAGGATTTAGAAGACATTTGTAGAATCCCCAGAAGCAAAGATTTGAGTCAAAATGTTTTGCTTTCAAATATAAATATATTCAAAGATTTGCACACATTTTCACGATTTAAAAAAAATAGCCAAAGTATAAAACAATGGTTATAGCTAAAATCTAAAATGACACAGATGCGTTCCCGGACTGAATGGGTTAACAAATCCTAACTGTTAGGAGCAGTGCATAACACAAGTAAACGTTTAGTGAATGTTTACTAATGCAAAGTGAAATATTGCGGGCCATTGGAAAGTCATAATCTGTACGCTCCCACTCTATGTAAGCTAGATGTTCATTGGCCAATCTCTGTGAGATTCAACCATTAATGTCCCAGTGGGACTGCCATAGTTGTAGTTCTCACCAGCTGCATGAGGCTCTTTCCGCTCTGCGAGGTGATGACCCTCAGGTCTGGCTTGCGGCTGTTGACCATCTGAGGGCTGGGCGGAGGGGGAGACTTGGCCGGAACTACTTTCCCAAGGCTGTTGCCGTTGGAGACGGAGAGGAGGCCAGGAGAAGCCCTGGCACTGATGTAGCCGTTGGCTGGAGAGAGAGAGAGAGAGAGACAGAGAGAGAATGAGCTTAGATAAGGAGGGCGTGTGTCTACCTTGTGTTCTTTTGTGTGGAAGTGTGCGCCAGTGTCTCTGTGTGTGTCTGTGTGTGTGTGTGTGTGTGTGTGTGTGTGTGTGTGTGTGTGTGTGTGTGTGTGTGTGTGTGTGTGTGTGTGTGTGTGTGTGTGTGTGTGTGTGTGTGTGTGTGTGTGCGTGTGTGCGCGTGTGTGCGTGCGCGCATATACTGTACAAATTTCCCATGGGCCTTCCTAGAAAAGAAAATTGTGTATGTATTTCTCTTTCTCAAAGCATTTTTACATTAAATCGACGTCCCATTCTCATAACTACTTCCTCTCAGCAGTGACTGAACCACTGAACAGCCTGCTCCATATCTCTTCCATCAATTCATATGACACAGTGCTTGAACTGGTTCGGCACTCAACAAAAACAAATAGACTCACTCGCTAGCTTCTCACCACCAAGAACTTGAGTTTTTCTCATGACTGTTTTCCAACAATGTGACAGGGCACGTTGGGTTGCGTCCTCTGAACGCGCCCTCTTTTCAAACAACATTTGTCATGGCTAAACACATTCCAACCTCTGATGGTACAACACGAGTGGCACTGTGAGAAACAATAACACAATACCGCTCATGTTTTGTTTCCTTCACAAAACAAAAAGATATGTGTGCGTGCATGTGTATGCGTCCATGTATGTTTTGGTGTGTGTGTGTGTCTGTGTGTGTGTGTGTGTGTGTGTGTGTGTGTGTGTGTGTGTGTGTGTGTGTGTGTGTGTGTGTGTGTGTGTGTGTGTGTGTGTGTGTGCGTGGGTGGATACAAGGTGTCAAGACAACATTCCAGGCTCTGCTGCATACAAGGAGACACATGAACAGGTTAAATCTTAAAGAAAGGGAAGTAGAGACAGTTCCTTAACAGACGGCGTGACAGAGACTTGGCCCCGCAGAGGTTAAAAAGAGCATTTGATTCAAACACAACTCACTCTGTCTTTGGAAAAAAGGGACTTTCCCAGCCTTGGCACATGTGTGCACACAGACGCACAAAAACACACAGAGCACTGCAGTCTCTTGGGTATGTGCGTGCGTGGGTGTGTGTGGTTGT
>NC_137605.1:30231277-30273777 GCF_963280865.1 Gymnoscopelus braueri
TGCGTTTGTTGTATGACCATGTGTTACATCACCTAATTCTGGCTTACAATGAGATTACGTTTGTCGGGACAACGCTTGATAAGTAACCTTGTGTGAGACAAAAAAAATGGGGCACAAATCCCTTTAGTCAGAGAGTTGATGATTGGTTTTCCATGCAGGAGGCAGCAGAAGCTTATAAAGGTGTGCTGCATCAGGCAAATAAATTATATATATATAATATATAATTATATATATATATAATTTATATATATAATTATTTGCATAGGTGTGTGTATTATAGTCTTATACTATGAATTACGTTTCTGGTTTTGTCTAAATACAAATATAATAATTGTATAGTAACAGATCCTGGTAATGCCACCTCCGCACAACCCTTATATTACATACATAAACAGAGCACACACGTCATCATAATAACTATATAATACAAACAGAACACACAAAAGGGAAAACCCAGTCTTAAAATCAAGGCTCTATCCAGCTACAAGAACTAAGTGAACTGTGCTTTGCCATCTAACTTATTTCACAGGTTCTGGATTTGTTTCCATATGCTACAGCTCGGTTTCAAATAGGGATCTCAGAACCTAATTTGGGCTCTGCTTAGGAGGTTCTTCGAACCCAGAATTTGTACTTTCAAATATTATTTATATTTTTAACAAAAATATATCTCATCTACGAGACTATATTGGCTTTCGTAATTCGTTTTAGTTTTTAATGAAGTACCTCCCTAGCTCTGGTTATAACGGTTACACTTCATAAGAAAACAAGCCTTGCTGTTCCAGCAGCGTCTCACCTGCGCTGGCCGGCCTCTGCGGTAACCCTGGCGACACGCTGTTCCTCTGCAGTGTCGGTTGCTGGGGCGATAGGAGGCGAGGATCTGTGAGGGTGGAGGTGACAAAGGAGGCGGTGGTGACCAGGGCACCGCCGGGGTTGTTGCTGAACTGGAGGTTGTGATTGGACACTGGCACCGTGACTGGCATGGAAAAGGTCTGTGGGATGGCAGACTGGCGGAGAGAGGAGACAGGAAGACGGCGGGGCTTAGATCTAGTGACACTCCCACATCAATTGCCATGTGCTTGGATGTCGATTTGACCAACGGCCGTGCAAACACATTAAGATGTTCACCCAGGCAAGCTTGCTCATCAAATAGCACATTCAGTCATTGATTGAAAACTGTCACTCCAAAATGAAATATCCAAAATGTGAAAATATGCTTGTATGGTATAATTGATAGCACAAGATTGTATGGTATAATTGACAGCACGAAATTAACTTGCTTAATTGTTGAAGGATGATGGTAAATGATTTTTTTCATTGATTGACCGGAGTCTTTTCCCCAACAGGGATATACTGTATGACATTTTGGAGCATAACTCTTCAAATACATTCTTACACACAAGCTCACAGCAACACCCTCTCACACATATATTATATAGCTGTATATACTGTATAGATATAATCAAACACGCAATTGTTGCCTTCTTAGTGTTAGCATGCAAAGTGACTTGGTGGCGAGTTCAAGAAGCTATGGTGGCTTCACATCCCATGCCAGGTTAAAACCCAATCACAGCAGCAGTGCAACAGGGCTGGTTATTGCATTTGGTTACTGATGATATATTGTATTTTGTTACAGCTACGGTACATCACACCAACCCCTACCGACCCCCTACCATCATGACAGAGTTCATCATAGCAAGAGTAAAAAAAGAAAAAAAGAAAGGGGAAATTAAATCTTATGCCGTAAAATCCTCAATGATAATTAAAATTTGAGAACGTAAATATTGACCCAAATGGACTTACCATTTTGGTAAATCTTTTGGCTCTCACAGAGGATTTTTCAGCGCATATCTCGACTTCACTTGTGCGAGTAAACAAGATGTTACCTTCAAACTAGGATAGAGTGTTTGCCCAGCGAAACGGAACCCCAACATCTAATGCAACCCCTGGCCTACTGCATCTATTCATCCAACTCTAGAGAATTGCCCAAAGGTCGAATGAAAGTTTTCCTCAAAGTGTGATTACTTCTCACAGGTTCTGAATCAATGCCTCTAGCAGCTGACTGCACATCCCAGGGTAGTGGGGTGTGCGGAAGAGGAAAGGACCCCGGGGTTGTCCGGTGTTCTACCCGCCTCTGACCCATTTCACCCTGTTCCGGTTCAGGCAGAAAGAAGGACTTCTATATATAGAATGTGGGCCAGTACCACTCTGTACTGCGCCGTACTGTACTGCCTAGAACCCAGTTTAAATGAGAAGAAGACAGACTATTCTGCCCTTGATTGTTGCCTCCTTCCTTCTGTGTTATAACTTTTTTTAACAAAAAAAAAAAGGGGGGGGGGGGGCAAAGGGAAAGTGAGGGACAAAGGGAGGGGAAAGAGAGAGACTGAGCGGAATAGAAAGGAGTAACATTCTGCTTTGTACTGTATCCTTCTTTTGCCAGTATCATGTCATTGTTGTCTGTAAAAGGGAGAGGTATATGGACAGACAACATTAAGACTTTCCATAACTTTGTTGTCTTTTTGTTGGGTCTGAGAAAATAAACAGGAGAGAGGTAGAGCGCAGAAGAAAGAAAGAGAGAAAGAAAGAAAGATATCATAAGGGTCTATTTGGTTCCATTTTCTATACTCTCAGAGTTAAATTAACACTGAGGATTTTTATTGCGTAGTGACCTGGGCAGGTGAATAGAATAGGTTAAAGCACTGCACCACTGCACACTGGCCAAGCAGAGAATAGGGGCAGAGAATGGGTGGATAAATGGATGGATGATCATGATGGAGGGAGCGAGGGTGCGTGTTAGTGCAGGGTGGACAGAGATGTTTTAATGTGGACCATTACAGCGCTAGGACAGCACTATGTTGACAGGATTGTGGGTAAATGAACAGCCCACTACATTTACAATTGAGGTACTGATCTTAAAGGACACTTTGACTGGGAACGCAGAAATCAAACCTGTGACCTTTCGGTTTAACTGATCGTCTCAAATCATCCGTGCCATCTTAGCTCTTTATCATCAAAATCATCATCTTTAGTTTTTTATTTTGTCCACCTTTCTGCTCTGCTTGTACCATTAGCATTGAACATTGTTGCAATTTCTAACACATTACACACGGACTGGTCGTGGTTCGCTCAAAGTGCATTTAACAAAGATGCTCCCGATAGCAGATGCAAGGTTAATTGCGTGCTGACAGTCAAATTAACACAGAGGACGAGAACCTTAAGGAGAAGGTAAATAATTGACTAGGAGCTGTTCCTGTATTGAGGAGCAGAACAAAAAGAGGGGAGACAATGCTAACCTATTTTCCCTTGGTGGAGTTCTTTCTACATGGGCGTGTTTCCTAGATGCGAGGGTATATCAGAATGAATTAAACTCATGGCCTAGTTTCCCTCCTCTTCCTCTTGTCCTGAAAACCTTTGAAAGTTTTTCTTTTTTTCCTTTTCAACTTTAGGAATGTCTCATCATATTCTACTAGGATCTGAATGTAGAGGCAATGTAAAAAAAAAAACAGGGTGAAATCAGGGTGATCTTTACAGGTCCTTGATATTTGATTATGAAATTAGTTTTAGTTTCAAATGTAACTCATGGTTTTGTTGTTAAACATAAATCATACATTTGTGGAGAGTAGTTTCCCCCCCTTTTGTTTCCCTACAGAAATTAAAAAATAAGTCTTAGTATATTGTCGTCAAAGATATATTTCTGGCATTTTATACAATGACATTTTAAGAGGTCTCAAGGGTCTCCAGGGGACATAGTCCCAAATATAATAAGTTGGTATTCAAAAAAATTGCTATGTAAAAGAATGCAGACAGCCTCAACAGACAGCAAAGTTTCATCCCATTTGTCTTCCAGTATAAAATGTAAGTTTGAAAAAAAAGAAAAAAGAATGAAAGTAATGAAAGGGTGCCAGGGTGCACAAGACATTTGCTATCGGTCTAGCGGTGTCTGTCTGTCTGTCTGTCTGTCTGTCTGTCTGTCTGTCTGTCTGTCTGTCTGTCTGTCTGTCTGTCTGTCTGTCTGT
The DNA here is from genome assembly GCF_963280865.1 of Gymnoscopelus braueri. Taxonomy (NCBI): domain Eukaryota; kingdom Metazoa; phylum Chordata; class Actinopteri; order Myctophiformes; family Myctophidae; genus Gymnoscopelus; species Gymnoscopelus braueri. The sequence goes on from NC_137605.1 coordinate 30,235,291, forward strand.
CTGTCTGTCTGTCTGTCTGTCTGTCTGTCTGTCTGTCTGTCTGTCTGTCTGTTTGTCTGTCTGTAGTCTCGCGAGCCAGACTGTTTCACTTCCACAATTTTCACTTCCGTCATACAGTCTGGAGCACGGAAGCTCTGAAAATGATCAAGCGATAAAGCGGATGTGAAGCCTCCTCCCCACTTCCGTTTCGTCTTTATAGTCGCGCAAATGTATCCTAAAATGAAAATCATCGAAGCATAAATAGCTGAAATGGAAATAAAAAATAAAAGGTAAAGATATTTTTTTTAATATATTTTCGTGAACGGAAATGACGAACAGATGACAGCTTCCTGCCTCGGATTTCGGGATGTGTAGTTCCACTCTATATATAGCATTCGGAGATTGTGGAATAGTTGTCTGGCTACGCAAGACTAGTCTGTGTGTGTATCTCTTTCTCTCTCTTTCTGTCTATCTGTCTACCTCAAGAGATATTTGAGTACAAGTGGGATTAAGCGTGTATATCCCAGCCCCTAGCTGTCATGCTGGGGATTATGATGCTGAGTGAAGGGGAGCGTGGGCATGGGGGTGGGTAGGGGGTGTTGCTAGTGTTCTATGAAAGGTGTGCCGGGCAAAGGCTGTCTGGGGGGACAGCACAGCTAACCACTGGCAGAGCTAAACTACCTTCCAATTGACTAGCGATAGGGGCCGCGGGTCTCCAGGGGTGGCAGATTGAATTCTATTCTCCTTCTGCTGTGCCTTTCTTCTCATAAATGCTTTTAAGAGCTATTTCAGCTCACCACACAAGCAGCACAGAGGGCTGATAAAGCCTAGGTCAAACACAGGATAAGCAGTATCCACTGAAGTGATTGAATTTAGATGCAGCGCCTTTTCTCTGAGAGGGTTACTTTGATGTGGGTGAGTGGTTCTACGTTCACTAATCATATTGGATAATAAAAGCTTCTGAGGCCTTTGCGAAATACTATGTGCATGTTACAATTCATGTTTCGTGTTACCGTGCCGGATACATATGAGCGAGTTCGGGAACTTTCTAAAATCACATAGGTCAGTGGTTTTCAAAGTGGTGGCTCCATGGAAAGGAGAGTAAAATGAAAAACAAATAAATTCATTTAAAACTAGAAAAGTGGGCTCCTCAGAGCGCAGGTCTCCGCCAGGCCGGGTTGCCTACTTAGGGTATGTGAAATTTGTGAGGCAGTCATAGCCAATTGGAATGGAATCTGAAAAAGCTGACATCTTGATCGCGTGAGATAATATACCACTTTGTGTGAGTATTCGACTAAATCTGTAGGAGTAGTAGAAAAAAGTGTGTTTTGAAGAAAACGCAAAATGGCCTTCAGCCGTATGACCTTACATTCACCCATTCACACACCAAAGGCAGAGGAAACCACGAAAGGTACCAACCTGCCTGTCGGGAGCTATTCTTTTTATTTTATTATTATTATTATTTTTATTTTTATTTTTTAAAGCCATTTCGCAATAGAGGGGCTTCAGCCAGTAGCTATGGCTATTTGGGGTCTTTGGCATGGGAAGGTTCGGGAACCCCTGACATAGGTTACATGTAGTGGGCTCAGCAGGATGGTATTCTTTGCCAACTGACCCATCACAGGAGCAGAGAAACAGGAAGTAGGGTTGTAAATTGATGCAACTCATTAAAGTGACATTAATGGCATGGTTGAGCACTGATGAAAAAATGAATCGCCGAGTTATTGGCACAGGAGAGGAGAAGTAAAAGGAGCTTGGCCTCGTGCCAGCCAGAAGACAGACCTGGATAATGTCAGAAGTACAGTACACCGATTGTGGGTAGCAGCACTTACACTTGGGAGTGGAATGCCCTCCCTAACGGCACAATTAATAAATGGCTAGCTTGCAAATGCACATTCTTTTCCATTTCCTAAATAATGTCAGAAATATATAAAGCACAATCTTTGGGTGTTAATCAAACTCTCAGTGTGTAAAAATGGATCTGTGAGGTGTTAAAAGCGTTTAATTTAATGGCGTAAGTGCTATCAAAAGCACATTTGATGGCCAGCCACCAGTTTGCATTTGATTGTCTGTTTCTCCAGTGTTAAGGACACACCGCTTGTTCGATATCTCGTTCCGGAAAGAAATTCTGTCACAAATACCTGAATACCTGCCCCCGATGTGTAACGATCTTTACTAAGTATGTCTGTTTTGGAATGAGTAACCGCCCTCCTGCCAATTACAGTAAGTCTCCAGGCTCTCTGCCCCGCTGCGCCGTCCTTGGGGTGAGACACACAGGGCGATGGAATAGGGTGGATGGGTGAGAGTTGAGGGTGAGAGGTGAAGCGAGGGGGGTGAGGGTGAGCAGTGGTGAAGGCAGGTGCTCTGTGAGTAGTCAGTGCCACCGTCAGCAATCACTAATGCCTGATTCATACTTGGTTGCGCGCCGCGACGAGCGCTGAAAACAGCAGATCTACAAGCTCACTACCCATCGGGATGCGTTTGTGGGCTCATAGATCTGCAATTTTCGGTGCGCAACTAAGAATAAATCAGGCTCAAACCCATGGCGGGCCAGCACGTGCCATGGCCTGGGTTGACTGTTCAACAGCAAAGTATCAAAAGGGGGGGGATGGGGATGGGTGGGGGTTACACAGTGGACAGTACTCACTGACAGCCTATAGTTCTGCATCATTTTATCAAACTCCTCGTCAATTTTTTTGTATTTCTCCTCAGTGCGGGGGGTGAGGGAGAAGGGCTCCTCTGGGTCTGGGCTCTCAGAGTCCCGGTGCTCTTTCTTGTTCAGAGCCTTCGTTCCCCAAAGACAGAGGACAGGGGGGAGAGAGAGAGAGAGAGAGAGAGAGAGAGAGAGAGAGAGAGAGAGAGAGAGAGAGAGAGAGAGAGAGGCACGAGAGAGAGAGAGAGAGGCACGAGAGAGGGAGAGAGTGAGTAGAGAGAATGAGTAGAGAGAGAGAGGGGAGGGGGGGATAGGGGGGAGAGAAAGATAGAGAGAAGAGAAAGGGTGGGTTAGATAAAAGTGATAAAAGTGTGGTGGTACTCACGCCATAGCGTTTGAAGAGGATGTCCAGGTCATCATTCTTGCGGTACTTGTCGTCGTTAAGCGGGCTTTGGTCAATGGAGTCATCGCAATCCGGCTCGGGGCTGTTGCAGCCGTTAAAGCCTTTCTTTCGCAACGTCTAAAGTGGTTAGGAAGGGTAGAGGAGGGAAAGACGCAGTGTTTACATTTCATTTTTAAATTCTTCCATGGAAAGCATCTTCTTTGTCAGGCACCTTTTTGGGGAAAAAAGGTGTGTGTAACTTGGTCATTTCTCAAACACCTTTTGTGACACATGGATGATCAATTTCAACTCTCTGCTAATACCACCGCCATTCACTGAATGAGAACTGAAGAAGTTGCCCCTAATGGTGAGACACTAACTGCCCCCGAGAACTGTTTTTAGCAGCTCATTCAAGCAAAAGGCCGAAGGGATACAAAACATGAACTCTCAATCCTGCATCGATCTGTGAGTTCACTCTCGATAACATCTACAACCAAACATCAAAGCATGTTCTTCCCACAGAATCTGCTCCGGTTGCACAGCAGGCACTCTCAGGAAGTAGACTATTAAAAGGGTGAAGTAACCTATTGATTCCAATTCCAGCCAGGAAAAGTATTTTCTTTTCTTTTTTCATGTTCAAGAAAAGAATGAAGTCTGGGAAAGTGCATTTTGCTGTGATACATGGATTCATCACATCTTGCCACACATCAACTAATCAACGGTGCTGGTAATTGGTGTGAACCTTCACGCGAGGAGAGTGGTTGAGCGAAGTACAAAGAGTAAAGGGTGAGACAGAGGCGGGTGGAGGTGTTAGCACCTCAGCTAACAGCAGCCAGGTTCTTTCAGCTTTAGCACTCTCTCATCCCTGAGTGTTGCGCACCGACAACAGCTCTACAAGCTCACAACGTTGACAGCTTGTAGCTCACAAGCTCACAACATTGTGAGCTTGTAGATCGGCTATTTTCGGTGCGCGACACCGGCATGCAACCAAGGATACATCAGCCTTCAAGCACAACAGAGAGGCTCTTATTTTGAGAGGATTCTGGCAAACAAGATTTAGCCGTTAAGTAGCTTTGCTTGGTGGGCTCCTGACCACACAGCCAACCAGACAGATCCTTCCAGCAAAATGGATCTTAAACTTGAGCTGGAGAGTCTTCTGTGGTCCATGCATTCACTTCAGACACAGTAAGCAAGGACTTGATTGATGAAAAGAAAGTCCTACGGAGTCCCTACATATATCCCTGTATATTATATGTTCGGCTTTTATCCATTACATTGGACCAAAATGGCATGGTTTTAAGTTTTGGATTTATGGTAATTGATTATTTCATCTACTGCTAGAGTAGATCTCATTTGTCCATGAAGTAAAGTGCTATTGCCTTGAAATCTATCAATAAGAACAAATGTGGAATGCCGAATTCTTTATAAATTAACATTTGCGCGTGGGATGTGCATGGTTGTGCCTTAATGAATGGAGGTCGGATTAAAGGATAAGTACATGTTCAAGGCCACATGCTATGGACCATCACTGCTAAGTGGGGATGACTCAACAACATGCAATCGAACCTGCAGATGTGGGAGACCTGCAAAACTACTTTGAGGAAGCTAATTTCTTCATATTTTGGTAAAATAATTATTAAGGCAGATGGGGATAATACAGTAGGTAGTGGAGTAACTATTCTCCAAATCCATGGTTTGGTTTAAAATCAACAAACTTCGAACATTAATCAACAAATTAATCACATTATTAATGAAGATAGATTAACTTCTAGATAGATTAACTAAGATTAAATTATAAGTAGACAGCAGAATTAGCACTTGCTTACTGTTTCTTCTACAGAGGGCTTAGACACATGTGTCCACAGACATAGAGATGCTGATGTTATATCATGGTATGTCCAAATTCACCACATATATGATGGCTTTGGTTTGCGATATACTGTATGCCTGACCTGCCCTCGTCTCTTGCCTGCTGCCTCAGAGTGGCACACATACACACACACACGCGCGAGTGCGCATGGAGACGCTTTCTCACAGGTGCTGCTTTACAATGGTTAGCTCGGCTGTGTCCTACTTCGTTAGATGCATTGTAAGGACCACGTGAGTTGGGTAGCAGACCCCTAGACACAACATATGCAGACACACACACACACACACACACACACACACACACACACACACACACACACACACACACACACAAAACTGTTTCTGTTGTACAAACTGTGACTAGGGCTCATGAATGTCAAATTCGGTTTCATAATGGGTTACACCCCTAATGATAGGACAATGATATAATTTTGAGATCAGGGATAAAGAGTGCTTCCGTTTTCATAACAATATCACTCCCAGATATTAATCTCATTATATGTGAAGCTGTTATTATGACGGTGTCAAAGTAACACAGATTTGTGCCAACATGGTGACAAATGCATTTGTTCATCCGTACCAATACAATTCAGTGCATAGATCTGCAGAAGGAGTGAGTGCATTCTCCGGCAGCGGCAACAGCCGCGGAACGTCCGCGGAACTTCCGGTGGAGGAGCGGCAGCTCCCGGCAGTGACTGCCGGCGGTGGAGCGTCAGCTGCCGGCGGAGCAGCGGAACTGCCGCGGAAACTGCCGGTGGAGGAGCGGCAGTCGCGGAACTGCCGGTGGAGGAGCGGCAGTCAACTTCTTTTTCCGCCGATAAAGTATAGTTTTGGACCATGACGGAGCCGCGCCGAATCAGCAGACCTTGAGGCCAAGGAGTCGCGCCCGAGCGCCTCCAGGCGCGAGTGCCCGCGACGACCGGCCGATGGTCTGCTATTCGACTAAGCGGCGTCCGAGTTATGTACCGATAGGCACAGAATCGTAAATAATATTAGTGGGGACTGCGTTACACTAACGCAGCACACTCCCAAAGCTGACGCCACCGGCAGCTCCAGCCGGCGCCGCCGCCGGCGCCACCGGCAGCAGCCGCTGCCGGAAAATGCACTCGCTGTCCCTCTAGATCTGTAGGATGCAAATGTAATGTGCCTCAGTTCTTCAGCTCCCATATTGTTAGTTCTTAAATCGAAGACACATTGTTTGGTGTCTGTGTGTCTGTCTGCCTATTTTGACATGAAAAAGGAAAACAACAACGTGCAATTTGACGACAAAGTGTGACAAAGGTGTGTGCTGGAGACGTGATCGGGGCATGGCCGTACACCACTGATTGTCGTGGCATAAAAACCAACAACTGCCTGCATACAAAATTGTCCTGACAATCAAAGACCTCTGCAGGGCTATTCACATGTGTGCATGCGCGAGCACACACACACACACACACTCACACTCACGCACACACACACTCACGCACACACGCACGCACGCACGCACGCACGCACGCACGCACGCACGCACGCACGCACGCACGCACGCACGCACGCACGCACGCACGCACGCACGCACGCACGCACGCACGCACGCACGCACGCACGCACGCACGCACGCACGCACGCACGCACGCACACACACACACACACACACACACACACACAAATACATTTTGACAATTATATAGCCTTCTTTCTCATACTCTTTCTCCCAGTATCTTTCTCTCTCACAAACACACACGCATGCACTCTCACACACACACCCACACACACGCACACATACGCGCACACACACACACACACACACACACACACACACACATGCAGCCTCTCCGTCCGCTGATCAGCTTGTCTCTTGGTCTGCTCCATCTGTCCACCTGTCCCTCCACTCCTCTCCCCTGCTGGTAGCCACTCTTTCCAGCGTGCCGGCCGCTCTATTGTGTTGCCAGGGTAAGATTCCCCTGCAGAGCGCCATGCAGGCCTGTGACTGGCTGGGCTGCTGACAGGCCCGCCCCTCCCCCTCTGGCTCGCTCACCCTATCTCCCGCTCTCAGCCTCTCTCTCTCCCACTCTCCACTCTTTTTCCACCACTCTTTCTATCTCTCTCCCTTCATATCTCTCTCTCTCTTTATATCGCCGCCTGCACTTCTGTCCCTCCCTCGTTCTCGACCTCTCTCGTTCTCATGTCTCTCGTTCTCAATCTCTCATTCTTAACCTCTCTGGTTCGGAACCTATCGTTGTCATCCCTCTCGTTCTCTCAAGTGCCGCCTTCTCCACATCTTTACCCGTATCTTATCTTTCACAAATATTGGCAGTCTCCAACTCGTTCTCATCTTCTGGCATTTTGCCCTCATTTGCCTTTTTTTCTTCTTCTGTGTAATTTGCTCATACGCGCCTATTCTCTCTATGCTCATAGGTCACTCACTTCCTCCTCCCCCTCCTCTCCTGTCATTTCATCGTCTTTCCCATCACTCTCTCTCTCTCTCTGTATCCCTCTCTCTCTCTCTGTCCTCTTTTGCCCTGCTCTCTCTTGACCTATTCCCAGAGCTTTCCCATCCTATTTTCTTTCCTCTTGAGTCCCCTCCCCCTTTCCTCTCCCACTCTCTCTCTTTTTCTCACTCTCTCTTTGTCTCATTCTGTCCTTTCTGTCTGTCACTCATTCTCTGCAACGAGGTGTGCGTACATGTGTACAGTATGTGTGTGTCTCAGTCTTTGTGTGTGTGTGTGTGTGTGTGTGTGTGTGTGTGTGTGTGCGCGTACGCGCGCATTCTCGCACAGTACGTTCTGTGAACGGCTTTGGATGGAGGACACAGATTTACAGTGCGGTAGCGAATTGCGGCCCTTTGCAAGGCCTGCACTCGTCTGCACGGCGGGGGCAAACCGTAACGTCATGTCACGTCCCATTTGCGGATAGTGGCATTCAGGACCTTCCAAAGCCCCCGGGCGTTACTGCAGGAGAGCGCCCGACCACCATTGTCTTGTCTCTGCAGCGAAGCCCTCCGCCACGCGACAGCCACGACTGCTACAGAGCATGGCAGCAGAGATGGGGGGACGACTCAGCCGTATGCCCCCTTGTGTGTTGTATAATGGAGCGGGCCGTTAGCACGTCTCTCGCTGCCCTACGATGGCTGGGGGCTGACGCGGAGAGGCTGTCGAGGGAGGGGAAGTCAACTTGGCTTTCGTCTGTAGCTGCGTATGGAACAATGTCACCTGGGGCGGTGCGGTCTGGATGCGAGCAGCGAATACAGGGATGGGTTTAAAAAAAACAAAAACAAAAACGAGAAAAGAAAAGAAAAGGAAAAAAACTAGGAAATAGTCATTCCATTACAAATGAATTGGAATTTGTGTTTATTAAAACAAAAGAAAACACTGCTATCCTGGGAAAACATTTCGAGTCGTATCCCTGCCACATACCACATGGTCTCAGCTAATGGAATGTGGGGCCTGGAAGGGCCTCTGTCTGTCCCTCATATTCCATTTTCATTCATGTTGTAGCCTATACACAGACAAATCCTCAGTGATAATTTATGTCTGAGTGTCCAAAAAAAGCTAAATTATATTAAATGTTAAATTAACACGGAGGGTTTTATAGTGTAGATGTGGATGTTAAGGGGTGACCTACAGTGGTTGGTGAAAATATCCAGTCAATAAAAGATCACCAGTTAGGTCCCCACAAACAGTCACATGTCCTGCTGAGGTTCCCTTGAACAAAACCTCTGAACTCCTACCTGCTGCTCTCACACACACACACACACACACACTCACACTCACACTCACACTCACACTCACACACACACACACACACACACACACACACACACACACACACACACACTCACCCCCCCCCCACACACACACACACACACACACACACACACACTCACACACACACACACACACACACACACACACCCCCCCCCACACACACACACACACACACACACACACACACAAACACACACACACACACACACACACACACTGTAAAAAGCGTGTCAGCTGAAAGTCGAGCTTACAGTAATAGGCATGAATGGCTAATGGAGACAGCCCCACGTCCTCATTCAATTCTTATGTATTACATGCCATCCACTGCCATGTAATTCAAACATGTGTTAGTGTTAGCTAACAGTGGGTGAAGTATAGCACCACACACATGTTGATGCGCTGGTAGGAAAACAGCTCATGTTAATCTACCTACAGGAGACAATGTCTGCAGTGTGGAATTATTTAAAAGTCCCTGAAAGTGACAAATTTGCCATTTGCAATGGCTGTTCTGCTTCTGTCATCCAAGGAGGGAGCAAGACACAATCGTTTAATACCAAACTTAATAAGCCACCTGAATATCCGACATGCCAAAATATAGCGCTCCTCTGCACATCCACCGTGCTGAGGTGTGGAAGGCTGTTATATTTAGGAGAATGATCACAAAAGCATATTGTAATCTGAGATTACTTTCTTTTTTTATGAATCAGTTCATAACAAAGCAGTGTTTTGTTTTTGTTTTTGCATCTGCACCCACCCAGCATCACAGTATAATAACAGGTGTATGGTAAATTGGTATAATCAGTATCGGTATTGATATTGGTTGGATTGGATTGGATAATATGACCATGGAAATACTCGGTTAGCACTAGCCAAAATTTCAATATTGTGCACCCCTAAATTCAAAATCTTCTTGCCGTGGTTGTGGCACTACAACTGCCAAGTGAATACGGAGGAGATGTTGCATGGCAGATCGTCTATTGGGGTCTCTCTCCAGCCATTACACCACCAGCTCTTGGCTGGATTATTTATCCATGAGGTTAATGGAGTTCTGCTAGTGTCTTGCTCTCTGGAGGCTGGGAATGGCTTACTTAGTTGCAGAGCACAGCCAACTGTACAGGCCGCTCCTCCATGGTTATGGGGTGGTTTGGAAACCTGTCAGTGTGTTATGGTGTTGAGAAATTGTTTTCATTGGAGGGCACATCTTGCTTTAGTTATTTATTTTGATGTACTGGGAAAGATATCCAGAGCTTGTATCCTGTTTAGTAATCCAATATGAATCATTAACGCAGCTGACACTCAAAATAAACCCGAATGAATCAAGTGACGGATGTAGCGATTGTTTTAAAAAACCTTTGCATGGAACATTGTATAAACCATGATGATGGTGACTATTACATGACTGTGCGACTGATCAGGTGACCCACGCTGACCAACCATACCAAGGGAAGGAGGAGCCTCGTGACCCTGTCCGGTAGAGATTAGGAACTTAGCATAGGACAGGTCAGGGGACATTCAAGGAGTTCGGTTGGCATAGTAAATCAGGATTATCTGAGAGGAAGCGTCTCTGGGGCGATACAAAGTGCTCCGCCAACCAGCCACTGTATTGACAACCCAACACATGTTTCCCAGAACTCCCTCGGGTTTGTTTTTGTTTTTTGTTTTTTTTGGTGTGTGTGTGTGTGTGCCTGACATGGGGAGCCCTCCTCTCTGTGACCTGGAATCAGAAAGGTGGCAAAGTCTTTAAGCCCCTGTAGTGCAGCTTGCTGTAAAGGTCTTCCTTTCTTGAGCCGCTTAAAGAAACAGGGCATCCCCCTCTCTATGGTCTTCTTTTCTCTCCTCTCTCACTCCTTTGCTTTGGCCATTCATCCGCTCTCCTTCATCATTCACTTGCTCTCTCTCTCTCCCTCTCTCCCTCTCTTGCTTGCATCCCTCTCACTGATTGGGATCTGCAGTCAAGCAGATTAACACATTGTGGCAGGAGATACAAGCTGCCCCCCCACACACACATACTGTATGTATACACACACACACACATGGACACACACATACTCGGCTTGCACGTGCATCAATGAGAAAGGCTGTGTGTGCGTGTGCATCACCTCTCAGCCTTGCATTAGAGTGAAGGAATGCCTCAGTGTGTGAAGGATATTCAGTATATGCTTCATGTATCTAACGTCGGTGTGGGTTTAAGTGCTTCTGAGCTGTGGGACACGGCTGTGTGCGTGTGTACACTGAGTGTGTATGTAGGGTTACATACCGTAAGCCTAACTTGTGTGTGTGTGTGTATGTATGTGGCTCTGTGGTATGTGTGTCTGCGTGACTCTATCCACACTTCATAATTTATACACACAAAAGCACTTGCTTGGAGAGACGGGGTGAGGCAGAGCGGCAAATGGGCACATTCTGTGACTATCCGATTATCTTCTCTCTCTCTCTCTCTGTCCCCTCTCTCTCTCTCCCTCTCTCTTCCTGTCCTTCTCAATCTCTCTCTCTCTCCCCGTCCTTCTCTCTCTCTCCCTGTCCTTCTCTCTCTCTCTCTCCATCCCCCTTGCTGTCCCTAGTCCCACACAGGACTGGTCTGTCCTACGCTCGGCAAGCCCAGACTGCACGAGACCCCATTAAACAGGGAGGTGTGTTTGTCAGAGCATCTGGCAGAGAGGACAGGTAAGGACAAACACTACAGAACGTTACTGAATGCCTTTAGGCCTGCAAGGGGGGTACAGAGGTGCACGCAGACACACCTACATGGATGCATGCCCATTGCCTGCACGTGCGCGCATACACACACACACACACACACACACACACACACACACACACACACACACACACACACACACACACACACACACACACACACACACACACACACACACACACACACACACACACACAGACACACACACACACACACATTGTTTTTTCAAACATTTGTGGACGCTGCATTGGCTTACATTCATTCCATATTTCCCAACCTTAACTATAGCCAATCTAAGCCTAACCGTAATCATAACCTTAACCCTAACCCCTATCCTACATGTCTAAACCTAACCTAACTAGTGTATTGTCACAATAAATCTAAACTTAACTCTAACCATAACCAGTATAACCATACCCTAACAGATACAGTATATGCATAACCATAACTACATGAAAGTGCAGTAAAATCTAATTTGGGACACCAATGTTGTCCCCAATTTTACATGCCGTCCCCATTCAACTGGTTTGATGTCCAAAATATGTTGCACAATTTCAAACACACACACACACACACACACACACACACACACACACACACACACACACACACAGATCAAGAGGCTCTCAAAAGTCCTGAATATTGTATGAGGCATTCTCATGGGCTACTGCAGAGTGTACACGCACGCACAGACAGAAAGATAGAGAAAGAAACAAATCAAAACACACACACACACACACACACACACACACCACACACACACACACACACACACACACACACACACACACACACACACACACACACACACACACACACACACACACACACACACACACACACACACACACACACACACACACACACACACACACACACAGGGTCAGTGGAGCTTGCAGTAATATGGCCCAGAGCAGCCCAACGCCCTGCCATGACATACACATACACACACACACACACACACACACATACACACACACACACACACACACACACACACACACACACACACACACACACACACACACACACACACACACACACACACACACACGCACACACACTTAAGAGCCATCTGCAGCTGGAGATACAGCCTACAGAAAACCCTTACCTCTACACACACAAGCAAATAAAACAGGGCGAAAGTTGGCGAAAAAGAGACAGCGAGAGGAACTGACAGAAAGACAGAAACAACAAAAGGCACAGAACGGAGAAAGATAGACCGAAAACTACCGAGAGTCACACGGGGACAGATAATCAGAAGATTAGACAGATGGAAAGCGAGTTTAGGACGGCAGAATGGAGAGAGGATGATATGTTGTGAGACAAACAGGGAGAGAGAGAAAGAGAGAGAGAGAAAGGAAAAGAGGTAGAGATATAGAAGATGCGAAGATATCAAGCCAAATCCAAACTGCTACCTCAGTCGTATCTTCAGCTGACGAAGGGCCAAATCTGACTCATCAACACTTTCCCAGAGACTTCTTTATTATTAAATGCTTTGTTTTTATCTTGAGGCATCTGCCCTGCTAACATTTGATTTAGACACTTATTCGTAGTGAGTACATGTAGGTTTCTTGTTTACACTTTTGTTTAAGTGATATTTCTTATCACTCTGGTACATCCCTTCTTACATGCATGCGTTCATAGGGAGATCAGGAGCAGTTACCCTCTCATATTAGCTTCTCCAGGATAATAATAATAATAATAGTACCAGAGTCTGCTTTGCCATTTGTTAAACATATAACAAAAATGAAAAAGGATTTCATGAAGAAAGTGACGGTGCTGACTAAGGATCCCCGGAGCAGCCAGTATTGATATTTGACCATTCGCAAATCCCTATGGAGCAATAGGCACACTTAACAAGTGAAAATGTTCTAAATAAATCCTGTTTTTAAGTCATCTGAGGTACAAGTGCTGAGCTGCAGTGTGCTGCACGCCTCACTGAATCATATCTCTAATCATTCCGTGTTCAATTCATGTGTGGGCCATTATGAATAAAAGGGTCAACAAGGCATGTCCATGAGCTCACTCGTGGACATGTTCACTTAAGCCTGATCTTAGTCGTACAACAGTGTCCTGCAAGGGAAATAGCATCTACGACGCAATGCGACACATTGTGAGTTAGCTTCTACAGTAGATCGGTCGTACTTAGCCATACGACGAAGTATAAATCTGGCTTTAGGAGGTTCCAGTGCAGCTTTTTACAGCAGTACATAAATAAATAAAGGACCATAGATGAATTCTTTGGCCATCTACAGACGGGTCGCAGTGGGTTCCACACCTTCTCACTTAACCTCTATAGTAAGCATGCAAATAAAGATCGAATTTCAGCCTCATCTCTAGGTTAATCCTTTACATGGTGGCCATTTTGTGCCAGTACTATTGCCATTGGTTCCAGGCGTGTTCCCTTTGGCTTGTTGTTGTTGGGCGAGACTCTGGGTATTGATGTGGCCAAGGCCAGGGGGAGGTGACAGGAGGTCCAGCTGTCCCTACACAACAAAATCCTCAGTGTTAATATTACTCTGAGCATGTAAAAACTGTCCATGTGTACCATTTATTACACTTTCAGAGTCAAATGAACACGGAGGATTTTTACTGTGTATTCCTGTCCTCTCTGCATGCTGCCAGGCATCAGGCCAGGCAATGGCTCCAAACATGTTAGAATGGACTGAGCTGAACTAAACCACATTGGACAAGAGTGAAATGGGAGTAGACGGAACTGGACTGCAAATATACTAAACTAGACCGCACTGGACTCGGCACTAAACCGTTGCGCTGAGGTGGCGCAGTTTATAAAGTACCTGCCCACCACCATGTGGGTTTGAATCCACTGTGGTGGCTTTGTCGAGCGTCTACCACACGAGCATTGGCCTGTGTTTGGGGGAGGGAAGCCGGACGGGGGGAGGGTGATACTGATAATTGTTTACTGCACGTAAACCCTACGGGCTGAGGCGGCACCTGTCAGCAGAGAGGCTCTACGTCCTCCCGTTGAGGGCTCCTCACTGGTAGGTGGAGTCAGTAGGATACAAAAGCAATGACAACAGCACAGGGCCGGATCTAGGCATAGGCAAGGGGGGGGGCAATGCCCCCCCAAATGCCCTGACTGCCCCCCAAAGATTGGAATTTGTTTGCTTTAAAACAATATATATTCAAGGATTTGCATATATTTTCAAAACATTTCAAAAATAGTAGATCTACAAGCTCGTAGCGCGGCACTCGGTGCCGCGCTATGAGCTTGTATATCTGCTATTTTTGTATAGCCAAGGTGTAAAATAATGCTTTCTCACTATTTCCTCACTATTTCCTATTGCCCCCCCAATTAAAAAAATCCTGTATCCGGCCCTGCAACAGCAGGGTGTGGGGAGGAATCAATTGTCATAATGACTAAAATGACTGAAAAAGCAAAAAAGACTCAAATGTCCTTGTCTTGGTCTTGACTAGACCGGATGAACAGTATCGTCTCTGACATAACTTTATAACGACACACTAAGTCAATAAACAACAAATCAATGCCTGCCCTCTTGCTCCATAGGAATAATAAGAGAAAAATCATAGTAGCCAAGGGCATGCCCATCCAAACAAAAACCACAGCATTATCATTGACATCTTGACAAAGTCCCATGGGGTTAACGGCTTGTCATTTAGCATGGAATTGAATCTCTCTGTAACACTTATCCCCCCTCCTCCCCCTCCCCTTTCTTTCCTCACGCCTCTCCCCCACGCTTTACCTCAATGATGTCAGCATTTGTCCGGCTCTCGTGGGGCTCATTATATTCGGTGTACTTGAGCAGAACCTTGTCCATGTCTGTGCTGGCGTACTGGAACAGCTTGTTGGAGTGGTTGAAGATGATGAGGGCGATCTCACAGTCGCACAACACACTGAGCTCATAGGCCTTCTTCATCAGACCAAACTTCCTCTTTGTGAACGTCACCTGGAGACAGACAGACAGACAGACAGACAGACAGACAGAGAGGGAGGGAGGGAGGGGGGAGAGTGAAAAGAAAAGAAATTTAATATTTGGGAGGACAGTGTATATAAGACTTTGTGTGTGTGTGTGTGTGTGTGTGTGTGTGTGTGTGTGTGTGTGTGTGTGTGTGTGTGTGTGTGTGTGTGTGTGTGTGCGCGCGTGCGTGGGTGCGTGCGTGCGTGCGTGCGTGCGTGCGTGCGTGCGTGTGTGTGTGTGTGCCTTTGTAAGATGCACAATGTAAGAGAATATGGAATGTCAACAGTACAGATATATTAGGAACACAGCTTATAAGACAGGCTCCTTAAGAGAATCATAACAACTTAAAATCAATCTCTTCCTCTTTCTCTCTCTCTCACACACACACACACACACACACACACACACACACACACACACACATGCGCATGTTCCTGTGTAAACCGACATGCACACACTCACACACAGATCTTTTAGAGGCACTCAAAGTGTGAACAAACATCACATCAAAAGACAGCGGTGTTGCGGTACCACAGCTCTGGTTAATTAAAGGCGTCACTGGTGGGGTCGGTGAATCCCACCGTGCTTATTGGTTGTTTTCATTAGTGCTCCTCTGGTATACTGGGTGGCATTTACGATACAGGGAGATTTGGCTTTGTTTGGTTTCAATTGGCTGGATCACACACACACACACACACACACACACACACACACACACACACACACACACACACACACACGCACGCAAGCGCGCGAGCGCACGCACGCGCACACGCACACGTACACGCACACACACACAGAGGGGGAAGTGAGTCGAGAGAGACCTGGTGAGAGAGAGCGAGAGAGAGAGAGAGAGAGAGAGAGAGAGAGAGAGAGAGAGAGAGAGAGAGACACCGACTGACACGACAGCTGCCATGTGAGACCTTGTCTCCATCTCTCTTTCACCCACCCTATCCATCCATCTCTCCTCTCTCCCCTCCTCTCTCTTTCTAATTGCTTCAGCACCCGCCATGTTACACTGATGTCTCTCTGTGGGGCACGAGGCAGCCCGCCCTCCTCCTCCTCCTTCTCCTCCTCCCTTACTCCTTCCCTCTCCTTTCCTTCCGCTGTCTCACATTTTCTCGCCCTCATTTTCTATTCCTCTCCTCTTCTCTCTCTTCTCTCTTTCGTTTTCTCTCACACCCTCCCTTCCTCCTCACTAGTCTCCCCCCCCCCCCCACCACCACACACACACACACACACACACTTTCACTCACTCATTGCTTCCCGCTGCCACAAATCAAATTATATTGGGGTCGTATCCATTGGCAACCGTCTACCACATCCCACCCCCCCGCCCCGCCCCCACGTGCGCTCCACCCCCATTTCCCACCTCATCACACACTCCTACGATGATCGTCCCTCTTGTTTTCCTCTCTTTTTTCACATCCCTCTATTTCTCTCTCTTTATTTTGCTCTTCCATCTCTACAGTATATCTCACTGTACCGTATCTCTCTCTCTCTCTCTCTCTCTCTCTCTCTCTCTCTCTCTCTCTGTTGTGCACATACACATGAACAGTGAGAGCAGAAGTACTCAACAGTGTCAGAATACGGAGGAAATGAAAAAATTAGGGGTCGGCTGGAAGAGGGTAATGAATAGAAGGTGACAAGGTGACAGTGGGACGACTGGTGTCACGTAGCGCACTGCCACAAACACAACAAATTACTTATAAGATTATTCATCCTTGCTAACAAAAACAGAACAGAACAGAACAAAAGCCACCACTACATTTTGTTTGTCGTTAATTTTGCGCATTTTGTTCTTTTCTGCCAGGTACTAACTCTGGTTCTTGTGTTTTTGATGCAAACACCACCATAAATAAGCTCATAGTAATTGACATTAAGAATAGAAGTGTGAGGTAACCAATGGCAACTGAAGAATAAAACAGCCTCAGTACAGAGAGAAAAGGACATTTAAGTCAAGTCAAATTTATATAGCCCATTTCATACACAGTAAACTAAGAGCTTCACATTACAGACAAACAAGGACATGTACAGATACTGTATACAATGTACAACATAAAGTACCCACAATGCAGCATTTATAAAACCCATGCATCCACATATTCCCCCCACTCTACCCACACGACAACACACACACACACACACGCACAGATAAGACTAATACTAACAGTCTAGGAAGCTGCAATCCGCAACTTTATGTCCGACCCCCAGATTCGAACCTGGGTCTCTCGCATTAGAGACCAAATTTCTACCACACTCCCAAAACCATTAGGTCAATCATTAGGTTGACAAGGTCAACATACTCAAATGTTCTCCCTGGAAGAGTAGAGAGACCAGCACCAACTACCGCAGATGTGCTTGTTTTATTGTATTAACATAGCACTAAGTAAAATAATTATAACAGTATATATATATATATATATATATATACATATATATATATATATATATATATATATATATATATATATATATATATATATATATATATATATATATACTGTATATATATGACAAGCCGGTAATTTACGACCGACGTTGAATTGTTAACACAACCATGAGAAGCCCTTGTTTACGTTGTTTCAGCTAAGCTATACGTGCTAATAAAGCAGATGACACGACGTTTGAGCAGTGAGCACCTTGATGGTTGACGTTCGAACGGTGCGGGCATCACGCTGTGTGCGAGCGCCATGGACATGATATCCAAAGCGCTCCTTAACTCAAAAGGCGTTCTCTGTGGACCCGGCCCCTTAAACTTCATAGAGGACACAGATGTCACTCAGGTCATCAGTTAGTTTGTTCTAGAGAGAAGTACCAGCGACTATGCACCTTCACCAGACTTAGGTTTTATTCCAGGCACAGTTATGAGACTATAGTGTCTGATGATCTGAGAGGTATAATTGGTTTATAGGCAGTGAGCAGGTCACAGCTGTATTCAGGAGCTAAACCATTGTGCGTGTGCGTGTGCGTGTGCGTGTGCGTGTGCGTGTGTGTGTGTGTGTGTGTGTGTGTGTGTGTGTGTGCGTGAGTGAGTGCATGGGCATGATTGTATTGCTCTAATTTGTCATACACAGTCAAATCAGAGTGTAAAATACAGGTCAATTATTACACTTTGAGTTAAATTAACCATTCAGATGATAATGTGTAATTGTTTTGTTTTGTTGTTTGTCATCAATATCAAATTCATTGAATCATTAGCTTATAAAAGCTAGTAAAGGTTTGAACACCCCAGATTTAAAAAATCTGATCTTTTTTCCTACAGAGATTTAAAAAAAGAAAGGGAAATGAACACAAATATCAAATAGAAAAGTATACTCTGTTATATAATAACATGATACCTTTTTGAATAGCTGTGTTGTGTTTGGTTAATTGTACTGTATGTCATGCATCTTATTTTGAAATTGAATGAGGTCTTTACTGATTCAACTTGTCTTCATTGTGTAGCACTTTTGTTTTTGTTAAACATGCTTCATAAATAAAATTGACTTGAATTTTGTGTTTTCATTCAACAAAGCAAAGTGTTGAGAAAACAATTTATACTTTAAGAGTTTTAGAAAGTTTTAGAATTTGAAAAGTGGTATTGTCATCAAAACATACCCAACAATTTCCAGCCCTAGTTATTCTTTATATCACTGTACAACTTCTTACAGCTATAAACCTTCAATTGTATATTTGTATTTGGTCTTCTTAAACTTCCAAGCTCAGCTCCAATCTGAATTTATTGAGTGCTTAGAACAGCCTTTAGAGTCAACACAGACACGAGTGACAGACTACTTCAAGTACACAGAAGCTGTTTGGGAAGCTCAACAACACAACGACAACAAAACAAGAAGCATATGAAAACTATTCTCCCTTTTTGTCTCTTCTTCCCTTCTCTATCATATAAACAGCAACATCTTGAGAGTACATTTAAATGTAACTCCATGCTATGAATGTGGGCTCATTCTACAGTTGCATTAAAAGTGCCACTGTATCTAAAAGACAAACCAAGCACGTCAAATGCAAATTTAAACACATTGCAATGCATTTGTATTTTGCACAAACACTGGCTTAAGTCACTGTGAATGGAATGATAGAGCATTTAGATACAAAAAAATAAACACTCTCTAGTATGATGGAAAAGCATGACCCTGGTCAAAAGATAACATTTGATCCTGGAAGTATGGTGGTATAAACTAGACAGAACATTACCTCAGCCACCATTGACAAATACTCTTGCCACCTGATACCAGTGCGAGCTCCATTAAACAGAATTGTCTCCCATCAGAGATCGTTTCATGTTCCCAGCCTGATTGTGCACTGCTGAATAACGCACCACCATACTGCTTGAAACCCTGGAGGCATAGTTTTGTCTCCTGTATGGAAATGAAACCTTTTAAGATTTATGAGGAAAAAAAATGAGGATTAATTTCAGGCCCTTGGGTCTCCTAGTGTCTTAACTTGCAGCCCCTCCTCACTCTCTCTCAACGGTTGTAATATCTTGGTGGTTATGTGCAGGCGCTAATAGTGCACAATATGATCTGCAGACTAACTCACTCTGTCTCACACCATCTCTCTGTCTGTCTGACTGTCTGTCTGTCTGTCTGTCTGTCTGTCTGTCTGTCTGTCTGTCTGTCTGTCTGTCTGTCTGTCTGTCTGTCTGTCTGTCTGTCTGTCTGTCATTCTGTCTGTCTCTCTTTAGGAAGGCAGGCACATGAAATCCATTACTCAATCTGCTCAATGGAGCAAAGCCCATTTACCAGTTAGAATCATTTTAGATGGATCGTTTACCCTTTCATCCTCTCCAACAATGCTGTGATGTAACCGGAGCATTTTTGAAGAATTTCACACTTTCTGTGTTTTCACTGAAACGCGACTGAGAATCCCATGCAGAGTCACACGATATTCATAAAACATGATACCATTGTTCTGCTGTGACACTGTGGACCGCTCAACATCAAGTCATGTGATGCTACATGGGACATGCAAACAGTACACATCCTTGTGGGAATAGTATTCACGTGAGGGTCACACACACACACACACACACACACACACACACACACACACACACACACACACACACACACACACACACACACACACACACACACAGTCCAACCTGTCTGTTGCGTTCGTCGGTGATCCGCTGAATTTGAATCTTTTTCCTCCCCATGGTTCCGGTGTGGCGGTGGGAGGGGCAATGGAAGGGGGCGTGGTGAGGTCAGAGGTCACAGCTGTCCTGAGGTGGCTGCTCTGGTGCCAAGTAGGCGCTGAGTGTTTGCCGGTGTCTTGGGGTCCTTGTCGAGGCTTCTCTTCCTCTCTGCTCCACCTGTCTGAAGCAGCTGGGCTGGAGGCTCTCTTACCCCCGTAGACTAAAATAAAAAAAAGGGAGGCGGCGGACAGAAGTAATGGGGTTGATGTGCAGTGCCCTTTTCAGACCATGGTCCTTTGTAGCTCATCCACTCTCCGGCTGAACTTGGATCCTCTATCCCCCCTTTCTTGACTTCTGCTGGAACTCCTGGAAAACAGAGAGAGAGAGCCATTCATCAGACTCATACGCTCAGAGAAGGGGAAAGAGGCATTGTTTGTCTAACGTGACCCACTTTGGTTTCTATCAACATCGTCTTAGCCTTAACCCTTCCAAGTATAAAAGAAAACGACATACAGACATTTAAAGAAGAGTTCTGCACCATCAAATTAGCGGGAAGATACGTAGTTGGGGGGGGGGGGGGGTAGTGTTTCCTGTGCGTGTGTGTGTGTGTGTGTGTGTGTGTGTGTGTGTGTGTGTGTGTGTGTGTGTGTGTGTGTGTGTGTGTGTGTGTGTGTGTGTGTGTGTGTGTGTGTGTGTGTGTGTGTGCGTGTGTGTGTGCGTGTGTGCGCGGAGTGGGGGCTGAATTGTGCCGCACACTACGGAGCAGGAGACCCCCGGGGGCCTGTATGGAGGGAGGCTGTGCTGTGTCAGCTTCATTAGAGGCATCACCGCCACATCACTGATCCGCCAACTGGCTGCCCGGGCCTGGCCCGCCTGACATGCCGCATGTGGTTCCCAAATCGAAGGCAGAGCAGAGCGTGGAGTGCCGAGCACCCAGTACCCAGCCCCGTGGCCCATGATGAGCCTGCTTAGGCCGGGTGCGCCCCCCCCAATGAATAGTATGATATTATTCACATTGGATATCAGATTGAGTATTAGGTCCGGTGATAACATTAACATTATGCGCTGTTAGTTAAACTCCAGTGCATTTGCTTAATTCCATGTGACGCTTTGAAGGATAGAGGCTAGAAAAACACGTCTAATTCAAGATGGTATATTTAACTAACCGTGAAATACGAGGGGGGTTATGATATATATGCAAGGATCTCTTAATAAAAACACAGAGAGGATACATTAGGAATTGAAATTTAAAAACGGGAAAGGGCAACGGAAAAGGCCCTGAGAGTGTCTGTGCAATGTGCATATACATGCAAACTCATGAATGAACAAACAAGACGGCATGCAGCAACCGAGGAATGGCAACAGAGGCAAAGGCCCGTTTATAAACCCCACTACTACTATTTGTGGTTCAGCCTTAAAAATAGCTCTCTATATATACATCCAGACTGTGTGTGTGTGTGTAGACACACACTCACACACGCACACGCAGCCACATGACAGTGGGTGCCGAGTCACTGCAATAGAACCAGAGCATCTGGAAAGCCTTGAGTGCAGAGCAGACACCATACCAACTCTACCACATTGCTTGCATTCCCCATACCTGGGAGATCAGTAGAAAATATCACACCCCCAATTTACGTTCATTCTAGTGAAACAAGGCATGTACAATACTTGTGCCGTAATAACTAAGAGAGAGTTTTGTTTTGTGCTGCTGTGTGCACACTAGGCCTGTCACATTGTTATTTCTTTGTATATTTAGGTTATTTGTCATCTCTAACCTGTGCAACTTCAAAGCATAAAAAGCCAAACATAAATGTGACTTTTATTCATGTTCCAGTTCAACGACAAAAACGCAATTAAATCGTTAATCGCAATTATTTGTGTGACAATTAATCGTGACAGGCAGCCCAGTGCACACTTGCTTCAAATTTGTTTAGCCCGGATGATGAGTTTCCTACATGAATTATGCACCGCTTGCTTGACTCAGAGGCAGGGCGACGGAGAGGTCGGTTTGTAGGGTGTTTTGGGTGTCATAATTGTTTTGTAAAAACCTTGATAAAAGAACTGCAAGAAGAATGACCTCCGATTTTACAAGGGAATTCTTGACAAGGACTATTTTGCCCATGAGGGACGGACAATAATTACATGACATTACAATGGATTCAATATTCATGAAATACAGCTGTATCAAAATGTTTTACTAGTACAAGGTGTGTGGCGTGTGCTCATAACCACTCAGCTGCACTCGTTAACAGCCGACTGAAGGACTGTTCCAGTCTCTGTAAGCATTGGTCTGCAGTTCAAACAAAGGCAGCACTTGGTGCGATTTGTATTTCGGCTGTGGGCTGATTGCACATGAAAAGGCAGCTTTATCTGCTTGGGGTGGTCAAGTCTCGACCTTTTACCCTTCATGTTGCTGGAGCTCACTTCCCATGTCTGATGTCAGACAGAATATCTACTCTCACATGGAAGGCAGGGGGTCTGGAGTGTGTCTGCTGCCTCACTGAGCAAGGGAGAGTGACAGAGAAGCTCTGGACAAAGACAAACAGACTAATTACAGATTTTACAGCGAGCCTGGCTAACCCTGAGGTACACCAATGGATATGAACTGCAGGTAGGGACCTACAGTAGGAAGGTAGTTGGGTGAAGGAAATGTACAATATTGAAGGATGTACAATACAATATTTGGCTATTTTGCTGGTAACATGACATGAATGTTAGCCTAGCTCAAAAAATTAAAGAAGGAAATTAGTACTGAGATTGTATGTACACTACAGTTGATCCAGGTAATTTCACATATCTGAATATTTCGGTTCTTTACATCATTTTGTAGGGAATCTGAATCTTTTTGAGAGATATAATTAATTTGATTTGTTAGCCTGCCCTAGATTATAGGCTAATATTCAAGGACAAATAAGATTTATTTAGAGAGAGAGAAGATGTAGTATGTTGCCTGCCCTTAGTTGATATTGATCTATTTATGTAGTTAAATTCTTGTAATGATATTTGTACAAACAATTATGTCTAGGGGAAGAAAAAACAACGAGGATGAAAATAACAATAACCATAATTAGAATAATTCATAGAGTAATGCATTTAATTTCTTCTTAGTTTTTAGTCACTCCAAAAAAGAAATGTAATACTGGCTTTTTGTGGCTCTTTTACCATTCTTACATCTCATTTTATTGTTCTAGATTTTTTATATCTTGCTTGGTTTTTATTATCTCTTATACTGTTTTATTTAGTAAAGCACTTTGTAAGCCCTGTTTTAGAATATAAATAAAGTGTATTATTATATATGATTACATGGTGGAAAATAACGCTATCACTGTAAAATATATGACAGCTAAGCATCAAAGAGGGCATTCTAGGTCACAGCCCCGGAGCAGCCCCCGACAAAGATTAAATCCACAAAAGAACAGTTAGAAAATGTTGGTCAGTATCGTTATCCGCCACATCTGTTGCTGGGCCTGTTAAGCATTTCAGAGCCTCAAACTCCTATTCAGGCTATGTGGGTGGAAAGCCACGAGCTGCAAGGTGGTACTCTGCACTGCATGAGCCAGCAACCAACCTCCCACTGGTCAAATGTGCCACAGCCTGCAGTGAAGGTGCACCAAGGTCCTGACTGAGTCACGACATAAAGAAAATAAACCACTCGAATGGCACACAGCATATACCCTGTCAAATTATTAATTTACAAATGTACATTTTGCAATCTCTGAGTTACGGATATGGATACATTATTAACACTGAGGATTTTTACACATTTGTTTTAATTAAATGTTCCACTGTGCCACAATTGAGTATGTGGTCATAAGCATGTGTGTACTGACCAGTATATGAATATTGTGTCAGATAGCACTACGGGGCATGAAAATGATCAATATTTGATTTGTAAAAATGGCTCTGAGTCTTAACCCCACAGTCTTGAACAGATATTGTGTAATGGAGTTGCCGAGTTGGACATATATTTAGTTTAGTGTCATTGTTTTGAAATCTCTTTGTGCTGATCACACCGGTGCATTGTCAAATACTGATAATGCTACATCTGTGAAATGAAAATATCAGCCAATAATATACACAAATCAATATAATGGTCTGTATATGTGTCCTGTCCTCTCTCTCTCTCTCTCTCTCTCTCTGTACTGTGTGTGTGTGTGTGTGTGTGTGTGTGTGTGTGTGTGTGTGTGTGTGTGTGTGTGTGTGTGTGTGTGTGTGTGTATGTGTGTGTGTGTGTGTGTGTGTGTGTGTGTGTGTGTGTGTGTGTGTGTGTGTGTTTACAGTTTACAGTTTAGGCAGTTTGTGTGTGTGTGCGCGTGCGTGCGTGCGTGTGTGAGCGCACGCATGTGTGTTGTGCGCATGCATACGCGCGCGCGCGCGTGTGTGTGTGTCCTCCTGCATGTCCATCCTTACTGTCCTAGTGTATAAGTGGCAGTATAGCAGCCTGGAGCAGGGAGATAACGGTTGACGGTGGAGGTTGGTGGGGGGTTGTTGGCTGCTGGAGCCAGGCCAGAGCACTGCTGAGAAATCCATCACCTCTCCCACTCAGCACCAGTGCCTGCCAGAGCTGACCACAGCCAGCTCCATAGAAAACCCCACTGCACAATCCATAACAGCCTACACTGTACTTACACAAACACTCATTAACCTTGTCCTGTATGGCTCAAAAGGTAAAGTGTGGCACTAATATTTTAAGGGTCATTCTGTCGATGCTGAAAATGGTACAGGCATATATTCATTGTGCTGTAAAGTGCTATTGATAAATGTGTCCACTACACAGCGTACGTTGCTATGTTAATCTTTCCAACCAAATTACCGGTAGGTGTCGATCTGTACGCAAAGTAAATTGCCTATATTTATGTATTACGGTAGTATGTTTCTTGTTGGGGAGCGGGGGTACATTTACAACCTCAGCTCTGTAACGTTATCTGCTGTATGCTGGGAGATGTTATTGGCAGACATGGCTGATCTTACACAAGTCACCTCCAGATCTCCTGGGGGCGTCAGGTTTCATGTAGGACCACTAGTCTCCATCTAGACACTGGTGTCATGGCCTCTGAAGCAGGCTATCAAGATGACAGATCTGTCCCTCAGTTTAAGGTCCAGGCAGATCAATACGATGACAATATTCAGCATCTCAGCAGTCAACAGAATCAGGGAACGTGGGGGGGGGGACTCAAGTGATGGACAAAACACCAGATAATGAATGGCACTGTCACGCTTTCCATACAACCAAAATGTGATAGAGGAATCAAATAAAACCAAATAAAAGGCAGCTGGGTAAAGTTGCACCATGCATAACAATCAATGAATGGCTTTTCTGATCCACCTGTATAGCGAGAAAGACAATGACTAGTGACAGTGTAGTGTCATCTGGCAAATCTGGCCAGTACCGTGTATCTTTCTAGTACCTCGCCTATGTGCCTCTCTCAATAAGAAGTAGTCAGGAGGACGGACTGACAACTAGTTTAAGAAATAAACAAACAGTAAGAGTAGTAACAATACGACAAGTTAGCCTGTCACCATGACAGACAGAGACACAAATGGGGGTTCTAACTGGGCGACTGAATTCCCTCATCTGACCCGGAGGGACTCGATTGCATTTGTGCCCCAACCTTGGGGGGGGGTTCTGCCAGCACCAGCTGTGGGATATTTACAGCCTGTTGCCTCATGTTCCTGGGCAACCATCCTGCACAGCTCCCAACACGCTCTGCCTGGTGACCGTCTGCTCACTCATTCAAACTGCACGCCGCAAAATGTCTTCAGAGAGACCTGCCTCAAGGGGATTGACAGGTACAAGGCAGTTGAACTCGGGAGTGCTTGCAATTTATGACGGGACAATGGGTGAACAGAGGGGAGCTGGCCCTGCGTCTGGAGCTTGGCTTATGACTGTGAAATTGTGCCAGCTCTGCCAGTGGAATATGAAGCCCCCCCCGCCCCCCCCCACCTCCTCTTAACTAATCATGGGTGGGTCTTTGGAGAGGTCTTGAGGATTAGGGATGGCCATTGCAGTGCAAGTGCAGCAATTCTAAGCGGAGGGGGCTGGGAGAACTGGAGGAGGATTGGGAGGGGCAGTAAGGAGATCTGTGCCTCTCAGCTCGTGAATCACGCCCCCGCTGCCAGGCCCTGTCAATACTGCAGTCTACCCGCGCATGCGCACATACACATATACACACTCTCTCAAACACACACAAAAACAAATAAACACACACAGTCACACACACACACGCACACATATGCACCCGAAGAAAACAGAAAAACATAAGCCCAAATAGTATTTAACCCAGGACACTGCAACAGTCACAGATCAAATGTTCACGCTCATGGCTTATCGCACACAAACAGCAAAAAAAAAAGAAAAGGAAAAACTCATAGAAGGACATAGCATAAGCACACACTCACGCACGTGGCAAAGGTCCCTTTTGTCCTTCACGTCTTTCTTAAACTGAAAACTTGTGGACCATGAAAGGACTGGTGGTTGGCAGTCAACGCAATACTTGTTGACATGAAGCTTGCCCCTGTCATAGCGTCACAGGAGTGGACTATGTGGTTTGACCTGTCAGGTTACATCAGTGACACCGCAGCCGACACACCCATCCCTGGAAGGCGTGTGGCTATTGGATAATCAGATGAAACAAAAAGAAGGAAGGTGCACACAATATTGAGTATCATTTTGTTGCGCTGGCGCCATGGTCAAAATCGCCTCCTTGGGTTACAGCAATCAGATGCACTCACATTGGAAGAATGTAATACACAACAGGAATTACCCAGCTCAGTGAAATCAATGGAGGGGACAAAAGTCAGAAAACTACCACAGAAGTGTGTGTGTGTGTGTGTGCGTGTGTGTGTGTGTGTGTGTGTGTGTGTGTGTGTGTGTGTGTGTGTGTGTGTGTGTGTGTGTGTGTGTGTGTGTGTGTGTGTGTGTGTGTGTGTGTGTGTGCATGTGCGCGTGAGCGTGCGTGTGTGCGTGTGCGTGTGCGTGCAAAGTAGCCGTGTGTGCGTGCGCGTAAAGTAAAAATTGATTGCTGTTGCTGTTTACTTTCAGTATTTCTTACAAGAAGAAACCCATAAAATGAGAGACTATGATTTTTTTGTTCCATTTAGCCTAGTGCTGTAGGAGCCGGGTGGCCTAGTGAAGACAATCCTATGATTAGAAGAACACGGTTTGAATAGCCATTCCTGTCAAAGTTGTTTTTAGCGAGAAGCTGAAGATACACATTCACACCAATGTCAAGTTGTTTGGAACACGAGGATGAGCTAATGGCTGAAATATGAATTCAAATGTCAAATGTTTATTCTGCTTTCCAAGGGGATTTACATAGGCACCAAACCCATAACATTTCCCTTCACCTCAAAATGTGATGTCTTGCAACAACTAAGTTCTGTGGGAGAGAAAGTGAGGAGAGAGAGAGAGAGAGAGAGAGAGAGAGAGAGAGAGAGAGAGAGAGAGAGAGAGAGAGAGAGAGAGAGAGAGAGAGGAAAAATGCCCTCTGGATAAAACAATGAGGACATCAGTGTGACATTTGAGGAGAGAGGGCGTGTGACTGAATCTGCGTGTGTACAAACGCTGAGCATCATCACCAGTCGAACACGTTCCCATCAATGAAAGCCTTTACAAAAGAGGCAGACAAGCAAGATCAAGATCAAGCTGTCGTGCACCTAAATATATCATGGAATGGTATCATTCATGTTTATTTATTTTTCACCAGTGCAGGTGAGTAGGTGTTGGAATGTTTTTGTTCAGTGTTGAGATACATGCCCTTTTCAGAACGTTCACCACAAAACCATTTTGCTGGTTTTTCAGGTGCCATTAGTGAAGTTGGAATGTGTGTACGTTCCCACTGTACAGTGAGTAACCTGAATGTACAAATACCAAAAATGTGATTGTATTGTGTGTGTGCATGTTTGCAATGCCACTTTCTTCTCTTACCCCTGCTTCGAGAGCGTGTCACAACGTATGGAGCACATTAGTCCTCGCTTTCAAGTCTGTGTGTTAAATGGGAACTGTGACGTTCTTTGGCTGAGGGACAGTACTTTCAAAGTAGCCACATCTAAAGTGATCAAGCTAGGTCAGTCTTCTTGTGAAGACTCCCTTCAAACAGCCGGTGATAGAGCAGCTGTTCAAAGAAACACGAGTCCTTGCCATGTCCCTTTGAATGGCTTTAAATGATAAAGGCCACGAGGTAAGCATTCTGTTACTAATGGTTGCTATTACACAGTGAGCAAATGACGTAACATGAATAACAGATTTACAATCATCTAAATCAGTGGTTCTCAACCTTTTCAGGCCGTGACCCCCCAAAAGAATCATATTTGAACTGGGTAACCCCCACCCTGAAAAGCACTTAGAATGTAGTAGTTGAGGCATTACATTGTGTTTGACTACAAGCTTACAACGCCTCGATATATAAAAAAAAAAAGCCTCTTTCTTATGTCATTAAAAATGTGGCCAATGTTTGACCAGTTTTTATAGTATAGTTTGTTGATCACTTTTGTAGCAGTAATGGTCTTTTTTATTTTATTTTTTAGGTATTAAAAAGGTCCTTAAATTGTCACTTCAATGTCATCTGGGGACCCCCCCCCCCCAAAAAAAAAAGAATCATGTGGGGGACCCCCTGGGGGTCCCGACCCACAGATTGAAAACCACTAGTCTAAACATTTAGTTCAGCTCCCACTGAGCAAACACATTAAAAGTATTCTTAACTTTAGGAAGAGCTCTCTAACCAGCTTTAGACAGATCAGTAGTTTAGGAGAGCCATGTGTTTCTGTTGTGATGGCTATTACAGAGGATATATACCTGTACAGGCAGGCAGATATAGACCACAAAGAGCCACCTTTGCCACCGCAATCCATTAGCAGATTTCTGAGCAAGGCAAGGTGTCAGCTCCATGGTTGACGAGGTGCAGGCCAAACAGCAAGTCACTGCACACTCCTCGCTATCTACCTTGTAAAGCCCTCAGAGGCACCGGCGGTCAATAATTTCCTAGACCGATCAGAAAAAGGCCACAAGTGCTCAAAGCACAGCGAGGAACCCTTTAACAAGACATCATTTAGGATTGCTGTACTTTTACCAAAATCATGGATTTTTTTTCCTTTTCTTTAGCCCAGCTAAGCAACATGAATGGTCACACTTCAACAGTAGACAGTAATGGAATTTAACCCACGCACATTATTACAAATGACTACAGGCACATTATGTCACAGTTTACAGTAGACTGACTCATAAACCCAACGCTTGAAATAATTGCCCTTACCGTCAAAATTAAAAGACCAGGTCAATGGAACTGTTCTGAAGCAAGCAGAACCAATTACTTGAAGAAATAAGGAAAATCCAAATGCAGAATATATTCCAAGTCAGAGATCACAAAAGCTCCTAATCCTTGATCGACTGGTTTCCAACTTAAAGCAGCACATGTGCCATCCTGCCATCAGTGGGTAGAAATGACAACTGCTCGTGCTACACCTTCCTGTCTGGATAGTGGATACCCCCTCCCCAAACTACCCTTCCCTTTGGACTTCCCATCCCCTGCTGCTCCTTGTCACCCCCGCCCCCCAAGCCTCACACCCTTAAACCCCTCCCACACCACCCTTTGCCCTAATATGCCTTCAGCAACTGGCGCCAATTCATCAGTGTCCATGCTGGCATCTGAGATGTGAGATGGATGTGACGATGTGTGTGTGTGTGTGTGTGTGTGTGTGTGTGTGTGTGTGTGTGTGTGTGTGTGTGTGTGTGTGTGTGGGGGGGGTGGGGGGGGGTCTCTGTATCATGCAGTGTGTCAGGTCCATCACTTGAGTACATTCGAACACCTCATCCTGATCCTTATGCCCATTTGTGAGTGTAAAAGGGATTACCATCTCAATGGTAACCTGGTTGAATAAAAGAGTAAAGAAAAAAGATCACAAGCTTTCTGGTGGTGCGATGGCAGCTGCCCGCATACGGTACCTTTTGTTCTAATGGCCCCTTGCAGCCCTTCTCGCCCTTCTAGAAATTTACACACACACACACACATACAGTCAAATGCTCAGCTGTTGGGAAGTTCAGCGCACCAGTATTGTCCTGTTCTGCGCAGGCTGATCTGTGTGCACTGTGGAGCCAAAATGCTTTCCCTCGGCTGCCAATCCTCAACCGACGCGTTGTTGCATCTCTCCCGTCAAATCCACCGAAGGCCGTCGACGGCACCACTGATAACTCTGAACTGTCCCCGAAGCCACGGACATCAAAAGTTCACTAATCCGAATTTAAAGAGATACTCTAGATGGCTGTTTTGTGGACAACATTGTGGAAGAGGATTGTCATCCCTGTCCATTTTCAGCAGTGACGCTGCTTCCCAAGGAGGGAATCTCAGGCTGTGCCCTTTCCTGACCTTGAAATCTCTGAGGGGGCCAGGAGGGTGTGGGAAACGGGAGGCCAGGAGTCTGTTGAACAGTTGTGTCACTGAGTTTCCACACACCACAGCGCATATATGTACGGGCGACGGAACCGTCTGTGCCCAGGGTCCAATGGGTTAAACGGGGGGCAAAATTCCAAAGGGCAATCGTGTCTCAAAGCAAATAACTTATATGGATAAATCTTTTGGCGAAGGGCAGAAGAAAAAAATAAAAACGGGCCAACTTTGTCTATCAAAGCAGGAAATCTGCCCATGGATGGGAAAAATATACAACAGCCCTAAACACACAAGGCTCATGCCAGAACATCGGGGACACAATTACTTCCACAACAAACACAAGTGATTGGTAGTGGCCTTATCTCACTGCCCCTTGTCCAGGTTTTTTTCCCTGCCTGCCTCCCCATTTGTCGTCTGTGTGCAAGGCAGCCTGGGGCCCTCCATGTTGAACACATTGTGTTGGCCCAAAGCCTAATAAGGGGATCTATGTGCCTAGCTCCTGTCTTCCTGCAACAAATGTGAGTGCTGCCCAAGACTGTGTGGTGCATGGCTGCATGTGGTGGAGAACAGGCATTGAGGAGGGGAGGGGGGGGGCTGGGGCGATGGTGGATTGGCAGAATGAGGGGTTATTTATTCTTTCTTCTGCTACAAAGTAGTGAGAGGATGGAGAGGAAAAAGCGAAGCTCATGTGCCTGGAGGCAGTATATTTATGCTGAGAGTAAATACAGAAGCGTACAAACAGAGCTTCATGTACGCTCACTCACAGCCCTGATGTGTATCCATGCACCGTGGCAGGAAAACCTGGCTGTGGAAACTGACACAATGTTGAGAAGAATGCATAGAAGAGAGGCGACACTTGTTTAAAACGCGAGCCACCAAAAAACAAACAAAACACATAAAAAAAACCTCGAGAGCTTACTGTATGTTCAATGTGTGCATAATGCAGTGTGTTATCTTTGTGGTGAATGACTAATTGATTGTGAATAAACACATGCTTCACAGTGTTTGACAATGAATGAATAATGTGAT
Source organism: Gymnoscopelus braueri (assembly GCF_963280865.1). NCBI lineage: Eukaryota > Metazoa > Chordata > Actinopteri > Myctophiformes > Myctophidae > Gymnoscopelus > Gymnoscopelus braueri. Next base: position 30,267,116 of record NC_137605.1, read on the forward strand.
GATTAGGTACATCTCTCTCCCTCTCGATGATTTGGAAGTTGAATAAATAGATAAATAATATGAAAGGCTCTCTCACATCACTGAGGAATTGTCAACATGCTTTGTTATGCTCTTTTTGTGAAGGTCTGTCAAAAATAACTGCCAACATGATCAAAATATAATACATTTCCAAAACAAAACACACCCATCAGTCATTTGGTCTACGCCATTACTTCATATAACATCTAAGTCCAGTGTTCTTTAATCTAACCAGGCTTTTGTGCTCTTCTGCAGCATACTGTACATTTAATACTGCCAATGCTGAAATAGTCATATGATAAATGTATTACGTGCAACTCAAACTAGGCTCACAGGGAATTGGAACCATTCAGCAGGTTTTGAGCACTTGGTGATAACAGCTGTCACAAAGCTCTTGAGTAGTTCAAATGAATCCTCAGCTCAGTTCTACCCTACCCAATCATTTCTTCTTGATGCAACACACTTCAAAAGGATGCATCATCTTCAACACATCCACATGTCTAGCTTGGGAGTAGCATGGCTACGGTTCGACTGAACATACTAACAATACCAATGACACAAGATGTGAAATACTCTTGTAATGAAAAAGTACAATTTGGCAACATTTGTACTGTCTCAAACTACAGTAGCTAGTAGCTACACAAAGTTTGTGTGTAAAATAATACAGCCTTTTTTATGTGCCATTCACAGCTCATTTACCAGGTGTAATCCCATGTGTTATTGTAAAAGGTTATTTTGAACAAGTATATTGCAATCCCGTTCAAAAAGGCACACACAAATAAAATAAGCTTCTTACCAATCAAACCTTTGTTCAAATGAACAAGGACGATATGCCCAGTAATATGAGCTGATTGAAGTACAAGCATAAATTGCTCTTAGACAAAAGCTAGGGAATTTTACAAAGAAATACCATACATGGAATGATACAGCATATGTATCTCTACAGCATATGTATCCTTGTTTTTAATCTACTGTATATCCCTGCTCACCTAATCCAGGAAGCGTTGGTATCACCCAGCCCCCTGAGCTATCACAGCTAAAGGTTAAAGGTCAAGAGCTGGCAAGACGAGCCCCAACAGACGCTACAACCCGTTCCCTTCCCTGTGCCTCACTCAGCTGCCACCACAGAGGTCCTTCTGCGCTCTTAACACCGCCTGTCCTCTTTTCTGTGGACATTCCATGTTATACTAAATGTACAAAACATTAGGAAACCGTTCTTGTATTAGGTTACACTCCCTTCCCTTTGTTTTAAAGGTCTATAACCTCTCAACATCTTTTCTCTTTCTCCACATACATGTAAGCCACTTACTGCAACCTCTCTCTTCTCTCATAAAGCTGGCTCCAGACCAATCCAAATCGGCCCGACTTTGGGCCGATTTGGCTTCGGGAAGCGTCGGCCAGTCGGTTAGGGGTCCGTCGGCCAGTCGGTTAGGGGTCCGTCGGGACCTTTTCGGCCGACCCAGAGCCGACCGAACATGTTCAGCTTTTTAGCCGACTGGCAGAGCAGTGGCAGTGACAACAAAGGGCTGTCGGTGTTGCCAGATTATGTGAGAGAAACAAGCGACCATGTCTATGAAAACCTACATTCACTGTTTCTCGTTGTTGCTCCCAGAGAGAGAGAGAGAGATTGATTGATTTGACCTAGTTTTGCGCAGTTTTGGTGCGCAACACAACCCTCGTTTAAGTGAATTGCTTTCACCTGCTGCTGCTGTGTGGAGCGCAGTGGTGGAAAAAGTACTCAAATGTTTTACTTAAGTAAAAGTATCAATACTGCAATGTAGAAGTACTCCGTTACAAGTAAAAGTCCCGAATTAAAAATGTACTTGAGTGAAAGTACAAAAGTATTGGTATCAAAATGTACTTAAAGTACCAAAAGTAAAAGTACTCAAATGTTTGAAAATAGCAGATCTACAAGCTCACAACGCGACGCGTTGTGAGCTTGTAGATCGGCTATTTTCAAATAGCCTAGGTATAAAATAGAGCTAAAGTGGTTACTGTATGTTTTATAATGTAATAATTTATATCTGCAAAGTAACTAATAACTAAAGTTTTCAAATAATTGTAGTGGAGTAAAAGTAGAATATTTTCCTCAGAGATGTATGGAGTAGAAGTAAAAGTACTGAAAATTAGAAATACTCCAGTAAAGTAAAAAATCCTCAAAAGTGTACTTAAGTACAGTACTTGAGTAAATGTACTTAGTTACTTTACACCACTGGCGGAGTGTGCGCTACAGGGCATATCTCCAAGCCAGGGTGACCTACCCAGGCTCATGAAATTCATCTGCAGGCATAGTAGCCAATTAGAATGAAATCCTCAAAAACGGACTCATATACTGATACAGAACCATATATTGGCTATTATATTATGGCTGTCGGGTGGAAATCTTGTATGTTCCTTTTTTATTATTATTTAAAAACAATTTAAAATCGTGAAAATAGCCAATCTACAAGCTGTAATTATTAATAATTAAGAAATACTATATTTTAAAGAGTGAAAAATCAACTAAAGTCATTATTAGTGCAAGTTCATTCACATTTCATTTGAATGAAAATAACTTGTGGGTAAAATACATTCTGTGAATCTAATGTGATTAATGTGACCCCTACTTCAGTCAGTGAAGTCCAGGGCTGAATGTGACATATTGAGACCTATATAACTAAATATTGGTCATTTGCCAACACATTATTTTGTGAAATAAATGGGTTATATTTCACAGATAGTTATACTATTCTTATAATATATTAAAATACAATGATCCTTAACCTTCAAGTTAAATGCATTATTTCCGTGGACTTAAAAATCATTTTTGGACTTAAAAATCATTATTATTTTTTTGGATGGCCTTCCTGCCCTGGCAGGAAGACCGGGCAGGGCCTTTGTGCCCTCCAAAAAATTACAACACCAAAGGCCAAGTGGCCTTGCCCCTAAAATGACGAAATTCCAGGCTTGAATGCAATAGATGTACTCTGAGTCTGTTACAAGTAAAAGTCCAGAATTCAACATTTACTTGAGTAAAAGTACTAAAGTATTGGTATAAAAATGTACTTAAAGTACCAAAAGTAAAAGTACAAAAATGTTTGAAAATAGCAGATCTACAAGCTCAGAACGCGTGCATCGCAACACGTTGTGAGCTTGTAGATCTGCTATTTTCAAATAGCTTATAGGTATAAAATAGGGCTAAAGTGGTTAATGTATGTTTCATAATGATTTATATCTGCAAAGTAACTAGTAACTAAACATTTCAAATAATTGTTGTGGAGTACAAGTATAGACAATTGGAAATACTCCAGTAAAGTAAAAGTACCTCAAAATTGTACTTAAGTACAGTACTTGAGTAAATGTACTAGTTACTTACACCACTGCACGTCAGTGAAGAAAAAACGCTGGGAACATCCCTAAGTGGCTTTGCAGGGAAACAAGCCCAAAGTCGCTTATAATAAGCAGACCTGGCAACGCTGGCACGCTAAAAGTCAAATTAGCACATGAATGGCCAGTCGGCTGACAGACTTAAATGGTAACTTTTGCCAACCGAATACCAGTCTGTTGCAGTCTGGAGTAGTCTGCAATAGTCTGGACGAGTCTGTTTGGTGCGGAGTTGCCTTAAGAGATCAAAACTTTCACCTGGATTCACCTGCTCAGTGTGTTAGCAGTGAGTTCCAAATGGAACATACTGTACATGAATAATACTGACTAATATATCTGTTAGCAGTGCATAAGTCAAATCAGTTTTTCTCTGTCTAAATGCCTCTAAAACAATTGAAGAACCACAATGAACATACACCCTGTGTGCCTTTGCTGTGTAATATTTATGGTCTATGCTTGCTGATATATTTAATTCAAGGTTTATCAAATAAAATCAACTATACTATTTATTTTCTTAGACATCCTGTAAAATAAAAGCATTGTTTCTTTTTTTTTTCTATTTAAGAATTACTATTACTGTACATGAAAATTAAGTTTAAAAAAAAAGAAGACAAAATAATGAAGCGAATTAAAACAGGTTTTTCTAGTAGTGCACGATTAACTTCCATGGAATAATAACCTGTGGTTCTCATCTGTCATCCTGTAATCTAAAGACATGATCAACAAATAACGTGAAGTTCCAGCGGGTCTGTCTCACTCCCATGCCGTTCTGCTATGTGAGCTGTGGATGGATTTGGTATTCAAAGCATGGAGGCAGTTGACTCCTGAGGAGACATGAACCTGGGTGGTTTATGAGCTCCTTGACACACACTCCCGGACAGCAAATCCCAACTGTCATGGCGTTGCAACGTAGACACGAGGCGCTGTGTTGTGCACAAACAAATCCCCACAGGCGACGAAGCGTTTGATGTGCGGGGGGGGGGGGGGTGGGGAGGGGGGGGGCAGCGAGACCCACATGGTCACACTCAGCCCCTCCCATTCTGCCTTATCCCCTGTTTCTCTGACACTGTCCACCACACACACACACACACACACACACACACACACACACACACACACACACACACACACACACACACACACACACACACACACACACACACACTTCTCCTCAGAAACAGCTGACGTTTTAACAGGCTTACAACAGCTGACAGGCTACAGGTGGGGCAGAGGGGAACCTTCACAACACCCCCCCCCCCCCCCCCTCAGACCCTAGCTCATAATTCCCTTCAGTTCTCCACCCACCCACCCACACCCACACACACACACCTGTTGTGACTCCAGAGGAATTGTCCTCTCTGAACCCCACCAGTAACCACATATCGCTCACATGCACCCCTACCCCAGTCCCTAAATGCAAAAAGGACAACACACACTCACACACGCAGGCCACACACGCACACGCACACACACACACACACGCACACACACGCACACACGCACACGCATATCTGTGCTATCTCCTCCCCAGTCCTTTAAAACAAGGCTTTATGGCCTAACAGCATGTGTTTGAGTGGCTTGGGAGGTTAGACTGTGTGGCTTCAACCAGCATGTGTACCATCTATGAATGTGGTAACAGATGCTACTGTAGAGTGTTGTGGAGCATAGAACTATGGGCCAAAAGCCATAAGCTCCTTTGCTTTCCCTTACTAGTGTCCTACAGTAAGTGGAATTATGTTGACAGGAATATGTGACAGAGATCAACGGACAGTTGTGTTAATCCATACATATTTGAAAACACAATATACGGGTTTTCCCCGAAAATACCACTAGTCAATCATGGCTTAAAGGAGATACACCATTAATTTAAAAAATATTTATTTTATATAAATATTGTCCCTTAATACGTTTTATACAGGTTTAAGCCTAAACAACCACCCAGAATTTTTTTTTCATAATCTGTCTGTCTGTCATTCCAAGCCTTTTCAGCTGCAATACTAAAACGTCCTCTTCGGGCAGAGGGGCACTATTGAGGAAGTGTGTCTGTCAATCATCACGTCCCCCCGCCCTCCTCACTGCTTTTCCCCGCCCTCATTAGAATACGGCCAATGGCGCCGGTTGTAAACAATAAGGGAGGTAGAGACTGAAAATGAGGGGGCGGGACTATTAAAATGAGGGCCCCATGGTGACATCACCATGGGGAAAATGTGAAATGGCCTGTTCAGACACACCCATTCAGAAAATCCATGTAAAGAAGATGAAAGACTGAGTGTTAAAAAAAACATTTTTTTTTAGTACAAGGGACACTGGGGAGCCCAAAAATATATACAAAAATTAAAACAAGTTAAATTCATGGTGTATCTCCTTTAACATATACATGATATAGTGTCAGATTTGACTGTGTATATGTAGGCCTATAATAAAATCAGACCACCAATATACATGTAACATGCACAGGTTCAACTCAATTTAAAGTGTTTTAGCTGAGAGAGCTACATTTTGCCAGTAGATACTGCAGCGTGGGGTGCATTACTTCCATTGATACAACTGTATAAGAGGTGAAATGGCATATTTTGATTCAGAAATGTGTGTATATGATATCTTGTACCCACCACCAAATACTCCCCAAAAGCTTTTGTCGGATAAACTTTTGTAGTGAAACAAACTATGGTGATGGAACGCTGTCAGGTTATTTAGGACAAGTATTAGTTTGTAAAGGAGTAAAGCTTGAAAAAGAGAGAGGATTTGAAAGCACAGCACTTCTCTGGATTGGATAAGAAAACCACTGGGTGAAAGAAAGAAAAAAAGAATCTTCGGATTTGAGGTAAACTTGCTGTGTGTGCAAAATTGGGCAAAAACTTCCCCTCACTTTTCTTGCACAACCATTTTTTGTAACAACCATATCACTGTTTTCCATTTCTCTCATCATTCACCCTGTTCCTGTATGGCGCGCAGTAGCACTCCTAAAGCCTGTAGTTGCATGCTGGTGTCGCCGCCGCATGCCTAAAATAACCGATCTACAAGCTCACAACGCGTCATGATGCAGTGCATTGTGAACTTATACTATATACCATATAACTCTGAGTGAGCTTCAGAGTTGAGGGGACACGACACTATCACACTTTTGATGTGCCATTTCAGTCTTGATAATTATCATAATCTACTGAAACAACAGTGTTTACAGTACAACCCATAATGACAGAGAAAGTTCCCCTTTTCCTCAATTTCATCCTTACTCTGCGTTCATACAATAGGCTTTGTGCATAACAGTAATCCCGGGT